>NC_079170.1:57806439-57973939 GCF_947568905.1 Ostrea edulis | reverse complement strand
GTCACCCCCCTACTTTGAAAAATAAAAACAAACAAATGATGCTACATAATGTACATTGTACCGTATGTACGTGTCAGAATGTCAAACTGATATAGCTATTTTTACGCCTATATTTATGATTTACATCTTTCAATAAACTGATATTTACTACTCTTGTCAAATTTGAAACTTTTGTAACATTTGTCCCTAATGCAAAGATGTAATTGTTTATCTGGTACGTTTCTGCATTAGCCATTAAACATTCTACGGGTAGTTCAGTATAATAAACAGTTTTATCTACATCAAATATATACAAATATTGCATGATCTAACTTCAATCTATGGTCACATCAATAATAAAACTAGAAAGTTTTGTACTGATTATTTCCTCGGGTCGATGTAGCTGCGACAAATGAATGACACAAAATGTAAGTAAGAATATCTAATACTGTTAGGAGTGTTGAGGTGTTGACACAGGGTATACATATATTGTTTGTTTACTGCATCTATCTTGACTCCTTTCAGGGGTGTTTGTTAATTACAGGTATCCCAAAGGATTGAGCTGGTAAAGTTTGAAGCCATACATGAACACCTGTTAATTCCAGATGTCACTACACATGTAGACTATAGTGTTTTCCTTTTCACATGCACTGTTTATATATTATACCCATGCATTAAATGTATCTGTTCTTGTAATGGTATACACAATGTACATACAAAATTTTGCTTTTGTTTGTGTATGACTGTTGCGTGTATTAATGTACAATTTGCGATAATTTCATGAAATATATACATTTATACTCGGTACTTGTACAAAAATATATTACATTGAATATATCCAGAACTGTAAAATATGCTGTATCACAATTCCTGTTTATTTAATTTTTTATTAATTGATGAAATATACATGTACATGTATTTTATTACTTGATTATGAAATAAGTAAAATCCCAGAGAAAAATCCGAAACATTCCGAGTAAATAGATCAGTTTGCGTTCAGTGTGCGCTCAGCGTTTGTTCAACGTTCACTTTGCGCTCTGCGTTCGCTCACCGTTCACCAAATTGCGTTCACCGTTCGCTCTGTGTTCGTTCACCGTTCGCTCACCGTGCGTTCACCGTTCAAGTGGGAAAGAAGAACGTTTCAGGGACTGTATTTAGATTTGTTATCTCCATAAACACATTTGTTAATTGTGAGACAAAAGTAGATTTATTCACATTTTTAAACAATAATACAGAAATGTGCAACCCATTATTGTCCTACATCTCCCAGTGTACATCAAATAGAGACACAATCTTACCTTGTTCTTTATCTCCCAGTGTACATCAAATAGAGACACAATCTTAACTTGTTCTTTATCTCCCAGTGTACATCAAATAGAGACACAATCTCAACTTGTTCTTTATCTCCCAGTGTACATCAAATAGAGACACAATCTTAACTTGTTCTTTATCTCCCAGTGTACATCAAATAGAGACACAATCTTACCTTGTTCTTTATCTCCCAGTGTACATCAAATAGAGACACATTCTCACTTTGTTCTTTATCTCCCAGTGTACATCAAATAGAGACACAATCTTACCTTGTTCTTTATCTCCCAGTGTACATCAAATAGAGACACAATCTTAACTTGTTCTTTATCTCCCAGTGTACATCAAATAGAGACACAATCTTACCTTGTTCTTTATCTCCCAGTGTACATCAAATAGAGACACATTCTCACCTTGTTCTTTATCTCCCAGTGTACATCAAATAGAGACACAATCTCACCTTGTTCTTTATATCCCAGTGTACATCAAATAGAGACACAATCTTACCTTGTTCTTTATCTCCCAGTGTACATCAAATAGAGACACAATCTTACCTTGTTCTTTATCTCCCAGTGTACATCAAATAGAGACACAATCTTAACTTGTTCTTTATCTCCCAGTGTACATCAAATAGAGACATAATCTCACCTTGTTCTTTATCTCCCAGTGTACATCAAATAGAGACACAATCTTACCTTGTTCTTTATCTCCCAGTGTACATCAAATAGAGACACAATCTTAACTTGTTCTTTATCTCCCAGTGTACATCAAATAGAGACATAATCTCACCTTGTTCTTTATCTCCCAGTGTACATCAAATAGAGACACAATCTCACCTTTTTAGCTCACCTGAGCTAAAAGCTCAAGTGAATTATTCTGATCACCCGTATTCCGGCGTTCATCCGTCTGTCTGTCTGTCCGTCTGTAAACTTTTAACATTTTTGACTTCTTCTCAAAAACCACTGGGCCAATTTCAACCAAAGTTGGCACAAAACATCCTTAGGTAAAGGGAATTCTAAATTGTTAAAATAAAGGGCCAGGCTACCTTCCAAGGGGAGATAATCAAGAAAAGGTAAAAATAGGGTAGGGTCATTAAAAAATCTTTTTCTCAAGAGCCACTGAGCCAGAAAAGCTGAGATTTATATGAAAACTTCCTGATATAGTGCAGATTCTAAATTGTTAAGATCATGGCCCCCGGGTATCGGATGGGGCCACAATAGGGGATCAAAGTTTTACATACAAATATATTTGAAAAATCTTCTTCTCAAGAACCACTGAGCTAGAAAAGCTGAGATTTATATGAAAGCTTCCTGATATAGTGCAGATTTTAAATTGTTAAAATCATGGCCCCCGGGAGTCGGATGGAGCCACAATAGGGGATCAAAGTTTTTCATACAAATATATAGGTAAATCTTCTTCTCAAGAAGCATTGGGCCAAAGAAGTTCACATTTACATGAAAGCTTTCTGACATAGTGTAGATTTAAGTTTGCAAAAACCATTACCTCCAGGGGTAGGTTTGGGGCCATAATAGGGACTACGGTTTTACATGCAAATATATATGGAAAGTCTTTTGATATGGACCAAGGTGACTCAGGTGAGCGATGTGGCCCATGGGCCTCTTGTTCTTTATCTCCCATTGTATGTCAGATTAGACAGGTGTTACTGTGTCTGAAACCTTTGTATTCCTGTTTGAACAAACGTGATTTGGGTAAGAATTATTGAATATGGGCCTCTTCATACATCACTGTAGGGCTCACGGCGGGTGTGACCGGTCAACAGGGGGTGCTTAATCCTCCTAGGTACCTGATCCCACCTCTGATGTGTCCAGGGGTCCGTGTTTGCCCAACTCTATTTTGTATTGATTTTAGGAGTTATGAGATTGATCACTGTTCGTTATCTTCACCTTTCATGCTACAGTTCAACAGAGATAGTAGTATTTTCTTTACCACAGCAAAAAAGGCTTCTTCCAACAACTGTTGTCCACAGAAAATCATTTTCAGCATACTGTGAAATCCACAAATGCAGGTTTTAAAATGTGATGTGATGCATATTATAAGTACCGCATATACTCGCATTTAAGTCGGATTTTTGGGTGTGAAATTTTGACTCTGAAGTCTATGTCTGACTTCTACTACAACTAGAATTTTATCTTTCTGCACAGCTTACGAATGGTGACATCTGACAGTGTTTTTAATGAGTTAATGTCAGTTTAATCAATAAAAGATCGCCATGAGTGATTGTTTAAATAGCAAACTATCATTCCTGAGTATTTGCCACTGTGATGCTTTAATGACAATATATTTTATTCATTGTTGTTACATGTCGATTAAAGTCAACATATAGCATTTTTGATAATATTAACATTTCACTTAGATCCATATTGCCAATGTTTATATGTAATGACTATCTAATGCACTGGTTCCATACAATGATTATTGAAACATAGAATACCAATGTACTTTACTAACAGAAATCGGGCACGTTCTATGTTTCAATAATCATTGTATGGAACCAGTGCATTAGATAGTCAATACATATAATCATTGTATGGAACCAGTGCATTAGATAGTCATTACATAAACATTGTATGGAACCAGTGCATTAGATAGTCATTACATAAACATTGTATGGAACCAGTGCATTAGATAGTCATTACATATAAACATTGTATGGAACCAGTGCATTAGATAGTCATTACATAAACATTGTATGGAACCAGTGCATTAGATAGTCATTACATATAATCATTGTATGGAACCAGTTCATTAGATAGTCATTACATAAACATTGTATGGAACCAGTGCATTAGATAGTCATTACATAAACATTGTATGGAACCAGTGGATTAGATAGTCATTACATATAATCATTGTATGGAACCAGTGCATTAGATAGTCATTACATAAACATTGTATGGAACCAGTGCATTAGATAGTCATTACATAAACATTGTATGGAATCAGTGGATTAGATAGTCATTACATATAATCATTGTATGGAACCAGTGCATTAGATAGTCATTACATATCAACATTGGCAATATGGATCTATGTATTTCCTTTTCCCTGAAATAATCATTTTGAATAGGGGTGCGTGTCTTGAATCAAACACAGACTGCAGTAATGGCCATTGTCAACAATTAAAGGGGCACCACAGATACATGTTACGTATATCATAGCTAAGCTACAGTAATTAATTGATTATTCCATTATTTGACCATGCATTACTGAAGGGATGGGAGCACCTCCTAATATTGAATAGAGAATATCTCATAACCAAATATCTATTTTAGATATCCAATGTAATGAAGTAAAATTATAGGTCCAATCACCGAAGATCCATGAAGAAAAAACTCTATAAAGTGTAAAATTATTTTTTATTCAGTGTAGTTTAGAGTTCTTGGTAATAAAATTCAAGATTGATATTTTAGAAAATATATGCATCAAAGAAAAACAACTCTTGCTAGAAAATAGGTATTGAGTTGACAGGCAATCTGATAAAAAATTCAGCCCAACTTACATGATTGTCAATGTGAAATTCCAAAAAAATTCTCTGAAAAATGGGGCCCCGACTTACATGCGGGTCGACTTTTATGTATAGATTAGCTGAGCTGGAGAGTCAACTGAGTTTTTGTTGAACTTGAAAGTAACCTTGTGTATCATACAGCCGGGTAATTAAGAATGACATGTCTAACTACAGGACGAGCAGCCATTCCTGTCCTGTGGAAGTTTCTGAATCGCTGGCCAAACCCAGATGTTGCACGGAAAGGCGACTGGGAATCAATGGCTCGACTTCTAAAACCTCTGGGTCTGCATGAAAAGAGGGCCAAGATCATTATACGGTTTTCAGGTATAATTTTCCCACCATTTTATTGAATGAGTAGCATCAATAAAGACTTATGTGAATGTAGGTAGCTATAGAATAGCTTCAAATTATGCACACAACTCTTCTTAAAAGAACTTATTTTCAAAATTAGATTAGATATAAAAAAAACTAATTATAATTTCAGTAATGAATCATGAATTAAGTACATGTATGTACAAACATTAAAAACACATGCATTTCTTGCCAGTTTATCTTCTAACCTACCAAAAATCATTTCTGTAAGCTAAAGTGTGGCCCACATTCAGCTACCTCAATCAAATTGAGATACAATTAAACACTAATATATCAAATATTATGGATATCTTTTGTGGTCTTGACAAAATCTCCTATATAGTATTGTTATATGTATGTTGAAATGCATTGATTTTATATCCTCAAAATTGTATCTGTATGTCTACTCACCCTCTACTGTATTATTTGTATATATTTGTAAATATTTTGTATTTATAACCGATGAGCTGTATAGCTTAAGGAAAATAAAGAATAGATATGTTCCTAACTGTTATTTACATTTTGTACATAATTTGGAAGGGTCACCTGGATTAGCTAAGTGTTTTTCACACCTCCAGTTGATAATTTCCCACCTGGCCAGTTGGTCAGTCAATTTGCACACCTGGACAATCTAGATCAACCCCTGGCCAAAATTTTATTGTCTTCAAAATGTGGCCAGTATGTTAAGGGTAAATTACACATGTTTGTTAACAAATGCACTTTAAAAAGTGGCTGATGTCCGGTTTTCAGGGGTGGCCGGTTTTGTAAGACTTTCTTTTTAAGGAAATGTTAAGATTTCTGCTGGGACTTTGAAAATCGGCCGATATTCAGGGAGAACCGGTTTTCTGAGGGGCCGGTTTGGAGAAGTTTCACTGTACTGACTGGCCTTTCAAATCAATCGCATTGCATATCATTTAGTTAATCATAGAAAAGTTAATCGTATAAGATAAATCCTTTTATTCCTGGACACATTTCCCTGTGCATTTTTTTTTTATAGTACGGTAGATCAAAAATGTTATGATATGAATGATGTTGGAACATGAAGACTAGACTAAGTATGAATGTTGTGGATATAAATATCCATTTCCCTTGTAAAGCATTAAAAGATCATGTATAGGGGTAAGATGTCCACAGCTTTAGAATTATATTCATTTAAATGTATTTATTATTAAAGTTTATTAAATTGTAGATGAGTATTTAACTAAAGAGTGGAAGTATCCGATAGAACTTCATGGAATTGGAAAGTATGGGAATGACTCTTACAGAATTTTCTGTGTCAATGAGTGGAGACAGGTAGGACGTCTGTACAGGAAGTCTAAAACATTTCATATAGTCACACTTCTTGGGAGAAAATTAAATTCTTTTATTTACGAAATCATGTGGGTTTTTCTGATGTGAAAGTGTCCATTGCTTGTTGTTTGTGGAATACTTTGTGATACAATATTGATATATTACGTACAGAGCAATGTTTCTAATTGATTTTGATTGACTTCTCAGGTTACTCCTACAGACCATAAGTTGAATGATTACCATGGGTGGCTGAGTGAAAACTGGCAGACTTTGGGGGTGGATTGAAGAGTTCTCGACATTAAAATGACCAGTGTGACGAGATCGGTCATTGAGATATGATTGACTGTGATTGATGGTCTATAACCATTGTGCTCCCTGCTGCCAAGCACCCCTGGTCTTCTTTCAAAGGAAATTTGGAATTCATCATTACTGTGTATTTTTTGGAAGAGTTTGTGCAATCTCGCTTTCATTATTGGCACAGTGCCCATATTTTAACCAGTCTTGTAAATGATAAATCTGATTTTAATCAGAAATAGTTTCATTGAAGTCAATAGTTTTGCATTTACTTTTTGTAGACAGTAAATTCTGCTACAATTTCATATGTTTTATGACTGATGCATTTTCATGGCATGGAAAATAGGGGATTACCAGTGTGGTTATCCATCCATCCTTTTTTGTGTTCCTGGGTCCTGCCATCTCATTTCCTTGGTTTCCATTTGTGTCCCTGGATCCTGCCCTCTAATTAAGTTGGTTTTCACACAAGAGCATTTAATTAGATCATGAATTATCCTATTTGCACTAATATGCAGCCAGCCTAAAATTTCATCACAGGTTAAGGAATTTAAATGTTCATTATAAGTTGTTGTTCTTTATTTGCTTTTTGTTTTCTAGGGTGAGCTTAATGCTTGCATTTCATTGTCTTTCCAGTGTCTATATATGGCATAGACTTTTCGCATTTCTTCTTCTCTAGAACCACCAGTCATTATTATTCAACCATGCCACAAATAAGCGTATGTGAAGGGGCTTGCAGTATGTTTCAAGGGGGAGGTAATTAGGAAATAGTGACTTTAGAGTGAGGTTATCTACAAATCCTCTTCTCAAGAATCACCGATTCAAAGGTAACAATATGTTTGTAAAGTATGACTGTCTGAATTTTCTTTCCACGGAGAGCTACAATCCTGCAGCCAGAAGAGCTGAGATTTATATGAAAGCTTCCTGATATAGTGCAGATTCTAAATTGTTAAGATCATGGCCCCCGGGGATCAGATGGGGCCACAATATGGGATCAAAGTTTTACATACAAATATATAGGAAAAATCTTTAAAAATCTTCTTCTCAAGAACCACTGAGCCAGAAAAGCCGAGATTTATATGAAAGCTTCCTGATATAGTGCAGATTCTAAATTGTTAAAATCATGGCCCACGGGAGTTGGATGGGGCCACAATAGGGGATCAAAGTTTTACATACAAATATATAGGGAAAATCTTTAAAAATCTTCTTCTCAAGAAGCATTGGGCCAAAGAAGTTCACATATACATGAAAGCTTTCTGACATAGTGTAGATTCAAGTTTGCAAAAACCATGGCCTCCAGGGGTAGGTTTGGGGCCATAATAGGGACTACGGTTTTACATGCAAATATATATGGAAAATCTGATATGGACCAAGGTGACTCAGGTGAGCGATGTGGCCCATGGGCCTCTTCTTTTTTCAAATGAAGACCCACATCACCTTTCAAGGGGAGATAATTGATAAATAAGGTGTGATGTAAAACTTCAAGAACCATTGTACTTACACAATGAAGATTTAAATTTGTTCAAACCATGATTCCTTAGACTGGGGTGGAGCCACAATAAGGGTTTAAAGTTTTACTAAGTAATATATATACTGAGAAAATACTTTAAAAATCCTCCAGTTTGTCAAATTCATTTGCAATCATCTTCATATACTGTGACAGTCGATTCTAGTGGTTTAAAATTACTGAATTTCTGAAGAACCACAGGGGTACAACTTGTCAAATCAGTAAGCAACCATCCTCATTTATCCCCCCCCCCCCCCCCCAAGCCACGGTGTGGTCACTTTAATGGTTTATATATCCTCATTTATCCCCCTAGAGCCACAGTGTGGTCACGTTAATGGTTTATATATGAAACATCATTTGAAATTAAGAACTACAGGGTATGATGACTATATTTGGCATGCTATTAATGTATACGGGTGTAAATGATCAGCAATGTTTCAAATCTCTAATAAACTTGCTGTAATGTAGGTGATTCGATGCCTGTCAAAACAGGACAGGTGTCAATAACATTATTCATGTATAATTGTTACTGTGATGTCACAAAATGAACTACCGGTATTTTCTGCATTTTCTCTAAAATGCTGCCAAAAGTTCAAGTATTTGATATCCACATTATTATTTAGAAAAGGGAACATATTTTAACGATATTGTCATTTTGTATAGTGTTTGACTACACATGCATTCTGTGTTTCCCAACCAAAATACCATATCTCTGATGAAAATTGTAACAAATATGAAATTACATTATTTCCATTGGGTCATTACTATTTAGTGACATCATGAATGAATTTTACTGTTTTTAATGAAGTGGTTTTACAAGTTTTATATAGCAGTTATATTTCTAACTTCAAGTGTAATTAAGGGGTAGAAAGTAGTTACTACTGCTTAATGCACATAGTCTTTTGATGAGGTGACATCCTCATGAAGTGTAGATTTAGTAGGTTCACACTACAACCCCCATCCCATCCACATCAAGGGTCTGCCTAAAACGGGGATAAATATGAGTAATTTGAAAAATTCTTTTAAAATCCTATTCTGTAAAGCTGCCTCGGTACAATTTGTCAAATATTTGTCCTCTGTAGTGTAGATTGATGTTTCTCCAAACCCATGGGGCCAAGACCTGACCACAGTTGGGGATTAATGTTTTTGTAGGAAAATACAACTGCTTAGGTGAGTAATGTGGCCCATGAATCTCTTGTTTATACATAGTATCTATTGATGTTGTTAACTTTGAACATTTCTGTCTATCTGCAGTTTCACATATTTGACATTATCTGCAGTTTCACATATTTGACATGCACCCTTTCAATTGGAATGTGTGATCTAATGATGAAGTGACAGAGACGATGTCAACAATCGTATGAGCTTGACATACATTAGAAAATTGCTGTCACTAAAGCATTCATGTATTATGAACATGTTATGTGTTGAATATGTATTCCTTACCATTATAAAACCATGTGTAGTGTGCAAATATTCAGGTCATTTCACAGTTCTGACATTACATGACTACACATTTCTTTTTTGTGTGATTTCTAGTAATTGCTGTTCTTTATATATAATTATATAACGTATACAATTTTTTATAACACTTTGTATGTTACAGTGTTTTAGATAAGTTATTATGATTTATTACAAATGTTCATAAATTTTAGAATGTATTCATATTTTACATTGCAAGAATTCAAGACATATTCTCTGTTACATAAATGATAAACATTACATGCATGGGCATTTATATATATACAGAATTGCATAACTGTTTGTACACAGGTTATCAACATCTACATTGTCATATTGGAAATTCTTATGCCAATCATCTGTGTGTGTTTTCCTGCATGTTGCATCTTCTGTAATGTCAGAAGTCGTAGGTTGTCTTCTGTTTTAACAGATAGAATGAGACCTACTCATGGCTAGGGGCGATGCAGTTAATGTGATGTACTCATTAATCAGTAATCATGTAGACATGCTTACAACCTGATAGTCAAACTGATAGTCAGTTGCTGTTGTACAATAAAATTTCTCTAACCATGATCATTTATTTACTGTTTAAAATTCATACGAGTCAAGTGTGAATGCTATCAGGTATTCTTTAATTGAGCATACATGTAAATTCCTGTTGATGTGCATCAAGGAGAATTGTACTTGGTATAGACCATTTCAAATATCTTCTCTGCAAATGCATAGCATGTATAGTAGGAAGGCTTCAACCAAAATTCTAAATTTCATGATCCCCAGGGTTCTGACTCCAGGGTGGGACCAAACTTGGCATATTATAGTGTTGATATGTAAAACATTTCAATACAATTGTAACATTACATTTTTTTTTTTTGCTATTGATATTAACGTGAGAGTAAAAAGATATTTAGAAGAAGCAGATAGCCTTTTACCAAAATTGTAAATTTAATGATCCCAGGGATAAGGGTTTTGGTATCAGGGTAGGGCAGTCGTAGTGATTACACATGTATGTTAACAATGGAACTTTTTCAACTTCTTTTCCATAACTACCTTTCCAATTCTTTTTGGTATGAAGCATCTTTGGGACAAAGGGGACATAGAGTGTCAATTTTAAAACTCCAGGGATCTTGGGGACTCAACAGAAATTGTCCAATTTTTAAAAGTAAAAACTCTTCAATTGTACAACCTCACATCTTTAAGAAAAACTAAATGCATAGTCATGTAGAGCAGGACGGTCTCAACCAAAATTGTATTATTTGATCCCAAGGGTAGGGGTTTTAGTTCCATGGTAGGGCCAAAGTTACTAAAGTGATTATGAAGGACTTCGTCTTTAATTTTGCCGATACTGTATAAAAACTAAATGCATATTTAGGAGAAGCAAAATTTGATGTGCTAAAATTGTGAATTTCACAACCCCAGAGTTCTGACTCTTAGCCAGGACCAAAACAGTCATTTAGTGTTAATGTAACATATATTGAACTTGAATCAATATTAGTACTTTCGGGGGCACACATCTTGTTTCATACTACTGCTGTATATTAGAATTTAGCTTGGATATGCAGAATAGAAAAATTATAGATTTCATAGGCATTGGGGCTAGTAAATCCAATTCTTAAATAATGCTGCACCAATTTTTACCAAATTGGTCTATAGTAAGTGGTATAGTAATTGTGGTGAGGAGGATAAGAATTTTAAATTTTGTGACACCTGCTTCCCAGGAGCTCTGGAACATCTAGAAGGCAGATAATCTGTATATTTATGATGAGCAAGGACGAGGCATCCAAAATGTTGAAATTCATGGCCTCTGGGTCAGGGGTTCTGGTGCTAGGGTAGGCTTTATTTTCATATAGTGAAATGCATTTCTTTTGAAATTTTATCTCCTGGACATCAAATAATCTGAGTACATAGAAATAATTAGAAAAGAAGCTTTCATTAAATTTGTGAATTTCATGACCTGGGTCAGGGATTCTTGGACCAGGTTGGGGCTTTATGGCTTATATGTAGTGTAAATGTTTCTTTAAAAATCTTCTTCATTCCTGGACATCAGTCAACCAAACAGTGCATGATAATTAAGTTAGAGAATGTGTTAACCAGAATATGAATTTCATGACCCCTAGGTCAGAAAATCTGCTTCGAGGGCAGGGTGTAATGGCTTATACATGTACAGCACGATTTCTTTTAAAATTGTTCTCTTAATTATTGGACATCAAGCAATTAAACTTAATAATGACAGAAGCAGCTACTATTCATGACCCCTGAGTTGGGGACTGATGCTAGGATAGCGCTCTACGGTGTCTGCTACTGTGGTACTTGTAGCTGGTTTGTAGGAAGAAGATTTCTTGTTTGTCAAACGTATGTAGCGTAAAATGTTTGATGGCACTTGTCACAACATATTCTGATCTTGCATGATAGATCCTTGTGTAGCTAGCCTTGATCCCTCACACTTTACATCTAGGCAGCAACGGTGTAGTAAAGTGATACAAGTACTCTGAAGTTGATATTAAAAATATGTCGTCATAGTCTTTGGTGATCAGGTCTTCCAACAGTCTGTTGGAATTCCGAAGGGCACGAATTGTGCTCCTTTGTTAGCTGACCTGTTTTTATTCACATGAGACAGATTTTATTCAAAAGCTTCTTCATGAGAAGAAACAAATTCTTGCTGTGGCCTTCAACTCGACATTTAGATATACAATGTATCGACGACGTTTGTTACGGCACGTTTGGTCGTTTCGGCACGTTTGGTCGCCGACGACCATTCGTGCCGCACGTTTGGTCGCCGGCGACCTTTTGTGCCACACGTATCGTCGTCGGTCGACCGAACGTGTCGTGAGGGTGGACATGATTGGTCGCCAATTTTTAGGTTATACCCGAGCACGTTTGGTCGCCTTGGCACGTTCGGTCGCCAGGCGACGATACGTGCGGCACGTTTGGTCGCTGACGACCATTCGTGTGGCACGTTTCGTCGCCAGCGACCAAACATGCCGCACGTATCGTTGCCCGGCGACCGAATGTGCCTTGAGGGTGGACACGAATGGTCGTCAATTTTAGGCCATACCCGAGCACGAATGGTCGCCACCGAAACCCCAACTTTGCTTTTGTTTTGCAAAAAGGGTGTGTTCATGTGTGTATTTCAGTGAGTGTGTGCGCGCGTGTGTAACTGTACATGCATGTGCGTATACGTGCATGTGTGTATATATGTGCGTATGTGTGTGCATTCATGTGTAATAAAGTTTGGTTTGCACTACACACGCGCATACATGAACGTACACACTTTTGTGACATAAGTCATGTACGATACAAAGCCAACAAACAAAAAATCTGGGCATTTCTGAAGGGAATTTATTTTGCAAACACACGAGTTGCAACATTTTAGCAACACAAATCTCTTACATACCATCCTTATGTCACGCCGTTTTTACATTTATTCCTCTTCAAAGATATCTCACAAATCTTATAAGACATCTTATAAAAGACATAAAATATCTTAATATGTTTTTTTATACGAGATATCTTATATAGTATATAATATACATGTACCTCATAAACTTTATAAGATGCCTTATTAACGTTTTTGATTTAAGATATCTCATTAACTCTTATAAGATATTTTATAACTTTTATAAGGTATCTTATAAAAGAAATTTTATGATATATGTCATATATTTTATAAGATATCTTGTAAAACATATAAGATATCTTATATTTTTTACAAGATATTTCTTTATCTTTATAAGATATCTTATATTTTTATAAGATAGCTTACAAAGATAAATTTATAAGATATCTCCTATCTTTTATAAGATATCTCATAAACTTTATAAGATATCTTGTTTAATATACAATATATCATATAAAGTTTATGAGATATCTTATATAGTTTTAAAAATATCTTATATATTTTATGAGATATATTATCAACTGTAAATTATATGAGACATCTTATGAAATTTATTAGATATCTTATTCAAAATATATATCTCAAAGATTATATAAGATACATTTATAAAGGAGTAAATATAAATATGGTGTGACATACATCCTGACAAGTATGAGTGCGCAAACACGCATATAAATACACATGAGCATAGAGTGAAATACAAAGCAAGTACATGTACTACCATTTGTCATGGTTTGATAAGGAAATGAAATCTTTAGATTCGGCATAAACAACACTGCGTGCACAGTTTCAATTTTAGTGAACATAATATTCATGAACAGCACTTTACCACTTACCATGTTAACACACATGAACACACTGTTTTTGCAAAACAAAAGCAAAGTTGGGGTTTGGGAAAGGGGGCTTGTTGACGACCATTCGTGCTCGGGTATGGCCTAAAATTGACGACCATTCGTGTTCACCCTCATGGCACATTAGGTCGCCGGGCAACGATACGTGCAGCATGTTTGGTCGCTGGCGACAAAACGTGCGGCACGAATGGTCGTCGGCTACCAAATGTGGCGCACGTATCGTCGCCTGGCGACTGAACGTGCCAAGGCGACCAAACGTGCCGTAACAACGTTTTATCTATTAAAAATGATAATTTTCATCCATATGTCAATTCGATGTATCCCAGTGAACTCAAAATAAAAGTCTTAAAAGACACCACATCTGCTTCGTACTTAGATATTTTATTGAAAATGAATATTAACGGCAACTAACAATTCAACTTTACGACAAATGGGATTACTTCAGGTTCTCTATGTCAACTTCCTATATTTATGTATCAATATTCCATTATCACCTGCATATGGTATTGATGTATCTCAATTGATTCGATACGCAAGAGCTTGTTCAGCGTTATGACCAGTTTTTAAATCAAGGCAGGTTACCGAGATAACAAGTTGATGTTAAAGGGGTTTCAAGAGTCTCGTTTAAAGCCAGTATATCGCAAATTGTATATCGTTATAACGACCTAGTTTGTCAATACAACATGTCATTGGGGCAAATGCTGTCTGACGTGTTTCATACATATATTGTAATGCTGATCTTTATACACTGATTTTGACTACGGATTACTCTGTTTACCTGATCAAGATATAGGGCTCACGGCGGGTGTGACCGGTCGACTTACTCCTCCTAGACACATGATCCCACCTCTGGCATATCTAGGGGTCGGTGTTTGCCCACGCTCTATTTTGTATTTCTTTTCATATATCAGAAATGCAGTTCTCTGTAACATTGGAGCTTTCATTTGAGGAGAAAGTGGATCCAAACTACACTATCAGAACGATACTCAGCCTTTTCTGAAGAAAAAAATTCGTCCATTTTCGATCATCGACAGATCAAAGGAATTTCCCTGCAAACAGTTAATGAAAGACCCCACAACAGGTATTGTCACCGGAAACACTTCACCGGAAGTGACGAGAAACGAGACTTACAGCCCCTATAGATTATCAGAACAGTGTCACATTTTACACTTCCACAATAAAAATAAATACATGTATATGAGTTTAAAATACATGTAATACTTATTGAAATCATATCAGTTTCATGTCTTCAACCTGATTAGCCTTAAAACAGCATGTATGTAGACCTATATTATGCCTTTTCTGTTACTGTTTTTCATGTTTTGCTAATATAGCAATAAAATCGATAACTGATAATTTTATTTCACCATTATACTAATTAATCAATGTATGTTACAAACACATTTATGAATAATCAAATTTATCCCTTTAAGATAAATTCAGTTATTGAGAATGACGAATTTGACATGCTTGAATATTTTTAAGTGCAATTCAATTTTTCCGGAATTTTGCTGTCCTTTTCTTGACACCAGACTTAGTCCATAAATAGTCCCAACGCGAGCATGCGCTCTCGGCCTTTTCATTTTCATCCTCGGGCAAGTGCAGATGAATTCCAGGCGATCAAGAAAAAATCCAATTAAATCGGCTAAGTATTGTATCAATCCAGCAAATTTAAGTATCGAAATTGATTTTGTTGAACTTATTATATTGTAATTAATCGTTTCATTGAATTTATATCAAACAATTTTGCAAATATTATAATCTGTAATTTGTCGGACCGAATATTTATGTACACGATTGAAATAGATTTATAGGCTAGCACAAACTTTTTAATCGTTTCATAGAATTTTTATCAAACAATTTGTAAAAATTGTATCAGTAATTTGTCGGTTTTACGAATTTTATGTACACGATGGAAATAATTTTACACTAGGCTAGTACAATTTTTTTTTTTTTTTTTTTTACTGTTTATTGTATATTTGAATGAGGATGAGTACGGGAATGTTAAGAGCGGGATCTACTAGGCGCTCTAAAACCAGATCGCCTTATGCCAGACCACCGGCTCGGGCAGAAGTCCCTGTAGCTCGCCCGTCACAACCTCGCAATTCCTCGCTGACAAGTGCACGTCCTACACAGTAGCATCAATCCAACCAATCCACTTTAAGTGCTGACAGCCATCAAGATGCACCCGGGGTCATTCCATTACACACCACGCAGCCCACCATCACCCCAGATATTTATCTTCAAGGAAACGCTAGGCCTGCAGTGGCTATACCTACTGAAAATGTACCACACCAAACAGTACGCATGTAAACCCTCTTGTTAGTATCACGGCAGATCTTGGGGCTAACATATTCCATTGTCATTACAGGAAAAAATATGGAATAATGAATATATAGATCTTGCCAAGCTATTGCATTTAGATCCTGCAGCTGAAACCCAACAACTTCTTGTGTTTGAAGATGGTCAAATCAAAATTAAAAACAAATCTAAAGATAAAAAAAATTGCTTCAATCTCTGAATGGACTGATTCCTTCTTGATTTATGCTGCCATCTACTTAAAAAGGTTTCCGCAGCATGTACAAGGCATTTTGAAGTATATCAGTTCAATACGATTGGGGGCATCACGCGCTTCTACTCTGGGATGGAGGGATTATGATGTTCAGTTTCGGCTTAGGCGTTCAAAAAACGCTTTGATCAGTTGGGAAAATATTGATGCGGAATTGTGGTTGATTTATATGGGTCAGTCCACTGTAGCTGAACAGAAGCATACTTCTAGTCTTCATCAGCACAAGCGTTGTTATGATTTCAATTTGAAGGGTTCTTGTCTTTAAAAAGACTAGATTTTCTCATGATTGTCTTAAATGTGGCAAAAATCATCCATCCATCAATTGTTACAGCAACCAAACCAGCCATAATATGCCCAAAGGACTTGCTCAGAATGCCAGTCGTAATCCCAATGCGACCCAAACACATTTTCCAAGGCCATTTCGGCAATAATTATCCATGTTTGGGGGAGTTAGGTTATACACCAATCAATGTTAAAGTGTTAATATTTTGTTGCAAGATTATCCAGACAAAACTGTAGCAGATCAACTTTCACATGGATTTACATTTGGTTTCTCTTTGAACTATATGGGTCCTCGCGATCCAGTATTTTGTAAAAATATGGTTTCAGCATTAGAGAATCAAGATCAATTGCTAGCTAAAATCAACAAAGAAATTGATTTAGGTCGCATAATTGGCCCATTTCATGCCCCACCATTTCAAAACTTCCATTTTAGCCCAATAGGTGTTTTGCCTAAGAAACAAGGTGGTTGGAGGCTAATCACCAATTTATCTGCCCCACGGGGAAAGAGTATTAATGAATTCATTAACCCTGAAATATGTACTGTCAGTTATTCATCTTTTGATCAAGCTGTCAACATGATCAGATTCAAAAACTAGGTCCAAAGGCTCAAATAGGGAAAATGGATATTTCAAACGCATTCAGGTTATTGCCAATTAGGCCTGAGGATTTTAGTCTTCTTGGATTTAAATTTCTGGATAAATACTATGTGGACAAATGTTTGCCAATGGGTTGCGCTATATCATGTGCTTTATTTGAGAAATTTTCCAGTTTTTTACATTGGGTATTGGAATCTCGCACCAACTTGAAAAATATTGTTCATTATTTAGATGATTTCTTATTTGTTGGAGCCCATGGTACAAACAATTGTACAATTCTAATGGATACCTTTCAACAAATTAGCAGCGAGTTAGGTATTCCGTTGTCAGACGAAAAAACAGAGGGTCCAAATACACATATAGTGTTCTTGGGTTTAGGTATAGACTCGGTTAATCAGTCAATCTTTATACCAATTGACAAAGTGGAAGCTTTGCAGAAGGAAATACGCGAAATTCAAGGCAAATCCAAAATCACATTAAAGTAGCTTCAGTCATTAGCAGGCTCACTATCATTCATAACAAAGGCGTTACCAGCAGGTAGGGCATTTACATGTCGCTTGTACGGGTTAATGTCCGGTATCTCTAGACCACATCACTATATACGGCTTTCCAAAGAAATACACAGTGACCTCCAGATGTGGTTAAAATTTCTTGATGAATTCAATGGTATTACAAAATTTCCGGATGTAAAATGGGAATCTGACGAAAATTTACAATTTTATTTAGACAGCTCAGGAACAGTAGGATGCGGTGTCGTTTTCGGTACTTCTTGGGCATGTCTCAGTTGGCCACAGGAGGGGAACGCAGATATTAGAAGGGATATAACATTTTTAGAGTTTGTCCCTATTGTGTTAGGATTTCACTTGTGGTCAAACATATTGCAAAATAGGAAATTGATTTTACATGTTGACAACTTGGCATTAGTTCAAATCTTAAATAAAAAAACATCCAAGAATAAACGGGTAATGACTTTGATGAGAGAATTAGTATTGTTGTCTTTAAAGTCCAATATCCAGTTTCAAGCAGTTCATGTACCAGGTTGTAAAAATGAGATAGCAGATGCAATTTCTCGTTTTCAGTGGACAAGATTCAGGCAGTTAGCACCTTGGGCAGATTGCCATCCCTTTCAAGTACCTACTCACTTTTGGAACCTTTTGAAGGGCATGTAAATCGCTTAATTGAGTCTAGTCTCTCCAGCAACACAAAAGTTGCTTATGACAAAGCCATTAATGCTTTTAATGACTTTAGATTACAGTTTAATTTGCCACTGTCTTGGCCTCCTGCAATAGATCATGTAGTAAATTTTCTAGCTTTTCTATCGTCAAAAAATTTGGCACATTCAACAGCTAAAGTGTACTTGTCCGCCCTTAGTCATAACCTACAAATGCATGGCTTAGACAATCCAGTTAGGTCTTTCATTATACAAAAGATGTTAGCAGGTTTCAAAAGAATTAAACCTGCAAAAGACATCAGAAGCCCTGTAACTTATCAAATTTTACTCAAAATTTTGGACATTTTACCTACAGTAACGCAATCAAAATATGAGAATTTGCTATTCGGTTCTGCATTTGCAACTGCATTTTTCGGTCTTTTTAGAATTAGTGAGCTAGCAGCAACATCTAATAACAGTCCCAAAAATATATTGCACCTTTCTGATCTTCTAATGAGTAAAGACGCAATCAAATTTAACTTCCGTTTTTCTAAAACGGATCAGTGTGGGAATGGTTTAGTGATTACAATCAACAAATCGATTGAATCAACAGTATGCTTTGACTTGGAAGAATTTTTGCATTTTAGATCTCAGATTGATGGTCCTTTATTCTGTCATATTAGTCTAGTCAATCTAGCAAATCACCTCAAAGTAATTGCAACAGAAACAAACTCGACGGAATTTAATAAACAAAAGCGTGATTAACAACATACACAAAATCGGACAATGGGAAATATTTAAAATTTAGACTTAAATGTTTTAGTAAACCATCGATATTTTGTGGTGTTTACGGCACGCCGTACACGTAAAGGGGAGTAACTTAACTGTGACAGTCATCGGAATAAAGTTATACACGACGATCTAAAGTGCATGTAATAAAAAACGCGATTAAACAGCTTAACAGTTGTATTAAAAAGGTGATTTTAAGACCTTCTATATCCATACAATATTGCTCAGCATCTCATATTCTTTGCCAACTTCCATTCCCGGGGAACTTTCGCGAATAAAGCTTCAAAATATTTTGTTTGACCCTCTACTGAATTAATTTTAATTATAAAACACAATATTTACTTTAGAAGTTATGAATAATCAATTATAAATGAAATCTTAAAGAATTAGTGTCAATTTACAAGGGGGAATTACGGTTGTTAAAAAAGAAAGTATGGAAAGCCATTCGGGTTAAAAGTTTCAGTTATTTTGTGTCTTCATCATTTGAGCAAGCCTTTTGTATTTTAAAAACTTTTATAAAACTAAGTAAGTAAAGTATTTTTGCTTTTCTTTTTCAAATTCAGGTTTGGGGAGTCATTCATGGGTAATAATAATGATAATAAAACATTGATAATATAAATAATAAAAATCAATGTAAGTAAACACTTGCGCATAGTATCATGATTTGATGTAAAATCGAGTAGTTACTCTTTCTAATTAGTCTTGGGCTCACGACCTGCGGAACCATATCTCCTAGCATCATGCAAACAGCGCGCTAGACCGCCCGACCATCTATTCAAGACAAAACTTGTTTTCGATGACGATGGAATTCTCGCCACGCTGGCACACGATCATTGAGAATGGAAATGGGATACAGTTATTTATCGTAAATTTTAGAGGATCATACAAAATGCACATTGTGTTTGAAATGTCTATATATAAAGCACGGAAATAGCAACGAACTCTGAAATAAACATAACTGCCTTAAGGGACGAAATCAATGTCGGATGAAAATTTAGATTCACTTAGTTAGGGGGAGGGGAATAAAAACTCCTGCAAGTTTCTGTCATCCTTTCCCTTTCTACGTGCATTCACAGGATGCGACACAACGTCAAGAATGTTCGGCATCGGAACAGGTCCTGTATAGTCAAAATGTAGACAAATCACGAAAAAATTCTGTATATGATTAGTTTTTATTTGGAGGCAGGCTACTGACAAACAAGTTGATGGTGAAGGGGTTTCAACTGTTTCGTTTAAAGTCAGCATTTCGCGAATGATATGGTCGTTATAACAATCTACTTTGCCAATACAACCTATCATTGGGTCAAATCTGTCTGACTTGTTTCATATACATGTAGATTGTTGGGCCGTTTTTGGCACAATGATATTGAATAAGGGTAACTCCGTTTGCCTTATTAAGATATAGAGCTCACGGCGGGTGTAACCGGTCAACAGGGGGTGCTTACTCCTTATAGCCCATAGGCATCTGATCCCACTTCTCGTATATCCAGGGGTCCGTGTTTGCCCACCTCTCTATTTTGTATTGCTTATAGGAGTTACGAGATGGATCACTGTTCGTTATCTTCACCTTCCTATATGAGGATTTCATAGAGAAAAAGATATATTCTGGTGTCGATGTCATATCGACTTTGTACGATGGAATACTATAGAGACACTTGCAGGGGATTTGCTTTGTGAAGAATTGTCTAACACAATATCATTTTTATAAGTTCAGTCATTGCCACAAACTACTAACTACAGCTGCAGAAGAGGAGCATTGCAAGAATTTTTTAAGTCATAGAGTGGACTAAAGAAATGATTAATTTGGATCCTTCGAATTGGGGCTTATCACTGCTTTCAGCAATTCTTGTATCCGTTAAAACTAAATTACAAGTCGCGCCAGATAAATTTTTGAACGTTTTTCGCTGTAAATGCAAGGCAAATTGTGACACTAGCCGTTGTACTTGTAAAAACATGGACTGAACTGTACTGCAATTACTCAAATGATCACTTATATAATTATCAGGCATGTAGCAATAATGGCTCTACACCTTTTATCATTACATGCAAAGTTGATAAATTTTTACGTACAGAGGTCGATTTTTAGACAGATTGGTTGCCCTCCCTCCTCTTTTTTTTTTTTTTTTTTTTTTTTTTTTTTTAAAATAGCATTGTTGTGAACTGTACACAGTGGAAGTGTAAAATTGAACCGAGAGAACAACCTTAGCCCCCCCCCCCCCGCACCACCACCACACACACCATCAAGGATTTTTATAACTTTGGATTAAAATTTACTTGTCAATTTTCAGGCAATATTGTGAAATTATCTTCACACACCCCCCCTTTTTTTTTTACGATGCTGTGTGCCTGATTCATTTTGCTTTTAATTCTATGTGTCCATTGTTTAAAAACAGATTACTCCTGAAATTCTCGGTATTAATTGCACAATAATTTGGATAGAACTAAACATCAAATACGGCTATAACCCCTCCCCCCCCCCTCTTTCCCAAACTCTAGAACTTGACGAAGTGCACGTATTAAAGATTTCTTTATAAAATCGAAGAAACTGAACCTTGTTTCGTCATAGATGTAGTACAAACTGTTAAAACTCAGCTTAATAAAGAATTTGGTAACGTAAGCTTTACTATACACTGTTTGTTTTAAAATACTACATGTATTTATGTGAAACATAGGACCGGAATGGTAAGCGCGCCTCCAACTTCCGATGTAAGGGGAGTAACTGCAAAAATGTAGGTCATCTTTTACAGACCATTTTTGAAGGGGCACTTGTTTTGTGTTAACAGTTTATTTTAATGTATAAATCTTCATGTGGTAACTCATATATGCCTAATGGACAGGAAAAAGTATTTTCTTCCAAAATACAGTTTTTAACGATTTTTGTTGAAAAATGGAGATTTCAGCCCAAAATTCGGCAAGGGAAAATAAATTTTGGTACAGAAAAGTTTAGTTGTGCATTTGGACGTTTTATTCTTAAATTTATAAGATCAATGTCATCTCTTCTATAAAACAGTAATTTCCTATCATTTCCAGTTTTTCACTATTTTTGTTTTAGAAAAAGGTAGGTTTCCTACCTAAAATGGTATTTTTCATATATATTGCCAATAATCTATGTATCTTACTTGTTGAGCAGTTTTTAAAATAAATCCTAACTTCAATTTTTTATTGGTAGACTCAAATGTATGACAAAATGTGGGTTTTCTTCTTAAAATTTCAATCTTTAACAATTATATTCAAAAAAGCAAGATTTTACCCAAAAATTACAGTCAAGGAAAGAATATATTCTGCTGTTAAAAAAAATAATCGAACATTCCCAGGTTGAAATTTGAGATATGAAACTTATTTTTACTGTATGTTACATAAAATGGACATTTTCTTCAATTTCCAGTTTTTAGCGATTTTCATGAAAAAACGCATCCTTTTACCCCAAAATTCCAATTTTCCCATAGAAACACAAAAGCCGATTTTTAATATGTTTTTTGCATGTGCTTTCTGGCATGAATAATCAAAATTTCATTTCTGTTGCAATTAGTTTGAGGTTTTGCTCATTTTTGAGCTAGATTGACTAGACTATATCAATGGTTCCCCGTTGTCAGCTTATCAGTTCTCGAGTGTATTGCACAAAGCATTAAGATTTCTAGGTATTGAAACCAAAACATTCAAAACACATTCGTTTAGAATAGGGGCTGCTACTCATATGTATTTGTCAGGCATACCTGAACAGGAAATTCAGAGAAGGGGTAGATGGCTCTCCAATGCATATAAAAATTACCTCAAACCTGAGCTGGCTACACTTTAGATGCAAATAATCATATCACAATAGTGAGTCTTGACGCATAAGTTGTCAACCAGTTGAAAAGCATTCAAATAATTCTAAATGTTTTTCAAATTTCATGTACGCATTGTTAAGCGTGTTGTGTATTGTTCATAAATCTTGCAGATTCAATATGGATTGTGGGATCATCACTTATTAAAAGAGCAGAACAATTTGCATTGAATTCACCTGAGTTTGGCAAAGACCTTGCTTTACCTGGCATATCAGTGTCGTGGAAGGGAATATCGGGATTGAGTTTTGACAATTTTCAGAAGGTTATTTTTGACATGTACTCCACTTATCCACATCCAAGGTTTCTGGTTATACATGTAGGGGTTAATGACATTGACAAACATAATAATCCATTATGTAGACAACAAAAGTTCATGAAGCATGTAATCAGCAGGTTGAGTTTGGCTATGCCGTTGACTTGCATTGTATGGTCACATATATTACCTAGAGTTTATTGGCGTCGTGCTATATCAAATATTGCCGCAGAGAAATCTAGGTGTAGGATTAATAGTTCTATTGCTAGTTTTGTTTTAAAGAAAGGTGGCGCTTCCATTAAACATCATGATATAAGTGTGGAGCAAAGTAAACTATTTCTTAGTGATGGAGTTCACTTATCTCCCTTGGGCAATCATGTTTTTGTGTCAACTATTCAGGCTGCTCTAAGACAGTTTAGTCGAGGTAATAGTTTACTTTATCCAAAGAGGTGATATATGGATATGAATGGGAACTGTTGTGGCTTTATGACTGATGATTATGCATTTATTTGTTGATTACTAATTGTGAATGATATGTGCTAATTTTTATGCTAATGGTCAAAATTCAGCCGCTGTATTGGCGGTTGGATTTCATGCGTGAAATCCAATTGGCGCAATTTTGACAGAAAACCATTTGCTGAGGGATACTGTTGTCTCCAGGTCCCCCAGCTCTGATATGGTTTGTTGAATATTTGTGAATGCTATTTTGTTGAAGATTTGTGAATGCTATGCTGCTAAAAGCTTACAGGTGGTAAGATCGGCGCATAGAGTATGAACATACGAGTGGCATGTTAACGGTGAATGTTTCAAATAAAAAGCCATGACAGTTCCGCCAATATGCTTTTGATTATTTTTTTTCAGGTCAGAGGTGGTTAAAATAAGTAAACTACCCATTAAGCTGAAATCTGTAGACATCAGCTTTATTCACGTGTATTGATTACTTTAAGTGTTAGGAATTTCGAAATAACTGAAGGATATTCGACATTCAACAAAAAAGCAATCCGAAGCGTCTGCATTCCGAGATCAATACAAGTGTACACAAGCATGGCGAATGAATGAATATCTTTCAACATATACGAGGGCTATTCGATATGTAATGTGTATTGTACGATATCTCAAAAGCATTCGACTCAAATAGTGAAATGAACATTACATCCCTTCAAAGTATTCTCCGCGGTTTGAAATACATGCACTTAATTTCAATCTCTTAATCCATTTCTGAAATGCGTCACGGTACGTAGACCTCTGAGGCACTGACTGATGGCTGAGCCAAGGGCTAAACGGGACTTGTAACAACGACCCAGATAAGACCTTTATTAAGTTTTGGAAAATTGAAAAAGTCGCACGGGGCTAGATCTGGAGAGTATGGTGGGTGTGGCAAGACGGTAACCTTCTCCGACTTCAAAAATTGCTTCACAAGCTCTGATGTATGGTGATGGAGCATTATCATGAAGTAGATGAACATGCCTAAATCCTGACACAGGGCGTCATGCATGATAATATTTCTTGAACTGTTTTAGTATAACATCTCGGTAATACCGACCTGTAACAGTTTTGCCCTTCAGCACCGGAATTTGTAGGGCTATACCATCACATGAGAAGAATATGCAATAAAGAACCTTCTTTGTGCGTATGGTTCTTTTGGCAACTACAGGCCTTCTACTGTGTTTAGTTTGCCATATTTTGTTTCCAATATTTCTTACTGGTTCGAAATAGTGAATCCATGTTTCGTCACCAGTAGCAATGTGGTTTTTTTAAAAATTGTTTTTATCATTTTCAACAAATACATATACACCTTTTACTCACACTCTCATACAGATATTCTCAACCCGTTTCCCAACCATTTTTACAACAGTGGTCAACGACTGGCTCTATTGAAATGACTATAAGTTTAAAACTATGTGGAGCTGAAGGTTCGTGTTTATACTGTTGGAAAGGTATTGAATATAGCTATTCAAGAGTATCATCATCCACGTAATCCTGGTTAGAATATAGAATAGGTACTCACTACTCATTGCTTGTCGTAAGATACGATTAAATGGGGCGGTCCTCCGGATGAGACCGCAAAAAAATGAGGCCCCGTGTCACAGCAGGTGTGGGATGATTAAGATTCTTCCTTGTTCAAAGGCCGTCAGCACCGAGCCCTTCACTGCAATGGTGACGTCTCCATATGAGTGAAGGGACGTTAAACAATATTCAATCAATCAATCACCTTTTTTGTCAGCAAAAACCATGTAACCTGCCATGACATCACAATCGAAGTGACTTATTTCGTATCTGTATAGGTAAACGATCAGCTATATTTTTCTGAGGCGTAATAGAATAGAAATAAAGTTTTTTTTATGGATGTTGCAGGGTAATGTCCTAGATATGGAGCGCCACATTAACATAAACTCAAATAATTGAAAATATCTTTTATTAATTGAAGATATTTTCAATTATTTGAAGATATCATCAATTCAATTGCTCTTCTCTTTAATTGAATTAATGCGCGCATTAAATCAATTATTGCTCTCATCAAATGAATTAATGCGCGCTTCAATTCAATTATTGCTCTCATGAAATGAATTAATGCGCGCATCAAATGAATTAATGAGAATAATAATTGATTTAATTCGCGCATTTTAATGTTTACCCCACCCCTAAAGCTCCAGGAGTGCAGTGACCATGAAATTCACACCAATACCTCAAAGATATTCCGTACCAAAGAGGTTTAGCGCTTTTGCTGACGAAACGGCCGAAATCTACTCTATAATCACGGTGATGTTTATGCTTATCAAATAAAGATACTATCAACTTATAGATATCTTTATTGAGTACTTTGGGTAAACACAAGTATAAACTGACATTATATATATAGCAGAATATTTGTAAAAAAAAAAAAAAAAAAATATTCAAGAAAAAAGTATTTTTGTGGGCGAAATTGCATACCAATTGCGCTCAATCTAACTGAAATTAGATCCTATGATCCGCTCATTTACTATCTAGTGTAGCGATAGTAGATGAGCGGAACATAGGATCTAATTTTAATTAGATTGCAAGTGCGCTATACCTCAAATTTAATGAAAAATGGTCGTGTACAGTGAAGTTCAAATGATAACGGATAACCGTAGAAGTGACCTACTAAAGGATTCAGGGCAGAACACATTATATGTTAAGGAGGAATGCTATGTACACCAGAGAAATAATATGGATTAAAAGAGTGGATATGTACAAGAAAATATTGAAATTGAAAACTTTCAAATTTACTTTATTTAGTCAAAAAGTGCAATCTGAAAAAAGAAGAAGATTAAAACCCCGCGATCTACAGTTCAACTGTCGACGTCTTCTCAGTTAGGCAATGATGTTTGAAGTGAATAAACAAATATTGCCGATATTTATATCTTCATTCATGTTTAAAAAGGAAGTCAGTCATTATGACAATGTAGAATACCTCCTTAATGAATATTGAAAAACACTACTACATGACAAAATTCTTAGGGGTGAGGGTAGGGGATCCGCATTTGTTGTTAATCCACATTCCCCATATGATGCACACACACAAATATGTTGCAAATCTTCTCTATTTGTTCAGGGAAATCCAATGTTAGAATGCTCTGTACGGTCACTTGAATTGCATGTGATTATTTGTTTTGATCGTCCCAGTAAGGCCGCACTTATTGCAGGAATTCCAGGTTAAGTGGGTTTTTTCTCTCCACATAACACCCCGGATCGAAATTGTTTTTAACTTGTCAGAATAACAACTGGGCATCTTAAGAAGGTAAGCCGGTGGCCTTGTATTTCTGATTGATGGGTACGATTTTGCTGCATATCGATTAGAACAGGCCTATCATTGATTTCAATTCCAAGGAATTATCGTTTCTGTCAGTCAGGTATAATCCTTACAAATCGCATTGAATTTACAAATTTCTGTGAATATTGTGTAAGCATTTGTATTTTTCCCTTGTTGTAATGTCCATACAAAGATAAAATAAACAACAACAAAATATCACTATCATTATCAAGCCATCTACCCGAGTGCTGCGCCTCGGCACCATTCTAAATAATCAGAATGTGTGTGATCCTTTAATGCACGAGTATTTACAGGTGGGGTATATTTGAAGGTAACGAGCTGAACGTTATCAGATCTTTCTTTTATTGGCCGCTCACACCACGGGGCAATGATGGCTCTAAATAGTGAATCATTTCGGTATGGAGAGATCGCAACTTCCTAGTAAGTATATAATGTTAGTTAAACTTAATGAACCAACACTCTTTAAATAATTTCATCGAAAGTTCTGTATAAACTTTTTTGTTTTAGATTCCTGCTTGTCTTCTGTAGGACTGAATGACAGTGGATGGATGATTAAGAGCGAACCGTCGCAACTTTCCGTTTTACAATTCTGGCTAAAGTGAATACATTGTACAAACAATAAAACTGATCCTTTGCAGCCAAAACTTCTTATAGTATTAACAAGAATATGTAGATACATATAAAATGTACCAACTATGAAGCCCATGTACTGCCAAGGAAAACTTCAGATTTTATTTTGTCCTTTTATTGTTTGAACAAATATTTACATGGAATATATGGGCATCGATTTTAGGAATCATTCACAAATATTTTCAAAGTTCTTTTGAACTTGATTTTAATGTAGCGAATTACTGTTTGTACATCGGGGTTTAGTCGTCGACAAAGGATCCTAGTCTGACACTACTGTGTCCCTGACGACAAACTGATAAATTTATAAAAAATAATCTACACTATCTTACGGTGGATCTCTCGTGCTGACAAAATCCTACACACCGCTACATTCTGACGGAGTGTTAAATATCCAAAACAATACACCGACGATGGGAAAGATTCCGTGTTGAGATATAACTGTTTATTAGAATTACCCAGATTATTTGTGACTTTGATATGGAGAATTCCTGCACACTGCGGTTGATGCAGGACTTTGTGAAGTTTGCTTCATTTTGTCATTAAGTGGACCCCCTTCGCTCCTTGTTTGATTCTGTGGAGATATAATTCATTTTAAACCATGTTTTCAATTTCGCAGATGTGAAATGACATAAAAAGAAGCAATAGTTATGGATGTGCGAATATTACGTCACAATTACCTACCGTCCCTTTACCGTCAAACAACAGAGAAACTTCCACTCACCCGGTTACGGCGGGAAATCGACCTTACGATGAAGAAAGTCCTCCAAACGGAAATCGCTGTTTCTTCGGAATCGAAGGAGTTGTTTGATCAATGCATGTCTAATCTACTACCACATCTAAAGACAAATAAGTACAACTTGGATTGTTCAGAGCCTCCTCTTTTTGCAGGAGATGTGACGCCCTGGACCCCCTACAAGAAACAGAATCCGTGTTACTTGATTCAAATGAGAGTCGGAAAGCTGGACGGAACGTACGTCCAGCCGGGCTACGTAGTGTTTCCGATGTCAATAAAAACGGATAAAAAAGTTGTCAAAGTGTACAAATTGGACCTGAGGTCTGAAGACAGACAACATTTAAGTCCTAAGAAAATGTATAAAGCAGTGTTTCTTGTTTTCGAAGCCGCCATCCATAAATTAAAGAAGTCGATGACAAAACGCAAGAATACCCTAACTACTGTTAGTGACTCCGCGAGAGAAAGTACCACATTGACAATAAGCGACAGACCGGCCATAGTACCTAATCTGTGCCTTACGACCAGGAACGACGACCTCTGCTTGATAATGTCACTTCCGGGAGGTCACGAAGTGGAATTAATCCCTACCATTACGGTTTCCCCAGATGGACCATTTATCGTTGCTAAGCCGTTTGAACACGATGAAAACCCTGCATCGGATATTTTGTGGCGCCTGAACTACTCGCCGAATGAAGAGCATATCATGAACGCAGTCACAAATGGAGATCGTGAGCAAAGAATCAATGCCGCTAAGATATTAACATTTATGTGTAAAAAGGAATGGAAATTAAATCATGTGACAGAATACGAAGTGAAAAATATACTCATGCACGAAATAGATTTTCAGATTGACCATTCTCCAAGATGGCAGCGATTTACTCCAGAGGAATGTATGCACTTGATATTACTCAAAATGCTTGAGTTTACCAGAGAACGATGCCTTCCCTACTTTTTCGAGGAAGATCGTAATCTTTGGGACCATCTCACCGAAAGACAGTTCCGATTTATGCGCAATCAATTAGAGCAACTCACGCGAGATGACGATGAGATGCTGAAAGTTATAAGTCGAATCAGAGTCGATAAAATAGACTACTAGATTATGTAATGAATGTGGTGATTAAAACAAAGGATTAGTATAATTTCTTACAATGATACATATAGGTGTGCACTTGTTAATTTCTTAATGGTGCAAATATTGAACGGATTTTGATAGTCTCGCGTGCTCTTGGTAGTACATGTATGTAAACTCCGAGACAACTACAGAGACGAAGGCAACTCCTTCGGCGGCGTGTTTACTGCTTACAATTTGTGGCGGGCCCACATATATCATAACTGACAGATTTAACCACTCTCGTAGATGATAGTAGTTTACATGTACGCCTGAGGAATGTAGGTACCTGATAATGCTGAAAATGTTAGCGGTAAATGTAGTATGGCTAAAAGGCCAAAAAATAAATTTTATTTATTGGATTGATAAATGTATGTAAAAAATTTGTTTCATTCATATTAAAAAAAAATATTGAAACCAACCTTAAAGTTTTGATATGATTTGCTGATCAATAAGAATACTACTAATACCAGTAAAAAAAAACAACCCCCCCCCCCACACACACACACACACACACTCTCTCTCTCTCTCTCTCTCTCTCTCTCTCTCTCTCTCTCTCTCTCTCTCTCTCGTTATATATATGATTACCGTCAAGCGTAAGTAAAACTTACTATATTGCATTATATTGGACCAAGTGGAACACAACTAACAGTCAGGATGCGTGTCCACCGCCAACAAATTAACGATCCCAGTACAAGAAATACCCCGTGCAGCGAACATTTTAATACCTGTGCTAGAGGCAACTACAGCGTATTTCCTTTTGATAAAATTAAAACAGAATCAATGTCCATGGGGCATGCTAAAGAAAATCATATCATTAAACCGTTTTCTCCTAGACTAAACAAACTTTAATCAATGCATATGTGAAAAATTATGATTGTTAAACCTTTTAATTCATCAGCTTATTTTGTCCAAGTCACCTTTCCCGAACTTTTGTATTGTGACGTCATGTACATGTATCTATTCCCTCCTCGCAAAGACTATCATGACGTCATGACATCACAATAGACAAGATTCACCTGAGGATGGATGTTAAAAAATCCAGAAAGCGCTACGCAGTGATTTGAATATATTTTGGAACTGCATATTTTCCTGCTTTTTTATTTAAAATTATCTTAACTGTGTGATATTTTAAACTCTTTCTTTTTGGTGTATATATATATATAGATAGATAGATAGATAGATAGATAGATAGATAATAGTTACTTTTCGCAATGATCGGTAAAAGTATAGGTAAAAAATAAAAATGAAACACGAAGACGTTTAGTAAAGCTTTAGCGCTTTCATTTCAAATCTTCAGAAGCTTTACATTTAGTAACATAAGCGAAGTCACGTCACAAACAGCGGAACGTTAAAATTAAACAAATCTAGACGTCATTACATACTGACTGTTGAAACGTATTGTTCATTGTGACGTCATAGTAAAGCAAAACAAATTTCGACGTCATAAGACACTGAACGTTAAAACATAATGTTTACTATAGGATTAAACATTCTTTTTGAAGAATTTATCGATGTGTAAACTCCGGACATTTTACTTACAAACTGAATAAAAGTGCGAAGCACTTTTATGTTAAGTTTGTGAGTAAAATGTCCGGAGTTTACACATCGATAAATTCTTCATTAAGAATGTAAAATTCTTATAATTCCAATTCATTCACTTTATTTACAATTGCAAAAATTTGAATAGTTTCCCCGCACTATGTTATTTGTTTTCAGGCGTGTATGAATACATCGCGTTTTCGGATTTATTGATGCATAAACTCTTGTTCAGTTTTATTTTTGTCCAATCAAAACAACTGTAATAAATAACATTGGAATTATAGTGATATCATTATAAAGTAATGCGTGAAAACATTTTCATTTACAAATATGATAACGTTAAACTGAATTATTGAGTTTAGGTTTGAACATATTAATGAAATGTTTTTCCTTTTCACATCTCTGAATGTCACTTCCACCTGTAAACTTGTAAAATGGAAATATATTGAATTGTTTTTGTCCACAAACATCTAAATGTTCACCATTTTGATAGATAACAGATCAAACCATGTTCTTACTGTTTAGAAAATCAATCAGCCATTACGTTACGAACGCCATCAACAATGGGAGGTACGTCGTTATGTTGCAATGGTAATTCATTCGGCAGAGTGCAGTGCCAATTACCTTGGGAGTATGTTTAAACTACATGTACTTACCTGTATCTATAGAAATCCAGCAAATTAAATAGGAACTCGTTTTAAAGCATAATTAACACCATCTATTTTAAATGTTCTCTCCTATGTCCTTTAAGGATTACACATGTACATCAATTTGAAATTTTGACTGAACGTCTTTTTCAGTTGATATTCATGGAGTCAGATGTGCGACATCAAAATACATATAATGTATGTGTAAATGAATATAAGTAACCATCATGTCATGTTACAGAAACCTTATGGTATAAAACCTTATGTATAAAACATGCCTAAACGACTCGGATAGATATTCTAATTTTTTAAATAAAAAATATTTATGAAAATTGAAAACGTTATTTGTTAATATGTTTTAAATCTACGAATAAAATCTTCAAAAAACATGTCAATTAGAAAAAAGACATATCAGAGAAATATATTTTGAAAAGATATTAAAATGAAATAGTCAATATTCAGAAATATTACGAATTTTCTAATTTGAACCATGCCCGATCGGAATTATAAAAAAGTAGCCATAGAGAACATTGTAGTCAGAAAACTACATTCCCTTGATGTAAAATGGTTTACAAATTGAACGACTTTATAAAGGAAACTAATTTTTTTTTTTATCAACAGTGCATACAATTAGCAACAACATGATTATTTTAGTAATTTCTATCAATTTTGATCGGGATCGGTACTTTTTTCTCCAGTTTGAATATAGTGATTATATCTAAAATGGTCATTTCGTTTCAATTTCTTCCAGGACATGTTCTGACATGTTTTTTGAAGATTATATACGTAGATTTTAAAAATATTAACAAATAACGTTTTCAATTTTCATAAATATTTTTTTTCTAAAAAATTAGAACGTTTATATCTGAATCTTTTAGGCATATTTTATCAGATATTCATTATCATGCACCAAATCACAGCGAAAGGACTCAAGAATATCTTATTTGCAAACAAAACATCTTTTTTATCATTCCGGGAAAAATCACAAAAAAACCCCATATAAATTAATTGAGAGCTTGTATCATTCTTTCGATGGTGAAATCATACTTCATAAAAGGTGTTTTAACGAGCCATTAATTTTTTTTGTAGTGTAATGAGCTACCTTAAAGCATGCGCTACATAGACTAACAGGCCTGCAATGTGTATGATTGTTCTGATATATTGAATTTCGTTATGGAAATTGGTAATTTTAATCAATTGTAAATGATTTGTGGCGTTTGTTTGAGACGGGGGAAATTAAGAGGCAGATCTAGACCAACCAAAAATGACTTGATCAAAATGACGAGTCTGTTTCAAATAGATAATCCCCAAATAACACGCCCTGATCCTCTATCGCGTACATATAAACCTAAACAAGTGTTACCTATATTTATATAGCGGATAGACAAACCAGTAACACCAAACCCAACATTCTATCACGGGCAGTCAAACCAAAAACAGCATCCCCGATATTTCATCTCGGACAGACAAACTAAAAACAGTATGCATAATATTTCATCTCGTATAGACAACCTAAAACAGTATACACGATATTTCATCTCAGACAGACAAACTAAAAACAGTATGCACGATATTTCATCTCGGACAAACAAACTAAAAACAGCATACACAATATTTCATCTCGGACAGACAAACCCAAAACAGCATCCCCGATATTTATCTCGGACAGACAAACCAAAAACAGTATACACGGTATTTCATCTCGGACAAACAAACTAAAAACAGCACACACGATATTTCATCTCAGACAGACAAACTAAATACAGCATCCCCGATATTTCATCTCAGACAGACAAACTAAAAACAACATACACTATATTTCATCTCGGACAAACAAACTAAAAACAGCATCCCCGATATTTTATCTCGGACAGACAAACCAAAAACAACATACACGATATTTCATTTCAGACAGACAAACTAAAAACGGCATACACGATATTTCATCTCGGACAGACAAACTAAAAACATCATCCACGATATTTCATCTTAGACAGACAAACTAAAAACAGCATACACGATATTTCATCTCGGACAGACAAACTAAATACAGCATCCCCGATATTTCATCTCAGACATACAAACTAAAACAGCATACACGATATTTCATATCGGACAGATAAACTAAAAACAACATACACGATATTTCTTCTCGGACAGACAAACTAAAAATAGCATCCACGATGTTTCATCTCCGACAGACAAACTAAAAACAGCATACACGATATTTCATCTCGGACTGACAAACTAAAAAAAACATACCTCGATCTGAAATCCAGTCTTGGGAGGAAAAAAGGAAGAAATAAAAACATGGAATATCGACATTTATTCACTTGTAGTTTGATAAATTGAAAGGTGAATATAACGAACAGTGATCAATCTCATAACTCCTATAAGCAATACAAAATAAAGAGGTGGACAAATACGGACTCCTGGACACACCAGAATAATTGAACATTGAATAATAACATTGGAATTTTCTAGACAAATATGTACATGTACACTGACTGCGCGATCTAGCTTGGGCATAGAATTCCACTGCTTAGCAGTACTCTAATACCCGTGATTAGGCAAACTCTACTGGTTACGGGTACATTTTGGCAAGTATTTAACAAACACGAAGGATACAAAATAGATGTATGGATTGGAGGCAAAATTTAAAAACAATGTCAAATTGTACAAAAGTGACAAGGTTCTGTAAGCGGGTGAGACGTGTTGTTCTGTGATTAACAAGAATTCTATCACTGCCGTCACAACAGCTGCAATACTATACACAGAAAATATGACAAGCACAGCTGTAATGACCCGGTTCATTCTTGATCTCACGAAGCCAGGGCTGCTTGGAGAATTTCTTAGCACCCTTATTTTCAGATGATGTAGCACGATTAAAGTGAAAACTATTAAACACTGTGATATACCGTACTGAAATTGACTGAACAGAAAGTTTTGTAAGTCCCGCTGGGTGGTGTCGTACAATTCACTCAGGAAAATTTGTTGCGCTACTGCGATCAGACAGCTAATTACACAGAAAACCAGTGACGTCATCATAATCACCGTCACAGTCACGTGATATCTACATTGTAATGGCTGTGCGATCAAACCGTATCGTAATACGGACAAAAGCAGGATGTGAAAGGCCGACAAATAATGTAAAAATGTTCGGATGGAAGATACAACATTCGGCATAACTGTTATTTTGACCACGTGATACATATATAATGGAATATTTGTCATATAGAAAAACCAGTAAAATACAAGATTCAGCAAGTCTGCCAACGCAAGACATCCAATGGCGGTGAAAGTCGGGCTGTGGAGTTTTCTGTTTACCGTTATGGTTAGGATAGTCACCAAGTTTCCAAAAAATCCAAGAATGGCTAAAATCAACATCACAATCGGAAAAGCACTGGGGCTCCCAGTATCAAACAAAAACAAATCTAGCTCTGGAAAAAAATGTCCACCAGACAAGTTTCTCAGTGAAGTGACATTTCCCATAATCCTTGTGGCATTCATTGTTTTACTTGATGGTACCGGATTGCTGGCGTCTTAACAGTTTGAGTACGATTTACTGTCATTCGAATCCAGTACTGCGTCTCCTATGAATGCAAGTTGTATCAAGCATATATAACAAACACGTCATATATACCTTGTTACATTTATTTTCTGTGGGAATGGCATTGTCTAAATGTCATTCATCCATTGATTTTTCCCCAATGATAACAACGTATATGACACATGCTGTGTTGGGATAGACAGGGTTCATTGGGAGGAGGAAAACGAGGAAGGATTAGAGAGAGAAATGGAGAGCGGTGAGGCATTGGCGGGTGAAGAAAGAGAAATGGGCGGGAGAAGAGAAGGGTGGGGGGGGGGGGGTGTGCTCTGAATACATGTTCTATCGCTATCTCATGGCTCCTACCTATGATAGCGGTTCTTATTCAGACCTTTGCATTATCATTTAGAGCTTCAGATATTTATACGTTTGTAGATACTAATTGCAATAATACTAATTGCAACTCGAGGGTACAATACTGTTGATAATCATTCAAGCAGAGCGCATAGGAAATATTCTGCCGAAAAGGTTTTCCTATTAACTGATACTACGATCTTGACCTTTGAGCTTGAAAAACAATAGGCATTCTCCTCTCATCAAGGTGATTAAATGTGCCAAGTGGTAAGATCCTAGCTCCATTAGTTTGATCTGTATTCTGCCTACAAGGGTTTCCTATCAACTGATACTACGACCTTGACCTTTGACCTCTAACCTTGAAAAACAATAGGCATCTTTATTTCATCAAGATGATCAAATGTACCACGTTGTGAGATCCTGGAGCTTGTATAGAATATTTTAAATGTTGCAGTTCTGTTTACATGATGTTGCAAAAATGGACTCTAGAAAGAAGGTGTTGCACGTCTCATGTTAATTTCCCTAAAGGTGTTGCGTGAGATATCGATGAAACAAAGATGTTTAAATATATGATAAAATCTATTGGAACCTATGTCTTGATTCAAACATTTATGAAAATAAGTTTAAAAGACGTGTATTAACAAGAATTAGCCAAAATAATTTGAGTTTAAATTAAGCAATAAGCGATTTCTATGATTTTTAGTGTTAAAATAGAGGGGAATCCCCGGATTTCAGAAAAACTGTGTCCGTGAAACAAAATGAATTTAGCATGAACATGTTGTTCGAGTTACCTCTAAAAAAAACACTGTCGCTTTGAAATTTTGTTCCACGAGGGCATTTTTTTGTAAATTTCAAAAAATAGAAACGATTTCACTGATATGATTTTTAACTTCATTTGTACGTTAATTTTCCGTTGCTGCTTAAGTTCTTCTGTTTCGTTCAGTGGATAAGGTCGTAGACTTTAAAATGTAAAGACATCTCATTTTTTTAACGACCGGGTTCGAATCCCTCACGGACACAAGATTTTTTTTCTTCAATATTATATTTTCCATCTAGATTTTTTTCTTAATTGAAACACACTTATAATGTGCCGAGTTTGAAATAAAATTCCAACCTAGACACTGTCTAGTTTGTGAATGAGAGTCGCAACAAACACGCCATGTGATTCCTATGTTTTAAAAGTCAAGGTCGTTTACGAAAATTCTTAGGTTTTTTAAAGCTTTAAAAGAAAAATATCAAACAAGGTAAATAACTGTTAAACAGTTTGAATAGATAAGACAATATGTATTCCAGTAGAAAATTGGTATGTTAATCAATGTTTTCAGGTACACGTACATGTACTTGGAATTTTGTTGAATTTTATTAATGCGTATTAAACTTACCATATTTTGTTTTGTGGTCAGTTATCTACAGATGGTTGTAGAAAATAATGCATACGTATATAAGAGCTTTTAAACTGTAGTATTATAGACTATTAAATAATTGATACACTCGTAACCTTGTAAGATTATGTATACGGACACATAAAATATATTAGGCTTACCCTTAGTACTGGGGAATCCCACAGGTATGTCAACGACAAATATAAGGTAATTCCATACTCGCAGTTTTATCCGATACAAGTTTTAAAAGTGTGTTTATTTCAATTCATTAGAATTAAACCTAACAAATTATCAAATAAAATACATAGGTCATCACACTTTTTAAGATGAGAGACGTACATAAACAGAATCATATATCACCGTCAGAAAATTGCAATTTTCCTTAACAGCGTTATCAAAATTTCATACAAACTGGTCATGACGATTTAATAGCATTCATAACAATTTCATGAAACTGTATCTTCACAAAAATATACAAAATGTCTGTAAAAAATAAAGGAAATCTATCGCATAATAGATTTGATAGAGAAATCAATAAAAACTGGGTTATTGCCCTTGGATTCAATATTTTAAAACGTATCATTGATTATTCATTCTTAGACTTTTGAAATAGTTTATTTTTAACAAGATTTTCTACAATACCTATCGGAAAAGACTCCAACAAAATTCATGTTCCTATCATGCATAAATCAGAATGAAGGTAAGTTCTACGTCACTGGTGTTTAAATACCAGGCACAAAGCTCCGATTAGGGAAAGTTACCGTTTCCGTGCAACACCTTCTTTAAAAAATAATAAGAAATTAATCAGTTTAAAACTGTTTTGAGTTCTTAATGATTATCACGTAAAATTGTTATATCAGCTGAGGGATTCAAGCTCCTGAAGAACGTTTGTTTTTCATGTTTGTTTTGCAATTTGTCTAGTGAAATTACAAATTATTTTCAACTTATTTTTTTCTTTTGTTAAATTGTTGTTACATTTTGCATAATTTTTAATTACTGTTTTATTGAATTGTTATCTCATGTACATACAAGCATTTTTCGCATCTCAGTATTCTTCATTAAATTATTAAATAGGTGTTAAATTCTTGTCTGTATCCTTCAAGTATATGACCAGCATGCATGATATACCATTTTTATTTTCAATTATTGAAAGCCATACTCCATGCAAAACTTACATGCAATTTTATTCACAGCTGAATACTTATTTTGTGATTTTTAATTACATTTTTGATATGTTTGATATTGCAAATTGTCTCTACTTGGACATGAAATACAATATGCATACAATTCAGTATTATTGTTTGTCAGATTGATAAGTTCTAGGATTTGAATTAAGTTTGAAATACTTTTTTGATATATTTTTTCATTGATACATACGGAAGCCCATTAGTGCAAACCAAAACTAAATAAAACACGAAATTATTATATAAAAAACGAAATTATTATATAAAAAACGAAATTATTAAATAAAGAACGAAATTAATAAATAAAAACGAAAATATTACATAAAAAACGAAATCAAGAACAATTTTTGAGAATATAATGTGTTTGTGTGTCAGTGGAGCTTAACAAGGAAGGAAACATGGCTCCTAATTCTTTGATTTACTGCGATTTCATCATCGCCAATGGAGTTTTACAGAAATCTAATGACAACTTTTCCATTCACTACACGTTTATCTACTATGTTCGCTGAAAGGTCCCAAACCTCATGTATCGGATTACAGGATTTCTCCTCAACAATCACTTGACTCTACACTAATTAAGTGTTTCGGCGGTTTGAAAAATGAGCAAATTGATTGGATTGATCGATAGATTGAAGTTTAGCTGCATGCAGATCCGCCTCATCAGAAGTCTATTTGCACTTCACAATTATCATACAGGTTGATTATTCTGAAATGAAGGTGTGAGCATATCCCTTAAATTTTTATTGCGTTGGTATGAACCACACTATAGGTACAATGTAGAACAGAGAAAACCTCTTTGTCTCTCTGGAGGGTGTGCCGTTAATTTAAAAGCTTTTGCTTTTTGGTGGGTTGTATTTGGTGATAAAAACAAGGGGTATACCCGGTTTTTTGCTTTTATTTACACCCGATAGCAGAGGTGGCTCGATCGTAGTTGTCAAGTACCACTTGTACTTTTTTTTATTGATTTAATTATCACTATAGCCCCTCTTTAGAGGGTTTGTTTTGAAATCTTTAAAAATTTCTTCAACCATTTCAATTAATTTATTCACTCAAATCATTCATACAATGGTACACGAGGTACACAAATATATAAGTTAGTATTTAAACAACATTGGCAAGGGTACAATTATATAATTAATACATACACATGTAAGTGCATTAGCACAAAATAAAGGTGGAGGACATAATGCATATAATTTAATATATATACATATATACATCTTAGGAAGGCAGCAGACTAACTTATGGATATACATAGTTGCTTTTTTAAAAAACTGTTTTAGGTTTCATGTTGTCATTAACTCTCTACATTTCAGTGTATTTGGTACATGACAATATCTAGGAACCCAAAATTCTTTCCGTAGAGCGGATAGTAATTTACATTCTAAGATAACGTGGTATATTCGTCGGCTAATTTACCAGTAAATATGGCAAATAGTTTCACCTTTTATAAATCCCTTATAAACTGAAGGAGTATGTGCACTTTTTCGTTCCAATTTGTAGGTTTGGTGTACGTTTTCAAATCTAGAATGCGAGTTACCTCAAATCACTTTCCTTTATACATCGTACTGCCCAAGAAATGCATTTTATTTACAGATATTTCACACTTGAATTTAAGCAGTTGATGAGCAGAATTTGCTATAGCGAATAAATCATGGCCGGATTTCTTTTTCTTCGCCATGAACATAATAAAATAAAGCCATCGTCATGATAACGCACTTGGTACGTTATGCGATGTTTACCTGGAAATCCTTGGTTATCTGATGTAGTCGGATATCGCATACAGATGGGGAGCATTTAGACCCTTATAACACATCCGAATTAAATTTGAAAGTATTATTTCCCAAAATTAATCTGAAGAGAAGGCTCAGATCGCCACTGAATGATGTATTTATTGCATAGACAGATTTGTCCAATTTACTGTAGTATGTTTCTACTGCAGTCATTAATTCCTCAAATTGCATGTTTGTGTAGAGTGGTGTGATATCATAGGCTAGCTGACCGTGTATAAGTAAGAAAATATATGGCTCCCATTAGTCAGGTACCTCAACAATCACTTGATTTTACACTAATTAAGTTTCGGTGGTGTGATACGGTGTGCACCAGTGTAGCTGCTAAAACTGGTGTCAGGTGGCCTTCGTTTATGCCAAGTACTGAATACTTTGCCGTGTCATGCAGAATTAATGACTCACATGTATCAGTTCACATCAGTACAGTTCGTTCCTTTTCTTATTTAATAATTTCGTTTTTTATATAATAATTTCGTTTTTTATTTAGTTTTCGTTTTTTATATAATAATTTCGTTTTTTATTTAATAATTTCGTTTTTTATATAATAATTATATAATAATTTCGTTTTTTATTTAGTTTTGGTTTGCACTAATGGGCTTCCGTACATACTCCATGTAAAACTTACATGCAATTTTTGCAATTTTATTCACAGCTGAATACTTATTTTGTGATTTTTAATTACATTTTTGATATGTTTGATATTGCAAATTGTCTCTACTTGGACATGAAATACAATATGCATACAATTCAGTATTATTGTTTGTCAGATTGATAAGTTCTAGGATTTGAATTAAGTTTGCAAAAAAATATATCTGTCCTATCAGAGACGAAAACAAAAAAAGTTGGAGTCCTATCAGCATATAAGCCAAAACATTGTGTGGTCATATTGCATTTTGAACCGGTCCCAACACCCCAATAAACATTGAACCTTTTTGTGTGTGTTGATTATAGCAGCCATATACTGCACAATACACCATAACGGACTTGTAACCGTTGAATCTCTCCAAATTGTATCAATAGCCTACTGCATGTGCTGTTCACAGCTGGTTTTAAGAGACGCTACAGCTCATTTTCCACATTTTAATCAAGTGTTGTTTTTTTTAAACAAAATGATAAAAATCATATCGATACTGATAATTTTCAACAATTTTGGATGCATCAATTTGTTCTCAACTGCGTTTTGAAGATCATTCGAAATAAAAAAGGTTTCTTAGTTTTAGTTTAAACAATATTTATTCGTAAATAATTCGATAATAATGTTTACAAACAATGTCTTATACATGTAATAGATTGAGAAACAAAGGTTTCTTCTTTCAAATGCATGTATTTACATCACGTGATTTTGAATGACAGCATAGATATTGTGTAGATAATTATTTAAATACCCTTTAGGGGATCCACACTCGCCTTTCAAGTATGAAATTATTACCTGCTTCTTATGATTAAGTAATTATTAATGATTATTGTTACAGAAACTCTTCCATGTTCCTTTTGACCAAGGTTTTTAAACTAACACGTGACGAGTTCAGTTAGAAATAGCAATTACTTTTAAAGCAGTGTCTTCGCTAGTACTGTCCCAATGGCGGATTTAGAGCTAGGGGCCAGAACACCCCCCCCCCCACTTGATCCCTTTTTTCGCGACTAATTGGGAGGTAAAACTCCAGATTTGGCACCCAAAATGGCTGAGTACTTTGGCTAATACTTGACTTTCACACGCCACCCCCTTTGGAAATCTTGGATCCGCCACTGAGTCCTGCGTGTGTTTCTCCTAGGTCTTGGTTTTCCAATGGTCATACTGATCCCATTTTAGTTCACGTATGCCATTGAGTTTTATCTCACTCATCTTTTTTTTTTACCTCTTTTCTCTAGAGGTTGGAGCGTTCGCCTCGCATGCGGAAGGCCGGGGTTCAAATCCCGGCCGCGACAAACCTAAGTCGTTATTTAAAACAGGTAGTGACAGTTCCATCGCCAAACGCTCGGCATCAGTTGTGTAAGTATGTGTGTATGTGTAGAACATGTTGATCAATAAAAAAAATCATTTCATAGCAAAATTTAACAAAACTCTTAATAACTATTTTCATGTAAACCTCATTACAATATTGTTACATTTTCAAAGAATCCTTTTTATTATCATACCTTTGTATTTGGGAGAGGGCCTACATAAGGCTATGCTTGTTGCCCAATCTTGTTGAGTTTCTCAATAAAATATGTTTAAATTAAATCAGTTGTGAATGTCACTCGTCCTCGTAGATGACCTTAAAAACGGATGTCCCGTGTCACAGTAGGTGTGGCACGTTGGTCGTAAGTGCCGAGCATAGACCTAAATTTGAAGCCCTTTACCAGTCTCGGTGACGTCTCTATATGAGTGAAAAAATCTCAAGAGAGAGAGACGTTAAACAAGTTACAATCAATCATTTTCTCGCAGAATCTGTCAAAATTCTGGGTCTATCGACTACACTTAATCTCACTTGACGACATGTGTCACTATTTACTGTCTATGCGCATACATGTGTCTGAAGACCGAAAAAAGGAGACTAAATATTGTTGTTATTGTTTGTATAGGTCATCAAAAAGTATCATTTTTTGCGTATTTTCAACCTTTTTGTGTGTGTTGATTTTCACAAAGTTCATACATTCAACTATGCAAAAAAAAATTGAAGAGCTCTGGGAAAATTTTCATTTATGACTTTTGCGCAAAATGAACTATAGTGTCTTATGTTTTCATGCTTTCTCGCTTCGACACGATTGACACGTATGGCGCCACATATTAAATGCGCGAAAATCATCAATGAGAATATGCATATTGTAGTGGTCCTGGAGGTAATAGGCACAAATTGCCCTGCCACCTTCGGATACGTAATGCACTGCAAGATGACGTACATGTATCTGCTGTGATGTGTACAGCTCCTCGCTCTCTTTCTTTGTTAATTGCTGACTAGAGCAGATGTGTCTCTATCAACTCCGCTATATTGTAGTGAATGTGGGCACGATAATAAACCGTGATTTATTTTACCATAGTGTTTCTCTCTTCGCCATCACCTTCCATACAGTATGATGCAATATACATGTATATTCGTACAAAATGGCGGAGTGTTTACATTCGCGACGGAATTAGGTCAGACTTCAAACTAAGATATTTTGTTGTACACAGTGATTAAAGTAATAAAAACTTCTTTTTTTTTTTTTTGGCTCTTTTTGGACATATATTATCATATAAACAGGATGTTACATGCAACTTCAATATTTCAACAAACATGTTAAACACTGTGTGAAAATTAATAGCAATATTGTACAATTACTTTGAAGATAAAGAGAGACTAGTAGATGAAATATGCATAACTAATTCATTTAAGGAAGATACATCTTACATTGAAATTATTTTGTCTTCTATCGTTTTCCATACTTGGTTATAATAATCAAGATTTCTTCTGCCACAATAAATTGATTTTTTAACAAACAGTTTTCTTCTCAAAAATTGCAAAAAAAATATATAAAGAAGGACCACTGTGCCCTGTATCTGAATTAAACACAAACTGTATATAATATTTAGAAAGCAGTATACAATAATTCAGACTTTCACACTTTTCTTCATAAAATCCAAATATTATGTCTTGATAAGAGATATCATTTATATAAGTAATGTTTAATCTATTCCACCAAGTTTGGAAATGCTTCCAACAAGTACCAACATATTCACAAAAGTAAAACCTGTGGTCTATTGTATCTAAATTTCCACATAATATACAAGAAGGTGATGTTTTAATTTTCATTGCTTACAGCAATTTGTTGTGTGCTAAAAATCTGTGAATTAATTTATATTGAAAAGATTGTAATGATGTTTCCATTGATATTGTGAAAGGTAACTTGTAAATACTCTCTAACTCTTGCTGTGTTAATTTTGAATCAAAAATATTTTCCCATTTTGGTATACATGTTGGTAATTCTGCTATACTTTCCATCAAAATCCAGTAAAAATCTTTACAAGTCATGTTTGATATGGGACTCCTATTACCATTGAAACTCAGTATAAGCGTATTTCTATTTATAAAAGAATTATCATTTTGTCGAATATGCTTTCTCCAACTGTAGGGTATTGCATTTCTTAAACAATAGTATTCAAAAAAAGATATGTTTAAATTGTGTGTTTCACTTAATTTTTCATTTCTAAGGAAGTCTTTATCTCTATCTACAATATCTCCAATATATAAAATACCCCTTTCATACCACTTCTTCCAAAAAACCTCTTTATTGTCAATTTTAATATTGTCATTAAACCATAAACTTTCTTTAAAAACGACTGGTTCAACATTTACAATATGTCTGAATTCTCTCCATGTACTAAAAATATCACTGTAAAACTTTGGCAAAAAAGTATCAATGTCTAAATGATTCATGCATCCTCTAGAGATAATAAAGTCATTTAATTCAATATCTTGCAAGTAAAATTGAATTATGCTTCTTAATTTTGATTTTATATTAGTGAAAATTCTTTTTACCCAGCCTAATCTTAATGATTTGACCTGTATATCAAATTTAGGTACTTTCAAACCCCCTTTGCTAATTTTTTGACTGCTTACTGTACTTTTTACTTTTGGCTTTTCATTATTCCAAATAAAGGCATTTATTTCTTTTTCTACTTCTTTAATTAATTCTGATGAGAAAGGGAGAACTTGCGCTTGATAAATGAGTTTAGGGATTGCCAGTGTTTTTGTTATTAGGATTTTACCAATAAGAGTTAGATTCCTCATTTTCCATAAATTTAATGTTAATTTCAATTCTTCTAGTTTTGTATTAAAATTCTTTCTTAACATTTCTTCTTCACCTTTTGAACTAAACCATATTCCTAATGTAAAAAATTGACCTTTTGACCACTTAACAGGTAAGATTCCTGGTCTGAAATTTTTACAACTTCCAATCCAAACTGCTTCTGTTTTATCTAAATTAATTTTGAGTCCAGAACAATGTTTAAAATTTTGAATGATGTTTAGTAATTCCATTCCAGATTTTTCATCACTTAAAAAGCAGGTAGTGTCATCTGCTAGTTGACTTATCTTAAATTCTGTTTCACCAATTCTGATTCCATGAACATTTTTGTTTTCTCTTATTCTTATTGCAAGCAACTCAACACAAAGAATGAAAAGATATGGAGAAAGGGGACAACCTTGCCTGACTCCTCTACTTATTTTGAAAAAAGGGGTTGAGAATCCGTTGTTTATAACACAGCTTGATATATCTGTGTATAGTATCTTAACCCAGAGTCTAAAACTTTCTCCAAACCCAAATGTATCTAATACTTTATCCAAGAAATTCCATTCTACAGTGTTGAATGCCTTCTCAAAATCAACTAAAAGAATCAAACCAGGAATGTTTTTTAGACTTGTATAGTGTATAAGATCAGTAATAGTTCTAATGTTTTCTCCAATAAATCTATTCTCTATATATCCAGTTTGATTAGTGTCTACAATTTGAGGTAAAAACTTTTTAATTCTTCTAGCAAGTACTTTTGATAAAATTTTGTAGTCAAAGTTAAGAAGTGATATTGGTCTCCAGTTTTTAAGTACAGTCCTATCTTTATCTTTTTTAGGTACAAGAGTTATGATGCTTTTTCTTTGATCTATGGAAAGTTTGTGTTTTTGGATACTTTCATTCAAGCTGTCAATTATTAATTCTGAAATTTCTTTCCAAAAATACTTATAAAATTCCATTTGGAAACCATCAGTGCCAGGCGATTTATTGCATTTAAAAGTGTTTAGTATAGCTTCACATTCATGAACTGTAATAGGTCCTTCACAAGACAAGGAATCCTCTTTTTCAAGTTTTTGAATATTCATATTGTAAGTAAATTGATCAATATAATTCTTATAGTCACAATAATCTAAATCTGATGTGTATAACTTTTCAAAAAATGATTGTTCTTCTTTTAATATTTTCTCTCTTCCTTCCAAAACCCCTTTATTTGACGTTATTGTAGATATGTATTTATTTTTATAGTTTCTTTTTTCTAAGGAGAGAAAATATTTAGTACACTTTTCTCCTTCTTCACACCACTTTGCTTTTGATCTAAGAATAATACCTCTTGTTTTATTTTCATTTATCAATTCCAACTTTTCTTTAATTTCATTATATTTATTTACATTTTCTTCCGTAGGATCTTCCGACAATTTTCGTTTTTGATCATCAAGTTCCTTAGCTATGTTTTCTTCATCTTTTCTTAGTTTGCGACATAATAAAAACTTACTTAATACTTCGTAAGATGACCTTTCAGTCGAATCACACTTTGTAACTTCCTCGGAATCGACCGGTATAAACTCTGGACATACTGAGCTTTGATGGCCGTCCAGATACTCTGAATTTCGCGGAACAGACCCCCCTTGTTCTCTATCCTACCAATACGTTCCTGTAGCTTTCTTTTGATGTGTAGCCATATATGTTTAATGATGTTGATGTCAGGACTAAATGTGCAGACCAGCTCATCGTTGTTATGTCATTTCTATTAATAAAACTTTATGTTGAACGTGCACGGTGAACTGGCGCATTGTCATCTTGAAAAATGTGCTGGTTATTTGGAAAATATCGGACTATGACCGGCCATAAATTATCATCAAGAATTTGCTGGTATTTCTCTGCATTGATATTGCCTTCAACTGCTGAAATAGTACCGACCCCATGTCATGTAATACAACCCCAAATCATAACCTCGTAGCATTACTTCGTTCGACGTGCCTCCACTAAGTCTGGTCTCCAACTTCGCCCCGTTTTCTCCGAATATAAATGCGACCATTTTGTCCCACAACTATTTGAGACTCGTCTGAAAATATCACTTTTCTCCAGTAGTTGCCAACTTTTAGTTTCCTTTTTTTTCCAACACCAAAATAACCGCTTTTTCCTGTTCACCTCTCTAATCACAAGCCTTTTCTTGACAACTCGTCTCACGAATCCATTTTTGCGTAGATGTAATTGCACAGTTCTTTTGGATATCGGTTGTTCTCTATTTTCATTAAATCTATCCGTTATCTTCCGTAAACTCTCTCTTCTGGGGTCTTTACAAGCCGTTCCAGCTTCCGATAATCTCGGGCTGTCACAGTAGGTTTCCTGCCTTGTCTAGGAATGTTTTCTTTAGAACCCCGACGTTCTACACGCTTCTTAAAACTTCCTATTGTAGACCTGGACACATCCAAGGTTTCTGATACATAAAGTTCTGATGGTTTTACCTTCTTGTATTAACTTCCATGCAATATCTTTTACGTCGTTACTTAGTTCTTTCCCTTTGCGCCCTGTCTTGTTTATTTGTTTACAATGCAGACGACAATAAAATCACGTGACTCATGAAATGTCACATGGTTATTTTATAAACAACTATCGAAATCATCTATTGCTTAATCCATTGGCTGGAAGTGCGACTGTAAACACGAATGAAAATACGAATACATATTGCATCGTAATATAGTTAGTTAATATAGAAAAGTGATATAATAGCAAGACAGTGCGGAGCGCTGGCTCGTAATGCGAGCTCTAATGACTAAAGCGCGCGAAATAATCTCGCAAAGTCACACCTTGGAATATGATTGTGAACTTACGCGGATTATCATCCTAATTTTGTGGTCTCCTAGCTCGAAAATTCAGTGCACCAAATAGGCGTAATGTTTAACAAAGTGCAATGTAAATTGTTTATGAAAGGCAGGATAAGATGATGTGTGACGTCGTGTCTACGTTTTAACGTACGTCATAATAAAGATTGACAGTGATGGATCTAAAAAATTGTTATCATAAATTTATTGCATGATAGTGAGGGAGATATTATAGGGTTATTGAACATATATTGGTGAATATTGGCACGAGTTGGCTGTCAAAATGCACTTGCAAGTTCGTGCATTTTGACAGCCAAATCGTACCAATATTCACCAATATAAGTTCAATAACCCTTATATTATATAGCTAAAGTATTAAGTTGTTAAATTATATCCCTTTTCACTCAAAATACTCCAAAATAGACGAGAATTCATCAATATTGGCATCTAAGGTGAAAGTGTGCAATATCAGCATGCATTTCTTAACGGTTCAATATTAAACCCGTCATTACGGCTTACTTACGTCGTTACGGTATGGTCAATATTGAACGCTCATACTCGGAAGGAGAATATGATTTTTCTTGGGTGAAGAAATCTTCTTATTATATAGCTAATAAATAGTCTATTATAAAATCAGCGTAAAATCTAGAGAATGTTAGCGTTCAATATCCTGAGAATTTATTGAACGCTAACTTTGCATTGCGTAAATCGTGTGCGCCCGAAACATTCCGAGTATGAGCGTTCAATATTGACCTTACCGAAACAACTTAAACAAGCCAAAATGGCAGACGACGGTCCTCCGAATCTGACAGAGCCGGTATTTGATATTTACTTAAACAAAATGTTTTACTGTACATAAATTATGATGTCCCCATTCACAAAATCAGTTTCCTTCATGCATCACATCGTCAGTTACCCACGGGTGTTTCTATTCGATTATCTCCATCATCATGAGGGAGCGTGAGTGGACTCAAAACCGTGGTTTACGACGATGCATGCATCAATGACGGGTTTAATATTGAACAGTTAAGAAATGCACGCTGATTATTGCACACTTTCACCTTACATGTAGATGCCAATATTGAGGAAGTTTCGTCTATTTTGAGTGAAAAGGGATATAGTTTAACAACTAAACACTTTAGCTATATAATAAAAGGGTTATTGAACTTATATTGGTGAATATTGGCACTCATTGGCTGTCAAAATGCACTCGCAATCTCGTGCATTTTTACAGCCAACTCGTGTCAATATTCACCGCTATAAGTTCAATAAACCTATAATATCTCCCGAACATTCATGCAATAAATTGTTTATTATACCGAAACAAAGCAAGGCTACAAAAATGTATATGACATTGGAGTCCGCTCATCTACACATTGTACGTAGCTGAGATCGCCCTTACGGTAACACCGCGCCGTCAACCTATTAGAAGGTACAAACAACGAAATACAGTGACATGATAACCATTTCTTATATTTCCATTCTCCTTGAATGTTGATTTACTTGCTTGTTTTGTATTAACCAAAACCAAAACCATGCGATTCAACTGTGTATCAGAGACCCGCTTTTTTTCTGCCTTACGAACTATGAAAGTACAATGACTCGGAGTTATTGTGATGTCACAATTAACTTCGTCTACCTTGACGTTAAATTCATGGAAAATGCCCGAGGCTGCCCAATGGGTGAACTATGGGAGATATGATGTTTGAGAGGGAGATCAAACATCCGCCAGAGTTTCTTTGCTCACAAACCAAACTCTTCCAGTTGGGCATTATGGGATAGCGATTTCTTAGGCCAGGTATACTATAGGATTAAACATTATTTTTGAAGAATTTATCGATGTGTAAACTCTGGACATTTTACTCACAAACTGAATAAAAGTGCTAAGCACTTTTATGTTTAAGTTTGTGAGTAAAATGTCCGGAGTTTACACATCGATAAATTCTTCAAAAAGAATGTTTGATTCTTATAATTCCAATTCATTCACTTTATTGACAATTGCAAAAATTTGAATAGTTTCCCCACACTATTATTTGTTTTCAGGCGTGTTTCAATACATCGCGATTTCGGATTTATTGATGTGTAAACTCTTGTTCAGCTTTATTTTTGTCCAATCAAAACAATTGTAATAAATAACATTGGAATTATTGTAGAATGACGAAAAAACATAACATCAAACGTAAACAACTTTCTAAACAAGAACGTAAACATCATGTTCATTACTTTAAATTATAGTTTGAAAAGAGTCTCCCTACTTTTAAATGATCTTTTGATTATTTTATGTTTAAAATAAAATCCATACTTTTATATTAATGCTCTTAATGTCAATATCTTCAAACTTTTAACTACGAACTACTTCTTTAGTGTTATTTGCCTGCGTGATAATCGCGGACTCACAATATACAAATCTGTATATTGTACTGTGTTACATAGGAGAGGTCTATTCGTAGGTGACGTAATGAGGCCTCGACGGGGAGTTTGCCAGTAACAACTCAATATTAAAGGGGGATGTATGGGGATTAAACTGGTTCCCCGCTGATTGGTGCTCCACACAAACAACGGATAAGGTGTACTTTGGTTAGCCCAAATGAGCCGATTTCATTGGTTAGTTGATTTTTATGTCTCACTAGAGATATTGCAAATGGTAGAGTTGTAGTCTAGTTATGATGTCAAAGTCTACTGCACTACGTTACAAAGTTTCGCGCTTCATAGGCCTACTTCACTGTATATTCGTAACGTAGTGTAGTCAACTGTGACGTCAAAGTTAGCGTCGTTGTTGTTTTGAAAGGAACTCTCGTTATACATGCGAGATAACGATACAGCCCAAATCCTGGCTGTCAAAAATTGGCACTTACCTGTTGTACACGAGGGAAGCGAGGTCAACAGGGTACCAGTTTAATATGGGGATAACAATTCTACAGGATCCGCCTATTCATTTAACGGTGGAAATGAAATGGAAGGCGACGTAAACCGTGCATTGTGACGTCACATTTAGCCTCTACTTTTCTTCTTTCAAAGCAAACAATTATAAACAACAATACATCCCGTTTGCTATTAAAAAGGCTGTTAAAACTAAACAAAATTAACCAATAAATTCAAAATGGTAAAAAAGTAACCGTAAGTATATCGTATATTGATACATTGTCAGAATGGGTTAAAAGCATAAGAGGAATATCAAAATCCCCTATTAGACATATGAAAACAGAAGTATGTACCATCTATCCTTCTGTGTTTAGTAAACCAGAAGTAATAAAAGAATTAGATAGGTTACATGAGGAATATGTTTTGGTTCCAGCTGACAAAGCTAGTAACAACATTGTCTTTGTTTGTAAGAGTTATTATTACAACTGTATTTTCAACGAACTTGGCATTAATTCCACTTTTGGTAATCGTACTTATACTCCAACTGCCCTTTCAAAAGATGAAGTTCTTCAAAACCATGCTTCAGTTTTAGACACATTTAATATCCCAGTCAATTGGTCAAATGAATATGAGTTACCGTACCTATACTGGATTCCTAAACTACATAAAAGCCCTTACAAACAAAGATACATTGTTGGATCCAGTAAGTGCTCTACCGAGCCCCTATCTTTGCCCCTCACGAAAATATTAACAGCTGTGAAGGAGAAACTTCAAACTTACTGTGCGACTACATATGCCAGAAGTGGTGTTAATCAAATGTGGATTCTAAAAAATTCGAAAGAAATTTTAGTAAACTTGAAATCGCAGAATTTTTCCCAAATCAATAACATTAAAACCTATGACTTTTCAACACTATACACGCCCATTCCTCACGATAAATTAAAGATTAGACTTTTTGACATCATAGACAGTTGCTGCTTCAACAAAAATGGAAAACGGAAATATTCATATCTAGTGATCAGTCATTCAAAAACTTACTTTGTTAAACACCACTCTGATTCCACGCCCAAGTACTCTGAAGTTGAAATAAAAAATATTCTAGAGTTCCTCATTGACAATATCTTCGTGGTCTTTGGTGATCAGGTCTTCCAACAGTCTGTTGGAATTCCCATGGGCACGAATTGTGCTCCTTTGTTAGCTGACCTGTTTCTATATTCATATGAAGCAGAATTTATTCAAAAACTTCTACGTGAGAAGAAAAAATCTCTCAATGACGTTTTGTCTATTAACAATAATAACTTTCATTCATATGTCGATTTGATATATCCCTGTGAGCTCGAAATAAAGGACACCACAGAGTCGTCCACTTCTGCTTCATACATAGATATTTTATTGAAAGTAGACATTAACGGCAAATTGACAACTCAACTGTATGACAAGCGGGATGATTTCAGCTTCTCCATCGTCAATTTCCCATATTTATGTAGCAATATTCCATTATCACCTGCATATGGTGTTTGTATATCTCAACTGATTCGATATGCAAGAGCTTGTTCTGCGTCAATTTTTAAATCGAGGTAAGCTACTGACAAACAAGTTGATGGTACAGGGGTTTCAACAGTCTCGATTGAAGTCAGCATTTCGCAAATTCTATGGTCGTTATAACGATCTAGTTCTTCAATAAAACCTATCATTGGGTCAAATGCTGTCTGACGTGTTTCATACCGATTGTTACGCCGTTCTTGGCACACTGATTTTGACTGCGGATAACTCCGTTTACCTGAACAGGATATAGGGCTCACGGCGGGTGTGACCGGTGGACAGGGGATGCTTCTCCTCCTAGGCACCTGATCCCACCTCTGGTGTGTCCTGGGGTCCGTGTTTGCCCAACTATCTATTTTGTATTGCTTGTAGGAGTTATGAGATTGATCACTGTTCGTTATCTTCGCCTTGCATTCTTATTTAAAGAAACTCATGAACTCGTTCATCTATTTAGTCGTATTACTGTTTTTCTATTTGATGATTGGCTAAAAACTGTAACAATAATAATTACACCATTCATTTTTAAGAAACTGGGTGTTTGAATTACAAATTACACGTCAGTCTTGTATTTTTGGCATTCAAAATTAAAACACGAATACATTTAGAAGCAATATGGCGGCGCCCATATGGATCACAAAATTTTCAGTGATTATCTCTATTCATTTGCTGATTTTCTCATTTTTTCTTTTACATACGTGTTACCTTTAGAGCCTTGCTTCGCGCTTTGAGCTTCCCTCGGTATTATGATTTTAATAGGCCTAGTGGTCTGTGAATTAAATTAAAGTGCTGTAAGAATGAAAATTAACAGGGGGGGGGGGGGGTATATGTATCATGGAGACTTAGGGCCTAATGACTATTATTCAAAAGATAATTAAAACATAAGGGATTTTTCATTTGTATTATATATTTCTAAACATATTTTCACTTTACCCTGTGTCTGGTTATAGCTGACAAGTCTTTGTTTCCATTGTCTGTTATTATTACTGATGCTTAAGCGCTTGGCGTATTCCGGAATCGGAAACGAAAATAGTCTCTTTTGATATACTACATGTACATGAATAAATCACGTGATGCCTTGCAAACACTACCTTAAACAATATACAATCAATTCAGAGGGACTGAGGTCATTCGGATTTAATTTTTCGTGATTTGTTTTTGCATTAGTTGAACATTTTTTACCTGTTAGTGTCCGGACTTCGATTGTTTGAATGATGACCATTAAATGTATTCAAATCACAACCTGTTCATTTACTATACATATCTTTGGATCTACATGTACCACTGCTAAATGTTGGCGTTATTTAGTTTTTCAACATGGAACAGTTTGGAGGTTGTATCCATGGGAACCAATTCATATACCTATAAAATGTGTCTTTTTTCAAATAGGAGAGACTTGCTTTCTATGATTATACGATTTTTATAAAAATCCAATTACTTTCATGTCAGCATCATATTCCCTTCATATCCCCTGCGCTGGATATTTTTGATTATTAGAAGTGTGTAGACTGTTTGGCTACAGTGATTATGATGATAGTGCAAATAAAAATCAAACTAACAAATTTGCATCCATCTTTAACTCGTTTTATTCACACCGAGCGAAGCTAGGACGGGTCGAAGGCCTGTCAGCGAAGCAAAACTCTAAAGGTAACGCGTATATATATAAAAAAAAATGAGAAACTCAGCAAATGAATAGAGATAATCTCTACATACGTTCACTGAAAATTTTGTGATCCATATGGGCGCTGCCATTTTGTTTTGTTCATTAGTTGCTTCTACAGTTGCTCGTGTTTTAATTCTAAACGCCAAAAATACAAGACTGGTGTGCAACTTGTAATTCAAACACTCAGTTTGTTAAAAATGAATGATATAATATTATTTGTTACAGTTTTTAACCGATCATCATATAGAAAAACAGTAATACGACTGAATAGATGAACGAGTTCATGAGTTTCTTTAAATAAAATTACAAGATATATTTACGCTTACTTTTTTACCATTTTGAATTTGTTGGTTAATTTTATTTAATTTTAACTGTCTTTTAAATTGCAAACGGGATGTGTTGTTGTTGTTTATAATACGGAATTTTCGGGATGTGCCGGAACGACCGATTAGACTTGATAGTAAGCAATTGTAGGGCAAAGTTGACATTGTTACAACTGGTGTTTCGCTAGGAGACGGTCCGTAAAGAGCTATGCGCAGTCCCACAATGACAATCCAATTCACTATTGGTGTTTAGTACCTGGGTGTAAATTAGATGGAAGGGAAAAGGCGCATTTAGACGCGAATCCTTGGATGGAAGGCGTGATGTTTTACCGATATCCTCAAGATATTCATTAGATTTGTTTTCCTCGCCAACTCACATAATTTAATCAAATGCATTTTCTTATGAATGGTTGTAGTGATTCCTTTCTTTGAAAATAGCATTTTAATACAGTAATTTGCTAGCAATTGAAGAATTCCATGCTTGTTTGCTTAGTTGTTATTGTAATCCAGAAGTGACATGCCCTGCAGGTTGCACCACTCTATTAATTTTGCCTATATGTTCTTACCAAAATTACTCACCTTTGACCTGACCCTGCTGCCTTAAAGTAAACTTTTCAGAAGTTGTACTTTCACATCATGTAGTACAGTTCTTAATGAGCATTTTCATACCAAAAAATGCATACCCATCCAGCAAGGCGTGAGAGTTTGTTTACATCGAAGTCAAGCACGTGCAAAATCAGCTGGTCAAAAGCCAAATCACCCACCTCTACAACAAAAATTCAAAAAAATATTTAAATCCTTCTTTCATGGTTTTTACTCACAAAATTTCAAACACAATACTTGAATTTACATCTCATAAAAAATTGGAGAGCCTACCTCATAAGGAAAGTCCCATAAAACATGCAAAGTTCCAGGAATTATTTTCTTTCGGCCATGATTCGACGTGAACCTCCACATAAATAGAGTGATGCAACCTGCAATTGCGTGAACCTCCACATAAATAGAGTGATGCAACCTGCAATTGCGTTTGACGCGCGATAAAAGTCAGAATGGATCCGTATCAATCTCTCACCAGAGGGCGTTACGCGACGCTCCACAAAGTGAAGCTTGCGTAGCGCGCCCTCTGGTGAGAGAATGGATCCGTATCTCGAAAGTCCCGTATTGTTTGCTTTGAAAGAGAAAAAAAAATTCGAAGCTAAATGTGACGTCATAATGCACGGTTTACGTCGGTTGGCGTTATATTCCCCGCGCTAAATGAATAGACAGATCCTGTAGTTATTCTCATTTATTCCCCCTTTAATATTTAAATGTTACTGGGGGTGTTTAGCGCAAGGGAAATTTCTTAAATGATATATATATTCTTAAATGAATTATAAGTTACCGTACTTTACGGAATTATGATTATCACCTAGGTAAAGTGAAGTAAAGTAAATTTTATTTAAAGTCGGCACTATATACATTCAACAAATCAAACACAAGCTCTGTAGAACTTTTTAACCGACTATCACGTATATCAAAACAAAGACACATAGCATAAATGTACACATACACAGACATACCACAGATTAACAAAAGAATCCAAAATAAAAACAAAACATTTCATGCATGAATATACAGATACGAAAGCATAAGATTTAGAGGAAGAAATAAATTACTACAAGCAGGAGTAGATGTATATAAAAATCATCATTAAAATCCAATCTAATTCACAATTTTTGTTGCAAATATTGCAAAAAGGGTAAGCTATTTCAAATAGAAAGCTGGATAAATAGTATAAGAATTTTAAAAACAATTTAAATATAATTAAAATCAATAATGGTAGTAAATTAATCGTATACATATTTTAAAAATTCATTGCTGACGGAATTAACTAAAATTAAATAATAAACTAGAAAAGAAAGGTATATTGAGCCATGTAAACACACCCCATAAACGCTGCATAGATAAAAAGACATTTTTCAATGTGGTCTTTAATATATCTGCTTTTTCATGAGAGTAAGAAACAGTGTTGTCATCAGCATAATCATAAATGGAAGAGTCAGAGACAAAGCCGAATTTTTAAATATCATTTATAAAGATATTAAACAGTATTGGTCCAAGTATCGAGCCCTGAGGAACACCTTTGAAAACTGGTTGAAATGAACTAGAAAACTCCCCGATTTTCACATATTGATATCTCTCACTGAGATAACTTTCCAGAAGACTTAAGACTTCATTTCCAAGACCGTAGTGTTTAAGTTTTAAGAGAAGCAAATCATGGGGGAGACAGACGAAAGCCTTGGAGCGATCCATAAGAATGGCGTCTACATACTTATTCTCACCCAAGGCTCTCTTCCAGTCTTCCATGATCCTAAGTATGGTGGACTGACATCCATACCCAGTTCTGAAAGCAGCAAGGAAAGGGTGAAATATAGACTCAAAATATTCAGAAAGCTGTACATGGATGGCTCTCTCAAAGAGCTTTGAGATGGCTGGCAAAACACTGACCGGTCTATAATTTCCTTTGTCTAGACAGCTGTTTTTCTAATGAATAGGACAGACTTTGGCTTTCTTTAGTGAATCGGGGAAAACTGAATTTTCTATGGCCTTATTTATAAGACATGCTAATGGTTTAGCTATAGATGGCACGGCTAGTCTTAAAAGCAAGGGTGATATATTATCTACTCCTGTAGCTTTCTTAATATTGATTTTGTTTACGTGTTCAATGATAAAAAGATTCATCTACCGGTTTAAAAGATAGTGGTTGTGAGTCCTTATCTTCCGTGATAGTATCAATTTGTCTAACACTTGAATGTTTTTCATCTATTTGCACATTGTTTGTTCCTATATCCTTTGCCACATTAACGAAATAGTTGTTAAAAATATCACATACAGTATCTTGACCGTTGACCAAACTGTCATTTTCACATATGATAGTATTTCTGATGGTATTATTGCCCTTATTTGTCAAAAACGGCTTGATTGTAGGCCAGAAATCTTTTGACTTGCCCCCCCCCCCTTCACATCTCTCTATAAAATATTTATTTAGAGACTGTCTTTTGACTTTTGTGACGTAGTTTCTTTGAGACACGCCAATGACCATTACATGCTTCGCTCGATCCAACGGTCACACCGTATATATATTACTATTGGAGGAAAATTCTCATAAAGTTTTAGCTGTTACCTCGATCCTGATCTAATTAATATATAGAATTCAAAGTTCTGTGATAATATATATTTGTAAGACTCTAAAGTGCGATGGTCGCTCCAAAGTGCGATGGTCACGCCAAAGTGCGATGGTCTGCGCCAAAGTGCAATGGTTTGTTAACGTTACGGACGCCAAAATGCGATTGTGCGGGATTCAGTAACGTTTGTGACGTCATTCTTAACGTTTTTCAAAATAAAACCGAAGAAGTGCAACGTCAGTTTGCCCCAACGAAGGTTCTTTCTGCTGCAGTGCTGACACCAACTTCTTTGGGATGTATTGAAGGAAGGCAAGGGTGATTAAGATTGACATGGACGACAGCAACGGCAAGGTTTACACTGTTGAGGATTGCGAGAACGGCAAAGTGCATTTGTTGTCGAACTATCTACTTCGCCCATACATTCTTTAATTCATGATCATTTATTACTTGTGATGTACACGTAATAAATTCCTGGGAGTATGCTATAATGCAAAACATTCTATACGATTTCGCGTTGGAAAAAGTTTGTTTTTAATAACAAGAAAACGAAATAAGTTCTAATCCTTATGTTTTGTGCATGTATTTTGCACTGATATTTTGGTGAAACAACACACGGTTGGTATAGTCTATACCAAAACACTGTGTCGTTTACAAACTAACGAACTTCGGCGTGTCACTCCATCGCACTTTAGCGCATTAGTATGTACCATCGGACTTTGTCGCATTATGGCGCATTCGTTTCACACCATCGCACTTTGGCGTCACACACCATCGGGGTTTGGCGTAGACCATCGCACTTTAAAGTGCCATCGCACTTTGGAGTCTTACATATTTACCAAAATTATTTCTCAAATTTATTCATTTTAGACATATTAAAATTCTGCTTCTTGACCAATCGTGATGTCTGAAAGATGACGATTATTTATATAAATACCGAAGATCACAGAAATGAAGCAGTGCGACGAAGGCAGAGTGTTTATCTTTAATAAATTGAATAAAACGGACAAATGTTAGTTTGATTATTATTTGTACAATCATCAAGCAATCAACTAACTGGTAGTGATTAAAAATACCCAGGGTTCTCTGTTTAGTAGGACGGCATATGAAGCGCCCTACACACGAGCCATTAAGTATAATGTGTAACAAGCCACGTCCTTACTACAGAAAACCCGTATGCTTTCTATTTACCGTGATATTGACCAATGCCTATTCCTTACAAAAATTCACACCTGGATAGTCCTTACCAATCCCTATAGAGTTACTGTTACGAACGCTTGTGCATGATTTGGTGAAATCCTGAATTATGATGTACCGAAGATTAAATTCGTTTGGGAATACTAATCAAAAGTTTTACAATTACATGAATTTGAAATTGTCGACGAAAGATTTAGTTTATAGCTGCAGACGCCATATTAAATATTTGAAGAGCTGTTGTCTAGTCTTGCAATAAAAACGTACTCAAAAATGTCATGTGATAAATAAAATTAAAGAATTCGAGTACATTGGTTGAGAAGGATGTAATCATGTTTCCAATATCTCGTTTATGTTTTTATTTATCAGTCTAATGTTATTACTGAAATGAAAATGAACGGTGTGTAATTCCAGATCCATTAAGTCCGTTGCACGTTATTACTGCCTCCTTGTGTCATTTTATGTACGTATGATTCAACGCAGGTTTATTGCTTTCCCTCAGTTTGGCATTGAAAAATCAAAATAACAAGAATAATGAAGGTTTATATAATTTATTACTGAGACAGAAAATATCCATAGTCTACACAGATAATAATTTATATTTGATTCCGAAAATAAAAGAAATTGGTAATTTACCTTGAAATGTATAAATGGGGCAAAGTTTGGTCAGCAGACCAACAAGTGAAAGGCTCCGAATGACTGAGGACAGTCGAATTTATATTGTTTTAGACAATAGAATTTAAGGTATCTCCACCCTCATGTGATTTATCAATTTTAATGGTTCAAAGTGAAAAAACTGAAAATTTACTGTTCCGGATCTTCATCCGGTTTCTTCTCGACTCGTAGTATGAAAGCGTCTACCGCCATTTTTATTTACCACTTTTTCTCAGATTTTTGGTGCTCAAAAACCACAGAGTAAGTGTTTTCATTGTTGATAATGATCTTTTGTGTTTCATATGTTCTCACCCGCTAGGTATTTGATATATTTAGTATCATAATTATTGGAAATGTGTTTGTTTACATGCTCGCACGTGGTGTACCTATATGGGATTTAAATTGTAGTTCGTAACGTTCTAAATCCAGTGTGTAGGTCTTTATACATTAGTATTTAAGCATTGTTTATCAGTTTTAAGTGTCTTAGCATAATTTCAACTATCAAAATTGCCTTACAGTTTATTATACTAGTCAGTTTGTTCAGATATATTTTCTATGGTATGACATTTTTGTCATTTTGTAATCAAAATAGATCTATATCAGACATTCATCTGTTCTTTATGAGAAATATTTTGCAAAACATTTGTCCTTTATACTAGTCATATTTACTTGACATTAACTTTCATATAAGGTATGGTGAACACTTTTTGTCATATACACACAAATGCTAGTCAGCCAGGCCTTGAGGTTATAAAACTTTTTTGAGCACGTTTTCATACTCAGACTCAAATTCTGTGTTCTAAATCGTACTCATACTCAAAAGTGAAGGTTATACAACTAGTATAAAATCATTCTCACACTCAAATGGAGTTCATGCTCAAGATTTGTCGTGTTTGCTTTGAAGCTTGCTCTGAGTTATACTCAAAACAAAAATGGCAAAGTCTGAGTTTGAGTACGGTAAATGTTGTATAACCTCCAGGCCAGGACTTTTGTAATGTTACTTTATTATTTGCATTTCAGTTTTGTAACCCTCTCAGGAGGTTTGATCAGTATTAAAGATTCAATCCAGTTTTGAGTCGTCGTTACTGCACAGTACAAAATCTGCAACTAACTTGAGTTTTTCCTGGAATCCAAGACGCCGTGGCTTCATCATATCCTGGAACACTACGTACATCTCGATTGAGAGAGCTAACCCCTGTAAGACATCAACTTTACGAGAGAAACCTTGAAAAATATGTATCAAAACTCGGGGAAAGCTAACGGAACATTGACTACTGTGTTGTACAGATACAAGACAACTTACCAGAAGATATTCATGCCTTGCGAAACACGAAAATAGACTTGGAATATGAGGCAGATAAATATGACCAAACTTCTAAGGAACTCAATGACTTTTTGAAAGGTAAGCGTACATCTGAGAGTTTGAAGGAAGAGTCAGCACAACGCCTCGTTACCGACACAGTGAAAAATAAAGTTTTTTTAATGCTGTTTCTCTCTTGGAGGAGCAGCAAATTTTGAGGATAACAAGTGAAAAAAGAAACCCATTCTCACAGGAGTACCAACCTCATTAGATTACGGATCGCACAAATATAATTCACTCAAATCCCATTCACTCAGATCTCATAGCATCAGATCGTACAGATCCCAATCTTCCACTGGAAGTAGCCTTCTGTTAAAATAACAAGCAAACCTTGAAGCTGCAAAGGTCAGGCAAAAGTACATGGAGAGCGAGCGAGAAATAATAGTTAAGAAAGCAGCGCTTGAGGCCGACCTTAAACTATTACACAGTAGGAGAGATGTCGATGAAGCAGAATCCAGAGTAAAAACTATTCAGGATATGTTGAGTGAGGAACCTGAGGTCAAGTTTTCTGATAGGTCAATTGTGAATCCCGACATCACGCGACAGCGTACAGAACATTTTGTAAGGGATTCTTCTGAACGTCTTGCACACTCAAACCATAATTTGTTATCAGGTTTAAATGTAAATGTACGAGCATTTACTCCAGCTCCAATTACAGCTAACCCACAGACTACTTCCATAGATATGTGTAATGAGCTCTCAAAGTTCATGGTGAAAAAGGATCTGCTATTTTCTCTTCTTACGAGGTACGACGATAAACCTAACATGTATGTTGCTTGGAAATCTTTAAGAATGTAATGTCCGAATTAGGAGTGACGACAGCAGAAGAAGTTGACATTCTGGCTCGGACCAAGTTCTTCGGCTCAGGCCCTTGGGATTCGTGCATCAAATGCTGGTGACCCATCTAGTTGTCTGAAGGAAATTTGGGACTGCCAAGAGGTCCTCCGAAATTGTTGAGGACATGCTAAAGCGAAAAAAATATCTGCATTCCCCAGGTTATCTTACAAAGACAGCAGGCAACTATTCGAACTATTAGACATTGTTGCTGAGATGGAATCCATCATGAAGAATGAACGATATCAAGCAGTGTTTGCTCATTACAACTCATCCTCTGGTGTGAACCCTGTAGTTTCCAAGCTGCCTCCCAACCTCCAAGAAAAATGGACAACCGAAGCAAACAAATATAAACATTCACATGACATGATATTTCCCCCATTTACAGTATTTGCTACCTTCATGAAGAATATGGCCAAACTCAGGAATGACTCCAGCTTTTGTTACAACACAGTAGCAGAGCCTAGTTCATCAATGCCAAAGAGACATAATCGATCAGCTATGCCTCATGTATCCAGCAGGAAAACTGAGACTACAGCATCATCACCCGCAACAAACATAGGAAATAGTTCTGACCTTTGTCCTATTTACAGAACAAAACACATTGAACATGTGTCGTTCATTTCTCACAAAACCGATTGATGAATGCAGGGAATATCCGAAAAGCAATGGTTTCTGCTTCCGCTGCTGTGGACCACACAAACATATCCGGAAAAACTGTCGTGAATCAGTCAATTGTAAAACTTATACGGTACCAATTTTGATGCACCAGATGCGCATTTCGACAAATAATGTCTCTTCAGTGATGCTCAACCGAAATGTTTGAAATCTGAAATAACAATGAAGTTTTAGAGCTATTATAGGGGGAAAACAGTGTGCCAAAAAAAGTGGAGTCAAATTCGTCTAAGGATAAGAGCTATGCATGAGGGAGATAATCCTTAATTTTGAAATGAATTTCTAAATCTTATAACAGCAATTAAATATACCTCCGTATTTTCAAGCTAGTAACGAATTACTTAGCTACTGGGCTGTGGAGACCTTCGGGGTCTAACAGTCCACCAGCAGAGGCCTCGACCCAGGGGTCATAATGGAAAACTTATACGGTACCAATTTTGATGCACCAGATGCGCATTTCTATAAATAAAGTCTCTTAAGTGATGCTAAACCAAAATGTTTGAAATCCGAAATAACAATGAAGTTTTAGAGCTATTATAGGGGAAAACAGTGTGCCAAAAAGTGGAGTCAAATTCGTCTAAGAATAAGAACTATGTGTGAGGGAGATAATCCTTAATTTTGAAATGAATTTCTAAATTTTATAACAGCAATTAAATATACCTGTATGTATTGTGTGCAAAAATGACAAGCACCCTTCAGCCTTCCACACAGCTCCTCCCAAACCACACACAGACATTCAAAAAGGCCAAAACTCTGAAACTTATGGAGAGGAGGGAAAAGATAGCAACGTTATTTCGTCTTGCATTGGGTGCAAGACGAAATAACGTTGCTAGGTGAGTATGTGGTACTCACACCAATATGAGTAAGTCATGTGCAAAAATTATACTCGTGAGAGTACATCCGAAAGATCATCCAAACCACAATAGGACTCTGTACTGCCTGATTGACGACCAAAGTAATCGATATTTAACGACAGCTACCTTCTTTGATGAATTTTGCGTACGAAGCCAATCGTTGGAGTATGTTCTTTCGTCATGTGCAGGAAAGGTTACAACCCTTGGCAGGAGAGCAAAGAGCTACATAGTTGAAAGCATGGACAAAAGTTGTAGTTTCTTACTTCCCGAACTTATCGATTGTGAAAATATTCCAAACAACAGGGAAGAAATCCCCTTACCAGACATAGCCAACCGATTCTCACATCTACGAGATATTACCTCATGCATATCAGAATTACGACAAGATGCCGATATCGAGCTTCTTATAGGAAGAGATCTTATTGATGCCCATCACGTTATGGATCATAGAATTGGATAGAAGGGATCTCCCTATTCACAGAAGCTGCCATTAGGGTGGGTCATCATAGATGAAACGTGCCTCGGAAAAGTACATTGTCCTACAATTGTTCACACCAATAAAACTGCTGTTCTCGATAATGGCGTACTACTTATTTCCAACCCTGTCAAAGTCACATAACAGTTGTGAAGTCTGGACCAATATTTGTCAAAACAGAATCAGATGAAACCCCTGGCCTCTTAATAGAAGATGATAGGTTCTTACAGATGATGAAATAGGATTTTGTTAAGGATGAGAATGGACAGTGGACTGCTCCATTGCCTTTTCGTTCCAATCGCTTAGCATTGGTGAATAATAGAGATCAAACCCTAAGGAGAGCCAAATCATTTGACTCGAACCTCAGACGAGACACACTGAAACGTCATCACACCCTAGATTTCATGCGGAAGATGATTGACAATAATCACGCTGAAATTGCACCCATCATAGAAAGGGGTCGTATATATCAATCTTTGGTGTGTATCACAAGAAGAAACCAGACAGCGTGAGGATTGTCTTTGATTCATCAACTAGACACAACAATCAGGCACTCAATGTCTTAATAAAAGGTCCCGACCTTACCAATAGCCTACTTGGAGTCCTGTTGCGATTTAGACGAGAATATGTAGCAGTCACTGCAGATATACAACAGATGTTCTACAACTTTAAGGTTGCAGAAGAACACAGAGATTACCTGCGCTTTCTTTGGCATCAGGACAATAAGACCGATAAACCGCTCATAGACTACAGAATGACAGTTCACGTTTTTCGGTACACGGCATTCCCAGCTATGGCCACCTATGGCCTAAGAAAGTGTATAGAAAACGCTGATCAAGACGTGAAGGATTTTGTCAACCACAATTTTTATGTGGACGATGGACTCGTATCTTGTGAAAATCCAGAAAAGGCCACAAGCCTGATCAAAAGGACTCAAAGTACACTACAGGATGGCAGACATTTGCGTCTTTACAAAATGGCATCAAATAGTACCGCAGTGTTAGAACAATTTGATGCAGAAGACCTGGCCAAGGACCTAAAAGACCTGGATTTGAGCTCCGATGATCTTCCTATGCAAAGAAGCTTAGGACTTTCATGGAACATTAGTTCGGACTTAATAACCTTCTAAGTATCTTCAGAAACAAAACCTTTCTCGCGTCGTGGAGTGCTATCCACCATAAACAGTGTGTTTGATCCGTTTGGATTTGCAGCTCCAGTCGTAATTCGCAGGAAACTTCTCCTCAGAGAAATGCTGTATTCATCAAAGACTATTAACTGGGACGAAATCGTACCCGAGTCATTTGGATCACCTTGGAAATCTTGGGTAGTCATTAAGGGATCTTGAGAAATTGTCCATTCCTCGGATGTTGTGTACGCTATCCTTTAGTTCAGCCAGTTAACGTGAGATCCATATCTTCTCAGATACCTCAAAGGATGCGATAGGCGCGGTTGCCTTACCTGAAGTTATCTGCTGCTGCCTCACACCACACAAGTTTCCTACTAGGAAAGACAAAAGTAGCTCCATCAAGTGGTCATACTATACCCCGACTAGAACTGTGCGCAGCTGTTTTGGCAGTCGAATTGGCAGATATTATCAAAGAACATCTCAACATAAATACCAAAGATATGCACTTTTATTTGGATAGTCAAGTAGTGCTGGGCTACATTACCAATGAAACTCGTCGTTTCTACGTTTATGTTGGCAACAGGGTGAGCAGAATAAGAAGTACGAGAAACCCAGATCAGTACACTATGTCCCCACAGACCAGAACCAAGCTGATCTTGCAACTAGAGGACTGGAACCATTCATGCTTCAGGACAGTCTGTGGCTCAAAGGGTCATCATTCCTTTCTGGGGAAGGTCAATCGCAAAAGCAAGACTTCAACCTAATCGAACCTGACAGTGACCAAGAAATAAGAGAGGCTGCACCTACAACTGGGCTAGACACAGAACGATTTGCTCGCTTCACAGATTGGAGAACTCTTTTGATAAGTCACCCGTCTTATTAAACATGTACTAAGCAATATCTTTTTATTTGCGACACAAAATTTTGGTCCAGTGTGAGCCCTGAATATGTGCAGCAAAACATCGAGTGACAGGAACCAGTGTAACCCCTTTGTTTCTAATGAGGAAGCTGAACGAGTCATCCTTCGAGAAGTACAAAGGGAGGCTTATGGAATTGAGATATCACAATTCAAGATGGGAAACCACTTCCGAGGTACAGCACTCTACTTCCTCTACATCCGGTTCTATATCTTAACGAAATCTTGAGAGTAGGAGGACGCTTGAAGCACTGTGAAATTCCTTCTAAAGGAACCAGTAATCATTCCTAACGGACATCACATCGCCACTTTAAGTGCATCGTTTTCACAACAAAGTTGTTCACCAAGGTAGACAACTTACTGAAGGTACCATTCGCACGACAGGTTACTGGATCGTTGGAGCCAGACGTCTGGTGAATTCTATTATCCACAAGTGCATCATTTGCAGAAAGCTTCGTGGAAAATTTTGCATTCAATGAATGTCTGATCTGCCGAAGGACATACTTGCATTCAGCCCCACATTCACCTTTGTTGGAGTTGATACCTTCGGCTCTTGGGACATTGTTTACCGCCGTACAAGAGGAGGACAAGCAAATAAAAAACGATGGGCCCTGCTTTTTACTTGCCTGGTTAACCGAGCAGTTCACATAGAGTTGATAGAAGGACTCAGCAGTTCTTCATTCATAAATGCACTTAGGCGTTTCATATCTATCAGTTCAGTTCCGACAGGAGCGACGCAGGACTCTCTATAACTGCTAAATTTGCTGAGGATGTGACTGTCAAGAATTAGCTCTCTAACAACAATGCCACATGGCTTTTCAATCCTTCCCATGCATCTCACATAGGAGATGCCTGGGAGCACCTCATTGTAGTGTCACGGATGGTACTGGATGCAATGTTTCTTCAACAGCGCCACAAGGATATCACTCATGAGGTCTTGCCAACCTTTATGGCTGAAGTTACTGCCATAGTGAAATCCAGACCATTGATACCCATATCGTATGATTCAGACTCACCATTACTTAACACCATCCATATTACTTACCCAGAAATCCACACAGGAAGTTTGCCCATTTCCAGACTTTGGAAAGGAAGACCTTTTGAAACATCAGTGGAAACATGTACAAATCTTTGCAGAAGAGTTCTGGCGCAAGTGGAAAACAGAGTACTTACATCTTCTTCAGTCTCGCAGAAAATGGGAGTCGTAGAAACCAAACATGACTGTTGGGACACTTGTTTTGATGAAAGACAACAGTTATGCAAGAAATCATTGGCCTGCAGGAATCGTACAACGCGTTTTCCCCAGTGATAATGGCAAAATTCAAAAGGTGGATCTCAAGATAATGCGTGATGGAAAACCTATTACTTTCGTCAGACCTATCTTAGACCTTGTGTCACTTTTTGAAGCTAACTGAACCTCTTTGATTATCACCTTTTTAAGTAATATGTGTAAATGTATCAGCATGTTTACTCAACTGTGCATTTTGTTACCTGTAATTGGTTCATTAGTGTTGATTTCTTTGAAATCAGGGGCCTCCGTGGCCGAGTGGTTAGAGCATCGCGCTCAAAATCACACGGCCTCTCACCTCTGTCGGCGCGGGTTCGAATCCCGCTCGCGCCGGTAAGTGAGAAAGTTTCCCAGTTTACTTTCGGAAGGTCGGTGGTCTCTTCCCAGGTACATTGTATCTGGGTTCTCTCTTCCACCAATAAAAACTGGGCGCCACCAGATAACTGTAAAATTGTTGAGTGTGGCGGAAAACATCAACCAATCAATCAATCTTTGAAATCAGGAGGGGGGTGTTCCGGATCTATATCCGGTTTCTTCTCGACTCGTAGACGCTACCGCCATTTCGCCATGTATTTTTTATTTACCACGTTTTCTCAGATTTTTGGTGCTCAAAAACCACAGAGTAAGTGTTTTCATTGTTGATAATGATCTTTTGTGTTTCATATGTTCTCACCCGCTAGGTATTTGATATATTTAGTATCATAATTATTGGAAATGTGTTTGTTTACATGCTCGCACGTGGTGTACCTATATGGGATTTAAATTGTAGTTCGTAACGTTCTAAATCCAGTGTGTAGGTCTTTATACATTAGTATTTAAGCATTGTTTATCAGTTTTAAGTGTCTTAGCATAATTTCAACTATCAAAATTGCCTTACAGTTTATTATACTAGTCAGTTTGTTCGAGTGGGGTCTGTCAGCTAACATCCCAGACTGTACTCGTCAATGCTGGTACCGGACATCCATGACTGTACCTGCACACTAATGTCAAAGTCGGAATGTCAGAGCAAGATTTTCCGGATTGTTCAACGTAGCAAATATGTATGACAAATTGTATGAATACATACCCCCGTGTATAATTTTTGGATTTGATTTGATTTCTATGCATAAATGGCCTGTATGGAATGCCGTTATCGCCAAAAAGTAACATTGACCAAGGTAGTAAAGCTGCCGTGTATAAATTTACTGTAGAGCGGGATTGGAACATCCACCCTTTCCCCGGGAAAAATGTGATTCTGGACATATTTCTTGGTTGTTCACTATGTTCTATGAATATAATATACTTTTCAATGCAATTCTGATACTTGGGACTCAGGCGCGTATATAGAAATTTCATAAAGGAGGGGGGGGGGGGTAGATAAATTGTTAATATCGAAAAGCTTGTTTTTACAGCTATAAATTTCTGCATGTATAACTGTATATGAAATTCAAAAAAGTACTCTTCAAACAATGAATTTGAACAAGTATTAGTCTACATGTATGGGTGTGAATGGGTGGTGAAAGCAAAGCAACAACAAAAAAAGCAAAAAAAAAATTAACAATTCTACTTGATTGTTTACTTAATTATCTCATGTTTTCAAAAGAAAGATTGAACTGAAAACAGTTTTACAAGTTCACGTCCCATGCATATGAACTACTCGCAGACGTCGGGAGGACTTTGGTAGTATAGGGAGATAAACATCTATGGAGCTGGTTTAATCAATAATGTATTTTAACAATGTTTTGCCTACGAGAGCGAGGCATCAAAACTGACTAAACGAATCATGTATGCAGTATCAACACAAACAAACAGACCATCACCTGCACGCTTTTATTCAATTTGTCTAGACTAAATTTGAATTACAGAGGTGAGTCGAAGTAACCCAGGAACGGGATCCGGATATCATATTAAATTTCATGATGGCACAACTTCTAATGAGTTTGTGCGCAGATTTGGAAAAGCCATGATCTATGAAAGTACTGTATGTCCACTTGTGGCTGTGTCATTATGATAAGGCGGTTCCCCAGGAAATCTGGAAGTGACTTCTTTCCAAATATCAACAGACCAACATAAAAAAACGATACTAAGGAGGATAGAAGAAAACATGAAATTAAAAAATATTACCAAAAGCAACTCAAACGTGGCAATTTATTTACCCGCCGACAGTAACTTAAAGATCTATATATCTTTTTCAGCAATGGCCAGTGGTAATAAAATTAAGAAAAAGTTATCAATGAATGTTTATGAATTGGTTAAACTGTAATTTGACAGAATATATTACAGACAATTTAACCCTACAAGCTGCTGCATGCAGCCAGTGTTGATAATTGAACCTAAGAGACCAGTTAGAGTATTTCTCATTGCCTTTATCTAATTAGCATGTTTCTTCATCGTATATGCTTTCATTTGTTTATTTTTTATTATTAAGTCCTATATATTTCACAAGCCATAAAACCAAGACATGCTAAATGTGTTGGAATCATGAACAATATTTAAAATAGACATTCGTGAATACATAAAGATAATTAGTTTTTTAAATCCTATTTAATGAAATGTTTCTTCAATTATCAACTTTAAGGAGCTGCTAGTTGCTTTCAGATAATTCTATTCATTAATCACTGTCTTATTTGACAGAATACACTACAGATAAGTTAACCCTTCAGGCTGCTGCATCAAATGTTGACTCCGAGTCCCTAGAGACCCATCATCATTTCCTTTCAGTATCTTTGAAGTTTGTTTACCAAATTGCTATATTCCTATATTGTATTTATATATTGTTCTGCATTTTTTAAAATTCACTCTTTAAAGGGATATTTAATATGGTAAGTTAATCCATTCAAAATAGATTAAAATCATAAAAACATTGATTGCATTTCATCATCATATTTTGCAATATCACTTTGCAAAGTGGTGATAAGGAGTACATGCGGGAGAAAATTTAATTTTTATTATTTTAGCCTTAAACTAATTTCTGAGACTAATCAAACCAGTGATATAAAATCTTGATTAAAAAAAGAAACCTTTACACGCAATAATCAAGATAGAGAATTATTGATTTCAAGATGATATTTTGACCTGTGAACTTTGACTTAAACTTGTTAGGTCTAGGAGGTACTGTAAAATTAAGTATATGTACCATGATTCAGCAAATTTGAATTTCACTCACAGATTCTTATGTTTCAGAGTGTCCTTGAAATTTGACCGTGAAAATCAATAAGAATCATTAACAATCATCAGTTCAAAACGGACAACAATGAGTCTACTCATAACCAAGTTACCGTTATTAATTTTACTTAAATTTGTCGTTTATCTTTTACCTACATGCATGACTAACTGTAAACTAATATGATAATACCCCGCAACTGTGTTGGCGGATTAAAAGAAAAATAGAAATAATTCATAATAGTGGATCAAAGAATTAAGGATGATCATGATATATTAAAGAATTAGGTGTAATAATGTATCAAAACACAGTTGAAAACATTTTGGGATAGAATAGTGCATTTTATTGTGTTAAAAAACAAAGACCTATTGGAAATGATTAGTGCAATCATACTACATGTATCTACACTTCACAATTCAATGATTAAATGACAATCAAAAGAATTGATAAATAAATGATGAAAAGAAATATGACCCCCAAAGGTGGTGGGGGTACAGTATGAGAATGACGTTTATATAACTGTAGCTGTCCTTTGCACCAGACACTCTATACGTTTATTACTTTGCCCACCCTTCATGCATACAGTGTACATGTATGCTACTAAACATCCAAGATTATTTGAAACTATGACGTAACTATGTACCTGTCAAGAATTTTAGAAGGAATTTTGGAAGGATATTCTGGGGGGGGGGGGGGGGGGGGGGAGTAGGTTGTTGAAGCATGACAAGAAAAAATAACGGATAAGTAATCAAAGGTTGTGACATGAAGAAGAATGAAATATAAAGAGTTGGCCAAATAAAAAAAGTGAGTATTTGAATGATTGTTATATCTGACGAACAACATTTTTCATTAAAATTTTCTCAAAAAAGTTACTAACCCTTGCGGTTCCTACCAGTGACAATGCCTTTGTACCTTACTGACTTATTTTTTCTTCGCTCTGGTCAAAGGTGGCTATCAAATTAGTAGTAGTGTGTACTCAGCCTGTAATTCGTCTGTCACATCGACATTAATCATGGTTTATTTCATTTACAACATATCGATTTTACAATGAAAACGACTATAATGGGTAATACTCCTCTAAATAGAGTTATATATACACGGAACTTTAAAAAAAATAACAAAAAACTACTAAATTTTCCTGAGAAATATTTTCATCAGAGTACTAATTTTCGCAAAATTTTTAGACATGTTAAATCGTATTGTACTGAATTTAGATTTTTCAATTTCCTTTAAAAAGACATGATAACGGTATGATCAAAGAAAAAAAATGATCTTGCTGATCGACGAGATGTTTCATCTAAAATCATGAGAAATGAAAATAAAAATCTCCAATTCACGATATAATGTCCGTTTATGAATTTACCATTATTTGGTTGATTTATATTGTTTAAATGTATTGCAGATTGATGTAAGATTTACATCTTCATTCATACGCACATTAAAAAATCCGAAATATATTAGCCTATTGTTCGTTTAATGTTTAGGCCTATTTGTTTCAATTCATTTACTGGTATCGTGGTGTTTTTGTCAGTTTACAATATATTATGGTTAAACCTAAAAGCCTCTCGCGGTGAAATAAAAATGCATCAATTCAAAGGACGTTTTGTAAACATGTTCGAAGATTGACATTGTCTTTGATGTCGCAAAGTGTGCCTGCGATTCTTAGCCCAGCTGCATCACCAAGCCTAGTCTTCGCTGGTTGACAATCTCTTGAGGTTAGTATCATTTTCATTCTCACTCTTTAATAATTTTTCTTTATAATATGTAGAAGACAAGCACAGGATGCATCTAAGATGAATTATGAATCGCAATTTGAAATTTTAATATGAGAAGCTGATTAAAGATCTGAAAGTATTTAGATCTCATTTACATTTTGGGTTGTAGGTAACCATTGTAATTACTTCGCTTTATCTTCTAAATTTGAGCTTACATTTACATCATAAAATATCTAAGCTCTGGCTTACATAATTATTTTAGTTAAAATTGAGTTTTTGTTTTGTTTGATCAACCCAAAAGATTACTTTTCCGTTCAAATTAATTAAACTTGATTTAAAATGCTAAATAGTATATATCATTTGAATTTATCACTCTTTTCGAACAGTTTAGTAAAGAAAAGAAAAGTAACGATAATCGATTGTAACAAAGGTAAAGGTAAGATAATAGTACAAATAATAGAGAGGTTGAGATTTCAAACGTGTACGGGTACGTGTATACTGGTATTAGGGGAATCACCGAAATTACTCGCGTATTACGTCATCACTTTTGGTGATGACAAGGTTTCTACACGTCCTCATAACTTGAGGAGAGGCATTTACACGCAAGTACAGACTTGTAACTTGTAGCTTTTACGATAAAAACTAGCCAATTGATGAATGGGAATTTGATTTTTAAACATTATATAGAATTTCTAGCTTCATTTACACGTATTTTGATCATGTAACATGTTTATCCATATAATGATTAACTGCGCTAAGTCTATGGAGCGCCAAATTAACATATACTCAAATAATTTAAGATATCTTCAATTATTTGAAGATATCATCAATTCATTTGATGCGCGCAACAATTGAAATAAAGATCTCTTCAAATAATTAATGATATCTTCAATTCTGAATTATTGCGCGCATTAATTGAATTGATGATATCATTAATTCTTCAGCTGAATTGATGCGCGCTTTAATTGAATTAATGATCTATTCAAATGAATTAATGACATCAACAATTGAATTGATGCGCGCTACAATTCAATTGAAGAGAGCAATAATTGATATAATGCGCGCATTAAATCAATTGATGAGAGCAATAATTGAATTGATGTGCGCATTGATTCATTTGATGAGAGCAATAATTGATTTAATGCGCGCATTATTTCCATTATTGCTCTCTTCAATTGAATTAAAGATATCTTTAATTCATTTGAAGAGAGCAATAATTCTTTTAGAGAGAGCAACTATATAATTAAAGATATCTTCAATTCAACATATCCACAATTGAATTAATGATATCTTTAATTGAATTGTTGCTCTCTTTAAAAGAATTGATGCGCGCATTGATTCATTATACAAAAGCATTGTAAATGATTTAAAGATATCTTCAATTGAATTAAAGAGATCATCAAATTATTTATACCGAGCTCTAAATTAATTATTGCGAGCAATATTTCTACTAAATTGATGCTCTCATCAAATGAATTGAAGAGAGCAATAATTGAATTAATATGCACATCAAATCTATTATTGCTCTCATTATTTGAATTAATGCGCGCATCAATTGAATTGATGAGAGCAATAATTGAATTGAAGCGCGCATTAAGTCATTTGATGAGAGCAATAATTGATTTAATGCGCACATTAATTCAATTAAAGAGAGCAATAATTGAATTGATGATATCTTCAAATAATTGAAGATATCTTCAATTATTTGAATTTATGTTAATTTGGCGCTCCATATAAGTCCTCGTGCACGTTTATTCTACACATCATGAAAATCTCAACAGAAAAAAAAAAAAAACGTGTACGTGTAAATATTATACAAGTACCCGTACAAGTACACGTTTGAAATATAAACCTCTCCAGATACACTTACATACTTTTGATTTTGATTCTTTCACTATTTTTTAATACATATTTATTAAATTTACTACCGGTAAAATTATTTTTACTACTGGTATAAATAATTAATTGTGGGTAGCTTTGACCAGTGTTTTATTTTTACTGTTGGTAAAATTATTTTTACGGGTAGGAAAATTAATTTTACTGGTAGTGTAAATAAATAATTGTGGGTAGGATGGCCAATCATAGCCGCCATTTATTATCTGGCGGCCGCCATATAAATTAACTGACGGCCGCTACTTAATTTAACTGGCGGCCGCCACTTATTATCTGGCGGCCGCCAGTTAATTTATTGTGGCGACCGCCAGTTAAAACAAGCGGCGGCCGTCAGTTCATTTATTCAACCCCCCCCCTTCTCTCTCTCTCTGTTAGGGTAAGCTATAAAAAAGACATACACAAGTTAAATGAATATTAATTCAGTACCTTGGCACCTACTGGCTTCCGTATTTATTAGGTCACCCCTGAGTTTACTCTTGCAATTTGGTTGTCGTTCGTCGTCGTCGTCCGTAACAATTGAACATTTTTTAACTTCTTAATAACTACCATTCCAATTCTTTTCAAGTTTGGTATGAAGCATCATTGGGACAAAGGGGACATAAATTGTAAATTTCAGGACTCAAGCACTCCTGGGGCCCCAGGGGCAGGGCAAACACTGCCCAAAATTGACCAATTTTCAAAAATCTTCTTCTCAAGAACCACACACGTGAAAGACAAACTAAATGCATAGTGATGTAGAGGAGGAAGGATTCTACCAAAATTGTAAATTTCATGGTCCCCGGGGTAGGGGTTCTGACCCCCAGGGCGGGGCCAAATTCGGTATATGGTGTTTATGTGTAAAACACTTAAATAACATCTTCTTTAGTGCTATTGATACTAAATTGAAAGTAAATACAAATGTAGATATTTAAAAAGAACAGGTAGTCCTTTACCAAAATTGTAAATTTGATGATCCCAGGGGTAGGGGTTTTGGTAACAGGGTGGGGCCAAAATGGTCAGTTATTAAATGTGTGAACAATAGACATTTTTAACTTCTTGATAAATATCATTCCAACTCTTTTCAAATTTGGTATGAAATATATTTGGAACAAGGGGGACATAAATTGTAAATTTCAGGATTCCTGCACCTAGGTGAATTATTTACTTTTACATCTTCATGGGAATTTTTAAATTCCTGCAGGAATTTGAGATTTCTACGGGATTTATTTTTCTCTGATTGGAATTTTAGAATCATTCCTACGGGAAATTCAATTTTCCTGTCTGAAAATAGAAATTCTATTTTCCTGCAGGAATTTATATTTTTCCCGTAAGAATTTCAAAATTACCATAGGAATTTAAAAATTCGTCTAGGAATTTTACTTTTAATGGTAAATATCTCAACGAACTGGGACATTTATCTCTCTAAAATAAGGATCATAGCTTTACAAAGAATGGTTTTAACAAAGGCACTTGTAGTTTTACCGAGTTTAGTAGAATAGGCGGGTGCATATTTGCCATGCACTTGGGCTCTGGCAGATTTTCCAAGACAGTATCTATAGTGCTTGATTTAGCAGGACACTTCCATCAAAAACGATAAAAGAATGCAATCGAAATATGTAAAAGGTTTACAATTACTATACCTTATGCCAATTATTTTTTTTTTTACAATTTGTTTCAGATTATAACTCTAATATAGCTACATCTCTATATCTAATATTAATTGTCTCGCACATGTTTACACTTGTATCAACGATTCATCTTATCTGAGTGAATTGAAGTATTGTTTGAAAGTTAACAACATTGTATTCATAGTGGCTACATGAAGACTAAATATTTTTCATCTTATTTACAGCTCAGAAAACAGAGAAGTTAGTCCACAGAAAAAAACCCCGACATTGTTGTTAATTGATAACATTGCCCTCATTGCTTGCAAGTTTTAGAGTTTATCTCATTAAATTTAAAATTGTATGTTTCCTGCTTGACTTTGATATCTATTCAGCTATTCTGAATGAGGTTCTTTCATTATAGGAATGCTACTGTGAATTTTTCTCTGATAAAGTTGTTACATTATACATTTACATGTACTATTCATACAGTCAATCAGGTTCAGGCAGGCGGTATATTATTTGCAACTTTTCTGCAATACTCAAACTGCCACCATTACATTGTAATCATCTGATTAACTGTTATAATACTTAAATCATATTATATCGTACATGGATATACACCTAGTTTTGTACAGACATGGATGTAGAATACGTTGTGAATAAAGGACAGGTACAGTCGTGGATGTTGTTAATCAGGGACAGGTACAGTCGTGGATGTTGTTAATCAGGCACAGGTACTGTCATGGATGTAGAATATCTTGTGTATACTGGACAGGTACAATCATGGATGTTGTTAATCAGGCACAGGTACAGACATGGATGTAGAATATCTTGCGTATACAGGACAGGTACAGTCGTGGATGTTGTTAATCAGGGACAGGTACAGTCACGGATGTAGATTATCTTGCGTATACAGGACAGGTACAGTCGTGGATGTTGTTAGTCAGGCACATGTACAGTCATGAATGTAAAATAACGTGTGTATACAGGACAGGTACAGTTGTGGATGCTGTTAATCAGGCACAGGTACAGTCACGGATGTAGAATATCTTGCGTATACAGGACAGGTACAGTCGTGGATGTTGTTAATCAGGCACAGGTACAGTCATGGATGTAGAATATCTTGTGTATACAGGCCAGGTACAGTCATGGATGTTGTTAATCAGGCACAGGTACAGTCACGGATGTAGAATATCTTGTGTATATTGGACAGGTACAGTCATGGATGTTGTTAATCAGGCACAGGTACAGTCATGGATGTAAACTATCTTGTGTATACAGGACAGGTACAGTCATGGATGTAAAATAACATGTGTATAGGGGACAGGTACAATCGTGGATGTTGTTAATCAGGAACAGGTACAGTCATGGATGTAGAATATCTTGTATATACAGGACAGGTACAGTCGTGGATGTTGGTAATTAGGCACAGGTACAGTCATGGATGTTGTTAACCAGGCACAGGTACAGTCATGGATGTAGAATAACGTGTGTATACAGGACAGGTACAGTCGTGGATGTTGTTAACCAGGCACAGGTACAGTCATGGATGTAGAATAACGTGTGTATACAGGACAGGTACAGTCGTGGATGTTGTTAACCAGGCACAGGTACAGTCATGGATGTACACTATATAGTGAATACAGGACAGGTACAGTCATGGATGTTGTTAATCAGGCACAGGTACAGTCATGGATGTAAACTATCTTGTGTATACAGGACAGGTACAGTCATGGATGTTGTTAACCAGGCACAGGTACAGTCATGGATGTAAACTATCTTGTGTATACAGGACAGGTACAGTCATGGATGTAAAATAACGTGTGTATAGAGGACAGGTACAGTCGTGGATGTTGTTAATCAGGCACAGGTACAGTCGTGGATGTTGTTAATCAGGAACAGGTACAGTCGTGGATGTTGTTAGTCAGGCACAGGTACAGTCATGGATGTTGTTAATCAGGCACAGGTACAGTCACGGATGTAGAATAATGTGTGTATACAGTACAGGTACAGTCGTGGATGTTGTTAATCAGGCACAGGTACAGTCATGCATGTACACTTTATAGTGAATACAGGACAGGTACAGTCATGGATGTTGTTAATCAGGGACAGGTACAGTCATGGATGTAAACTATCTTGTGTATACAGGACAGGTACAGTCATGGATGTTGTTAATCAGTCACAGGTACTGTCATGGATGTAGATTATCTTGTATATACAGGACAGGTACAGTCATGGATGTTGTTAATCAGGAACAGTCACGGATGTAAAATAACGTGTGTATAGAGGACAGGTACAGTCGTGGATGTTGTTAATCAGGCACAGGTACAGTCATGGATGTAGAATAATGTGTGTATACAGGACAGGTACAGTCGTGGATGTTGTTAATCAGGCACAGTCACAGTCATGGATGTACACTATATAGTGAATACAGGACAGGTACAGTCATGGATGTTGTTAATCAGGCACAGGTACAGTCATGGATGTAAACTATCTTGTGTATACAGGACAGGTACAGTCATGGATGTTGTTAATCAGGCACAGGTACTGTCATGGATGTAGAATATCTTGTATATACAGGACAGGTACAGTCGTGGATGTTGTTAATCAGGCACAGGTACAGTCATGGATGTAAACTATCTTGTGTATACAGGACAGGTACAGTCATGGATGTAAAATAACGTGTGTATACAGGCCAGGTACAGTCATGGATGTTGTTAATCAGGCACAGGAACAATCACGGATGTAAAATAACGTGTGTATAGAGGACAGGTACAGTCATGGATGTTGTTAATTAGGCACAGGTACAGTCACGGATGTAGAATATCTTGTGTATACAGGCCAGGTACAGTCATGGTCGGATGTTGTTAATCAGGCACAGGTACAGTCACGAATGTAGAATAACGTGTGTATACAGGACAGGTACAGTTGGAGATGTTGTTAGTCAGGCACAGGTACAGTCGTGGATGTTGTTAATCAGGCACAGGTACAGTCACGGATGTAGAATATCTTGTGTATACAGGACAGGTACAGTCATGAATGGAAAAAAGAAAAATATATTTTGATAAGGGAGTCTCTACTAGTGCGTATTTGAGCATTCTAAGAATATTTAGACGATTGCATGCTTTTTGGTAAATTCCTTAAATATGTGATGACCCACTTCTATTAGACTGGAATTGAAGGCCTAGATGAGTATGATTGTCACATTTCATAATTGGTTCACCTTGAGTGCCAAAATGGATTGTAGGGTAGGACATTGATTTTCGAGTAAAATCAACATTTACAGTTTTATTTGGGTTAAAATCAACTGCCCACTGTAAAGACCAGCTTCTAATACTTTCCAAGATCAGATGTTAATGACTGTGTTGAACTAATTACATCATCATCCACTATAACAAACAGAGATGTGTCATCTGTAAAAAGCCTTATATGATTTACTAAGTTAGTATTGATGTCATTTATGTATAATAAGAATAAAAAAAGGTCCTAGTACACCCTTGAGGCACACCTGCTTCAGTACCCTTATATGTAGCTTAGACTACTTTCTGAGCTATGTCACTTATATAGTTCTCAATCCAATGATACAGATTACCCTGGACACCATTTTGTCTTAATTTGTATAATAAACCCCTTTGCCAGACCCTATCAAATTCCTTAGAAATGTCACAGAAGACAAATCTAACATCTTTACCTTTATCTAAATTTGATATAATATTGTTATAAATTTCTATAAATTGATTTACAGTAGAATCCCCTGGTTGAAAACCAGACTGATATTTTAATAATAATTCATTATCATGAATAAAATTATACAGGTGTTTGAATATAATTCTTTCCATAATTTTACATACTGAACTTGTTAGAGAGAGTTATAGATAGTTAGAGAGAGCTTGTTAGAGAGAGTTATAGATAGTTAGAGAGAGCTTGTTAGAGAGAGTTATAGATAGTTAGAGAGAGCTTGTTAGAGAGGTCTATAGTTGGCAGGGTCTTGTGGATCACCTTTATTTTTATATACTGGTGTAATACTGGCTTTTTTCCAAATATTTTTGTGGGATAAGTTAAAAAGTTTAGTTAAAGGTGTTTTAATGGAGTTTAATGGTTTTTTATCACTTAAGATTATAAGTTGGTCAAGTATCTCCTGCTCCGATATTAAAAGATCTGCAATAGAGAGCTGAGGAGGACCTGGACCATGTGGCATAATATTAGATTCATTATCTATTTTCGACACAGAGACAAAATAGTCATTGATTGCTTCAGCTTTCTCTAATGGATGAAAGAATATGTTACCTTTTAATCGAATTGTTGGAGACGGCTCATGACTTTTATTTAGTTTAGAAAGGGATTTAACAATTCGTCACCATTTACCTGGAGGAATGTTTTTATTTATTTTTGCTATTAGTTTTTGCTTGAGTTCCTCAACAGAAATTCTTATAAAGCTAATTACTTTATTTCGTAAGTCCGAACCTTTAACTTTTGAGTGGTAAAACATGGGACTTTGATGTTTTATCTTATGACTTTGAACTTTGACTTATTTTAAAGAAAATATAGTCTATTCAATATATTCTGAACTATTTATGGTAAGACTTTGATAATTTGCATAAAGATTTCCTTTGGTAAGGGCTTATATTTCAGACGTGATCTTTGACCTTGTGAGTTTGACCTTGGAGTATGGTACAAATTTCAAAACTTTAACCTTACTCTTTTAACTTTTGAATAGAGGTATATATGGCATATATACACTCATTATATACATTCCTTGTGACAAAACCCTTATACCGTATCAAAGTTTCTAACCTTGTGACCTTGCGCGCATCAAATGAATTCTCTTCAAATAATCAATATCTTAAATTTATGGTAATTTGGCACTCCATACAAACTGGATTGTAAACTACATGCGACATAATTATGGGTCCTTGTTGGTATATTGAACCTTTCAAAGAATGCTGGGAATTTATGCACATCATAAATTTTATGAAACAGACAACCACTTAGTAATACAATAAATGAAATTTGAAATATATTTACGTATATAATTAATTTTTTACAATATAGCCAACCTGTGCAATGACAATAAGACAATAAACAAACAAAAAATGGCAATGAAAAATTCATGTGATTAGTTTACTTTCAATATTGGAGAGATATATGTATATATCAGGCATCGATTTTCAAAGGGGAGGGACATGTTACGGCACGTTTGGTCGACTCGGCACGGTCAGTCGCCGACGACTAATTGTGCTGTATGTTTGGTTGCCGGCGACCATTCGTGCCAAACGTGCCGTAACACTGCTACTTTTGAAAATAATTTGTAAATGTTTTATTTAATTCCTATTTATATATTCCTATTTAAAACTTTGATCCCCTATTGTAGCCCCAACCTTCCTCCGGGGAACGTTATTTAAACAAACCTTATGGTAGAAAGCTTTCATGCTCACTTTTTTGAGAAGATTTTTCCGTTATAATAGCATGTGAAGCTTCTGTACCCTACAGTGGCCCCATCCTGCCCCAGTAACCAAACTTGAATCTATTCCATGTTAGGGAATTTTTATGTATTTCCACTTTTCTGGCCCGGTGGTTCTTATGAAAAAGAATTTTAAGGATGTATACTACATCGTGAGAATAGCTGATTTAATTTGCAAATATGAATAAAAATGTAAAGGTAACCAATATGTGTCTATTCCTTTTACATTTATTGGTTAGCTTAATAGACTGCTGATCCAGTAGATCGTGGGATCAAGTCCAGCAGAAGTTTAAAACATTTTTAAAGATTACTTTCTACTAAATACACATTTTTGTGATTAAATAAAGTAAATTTGAATCTTTTCAATTTCAAAATATTGTTGTTCATATCCTCTATTTTTCATCAATTTCAAATATTTCTGGTGTGGTATTACTCCTGTAAGATTTTTCTTATGTATTTTGCATTTTCTTGATTGTCTCCCCTTTGAAGTGGGCACGGCCCTTCATTTGAACAAACTTAAATTCCCATCACCAAGGGATGATTTGCCAAATTTGATTGAAATTGGCCTTGTAGTTCTGGAGACGAAGGTGATGATGCGAAAAGTTTACAGATAGACGGACGGACAGACGACAGACAGAAGGTGGTCAGAAAAGCTCACCTGAGCTGAAGAGCTAAACAGCGGAAGCATAGTTTAAGATTTGTGTTCGATACATTGAAGGCATTTAAATCTACATATATATAATACAAATGATCAGAAATGTCTCTTTAGTAATATGCGGACAAATAGTTCCCTTCTCTTTCTCTAATTTCATTTTCTTAACTATTTCGCAAATATCTTTTTTATTGCTGGTTGTCTCGAAGAGGAAAAGGTTGACAGTTGACAGGTCGACAGTTGACACTTTCATGGAATCGCTCGAGGAGGGTAAGGTTGACGGTTGACAGTTGACATTTTTCATGACATCGCTCGTGGAAGGAAAGGTTGACAGTCGACAGTTGACACTTTTCATGGTATCGCTCGAGGAGGGAAAGGTTGAACTGTCAACCGTCGAGAAATGTTTGAAATGTCAACTTTCGACCTGTCAACCGTCGATAGATGTTTGAACTGTCGACCTGTCAACCGTCGATAGATGTTTGAACTGTCAACTGTCAACCTGTCAACCATAATAACATGGGACAAATTACTACTTAATACTGAACTAGAATGAGTTATTTGTCCGTATACTGGAGTTGATCCTGGTAATTTTCTCGATAAGTGTTTTAAAGTGTCTCAAACATGCTACAGAAGAGAACATTTTATCATGAATTAATGCAGTAATATGTACCGGCATTTCTTCGATTATTTGTTTTTCTAAATATAGTTATTACACGAAAAGGTGAAGATAATTAACAAGTGATCAATCAAATAAATCCTATAAAGAATACAAATTTAAGAGTTGTGCAAAGACGGACTCCTGGGCATACCAAAGATTCGAAATGGGATCACGTGCATAGGAAGGGTAAGCATTTCCTGTCGACCGATCATACCCACCGTGAGTTCTCTATCTTGATCAGGTAAACAGTAATCCATAGTTAAAATCAGTGTTTAAAGAATAGTCTAACATTTGGTATCAAACACGTCAGAAAACATATGACCCGATGACAGGTTGTATTGGCAAACTAGATCATTATAACGACCATAGAATTTGCGAATTGTTGACTTTAAACGCGACTGTTGAAACCCAGGTAACATCAACCTGTTTGTCAGTAGCCTGCCTCGATTTTAAAACTGATCATACACAGAACGAGCACTTGCGTATTGAATCAGTTGTGAGACATAAAACCATCTGCAGGTGATTACGAAATATTGGAGCAAAAATATATAGTATGTTCCATTTTTACGTGTATTTGTGTACACGTAGCTATTCCCCTTTATAGTGTTAGAAATAAGCATTCTATGAGAACAGAAATAAAATCATCGTTAAGCATATCAACATCAAATGTATGATTTTTAATTAGAAAAAAAAAATAATAAATATAATATATTTCTCATTACAGGTGTAGATTAATGTATGGATCCAGGATCTTAATCATGTTTTCAGATTCCATAGGAAAAGCAATCCAAAATCAGCATACACGACATTTCATCAAGGACAGACAAAACAAATTTAGCATACCTGACATTTCATCATGAACAGCATATCCTACATTTCATCATGGACAGCATACCAGATAGTTCATCAAGGATAGACAAACTAAAAACAGCATACCCGACATTTCATCATGAACAGCATACCCGACATTTTATCATGAACAGCATATCCGACATTTCATTATGGACAGCATATCCGACATTTCATCATGGACAGCATATCCAACATTTCATCAAGAACAGCATATCCGACATTTCATCAAGAACAGCATATTCGACATTTCATCAAGAACAGCATATCCGACATTTCATCATGGACAGCATACCAGATAGTTCATCAAGGATAGATAAACTAAAAACAGCATACCCGACATTTCATCATGAACAGCATACCCGACATTTTATCATGAACAGCATATCCAACATTTCATCAAGAACAGCATATCCGACATTTCATCAAGAACAGCATAACCGACATTTCATCAAGAACAGCATATCCAACATTTCATCATGGACAGCATATCCGACATTTCATTATAGACAGCATATCCGGCATTTCATCATGGACAGCATACCATACATTTCATCACGGACAAACTAAAAAGTTAGGTCCTCCAGAAGATGGTGGATGGGTCTATCTCCTCTTCCCAGAGTCGATCACCCACGGATCCCCACAGTATAGTCGGGGGGGGGGGGGGGCTTCTTGAAGATAGCTTGCTATTCTTCATCTGTGGTCGATCGACCCTAGGATCTCCCTCAATAAAATCGGGGAGACGGTCTTCTTGAAGACTGTTGAGGACGCGGCAAAGGAGGTACGGAGGGAGCACCCCATCGGTTTCAGTGCAGAAACCCACCAGCTCTGTGCTTGAATTAGTCTAAATAATTTAGATAGTCGCCTAAATTTCCTTAGTTACCGGCCGAAAGCAGAAGGATAGTTGTGTATGCAAATGTATTTATGGCCGAAAGTGTTTAACATGGAGTTGACCAAGCTCGCACGTCCATAACTTTATGAGAAAGCCATAGAAGACGCGTTAGACCACTGTCTTGGCCTCTAGCACCGATGCGTTATTGTATAAAGATTTACTTGATAAATTTAAGTGTATATGTGTCTACTTTAAACTATATTACAGAGAGCTTTATACCCTATTAAGGAGCATAGACTTATTGATAATAGAGGGAATAGGATTCTGAATCCTATATTTAATCCAGGATATATTAAAATAAATTAATAATAGAACTAAATGGGAAGTTTAAAATTAAGGACTTAGAGATGTAGTGTTTGAGTGTTGGCCGTAATTTGTGTTATTTTAAGGAAAGACATGCATGTTAGTATTATTATTATTTTTTTAATTACTCTTTATGTATCTATTTATTTTAACACTATATAAAAGGAATTAGTTGAGGAGGGTATGTTATTTGGGTAAAGGTATAAGTGTAAACTGCCAAGGGTAAGTGATATGTTTATGGTATGTTTGGGTGTTTTGGTGTATAAATTTGAATGGTGGTGGGCATGTGTTATAGTCGAGAAACTACAGTTAGCAGAAGTGAATGATACCTGCAGCAGTCCTTAAAGGTTAAAATGTATAACTGTCAGCCACTCCTGTCACCAGAGGTGTTACTTCAAGAGTGTCAGACAGTTGAGGGTGTAAGTAAATGATGTAGGGATGGGCGTGTATTGAGTATGAATGGATGACGACCGACCCAGGGTTAAGCCCCGAACCACTGCCAGCAGACAACTTCTGACCTGACATAGTTCCAACGCCACACGAACCGCTACGATAATAGAGAATAATGAGAGTGAGAGAAGATGCAACCAAAAGCAAATGGTCGAATCCTACCCCAACTGGGGCATCTCTACAATAAGATACGGAGTTCGAGCCAAGAGCAATTAGTCACACTTAGATATAGTTAGTATATCCTGTGGATGTGATAAAGTTTTATATTGCTGGTACGATGGTGTTAATGTTGCAGGTGGATATGGTTAGCAGAGTGTGAAGGTCAAAGGGAGTGACTCCTGCTGCGTGAAGTGTTTGTATGAGGTTTGTTCTGTAGTGGTTGTGAAGTGGACAGTGTAAAAGGTAGTGGGTGATTGTTTCTGGGACCTGGCAGTGTGTACATTTGTTGTTTATGTGCCTGGTGTACTGGCCTAAATCGCCCAATAGATTGGTTTCCCCACCCTCAAGTGTGTGATGATTTTGTCGTAGTGTATGTTAGAGTGATGTTTAAGAGGTTTTGAGCATGGGTTGGATTTGATTTTAGCTATGAGTTTGGTGTTTGACTTTAACTGTTGTTTGTAGATGCCGATTATAGTGCGATGTATGGAGCTGTAAATTTTTCTGACCCCTAGCGATATGTCATATGTAACCTTGTTATGACCCAGTACTTGTTTGGCAGTGTTGTCGACAGTCTCGTTTCCTTGAATGCAGACATGTGAAGGTATCCACTGGAAGTGGATGTGTTGATTGTATTGTGTGGAATGATGCAAGAGGGCGAGGATGGTGTTGAGAAGATCTGTGGTGTTACCAGTATTTGGATCAATCCTAGTAGGGGATCCACCATTAAGTATGACTGTTGATCATCTACCCACTGGATGACGTCCTCTCCTGCTTTGTCCTTGTTGTTGGCTCCCAGGACTGGGTGGTGTATGTTGAAATCTCCTAGGTAGATTGTGTTTGTAGGAAAGATTTGAGAAAGACGTGCAAGTGCAGGTTGAAGATGTTGAGTATCCTGTGGTGGTATGTATATGTTTAAGATGTTACTGAATCCTGTGTTGAGTTTCATTTGTATGCCGACCACTTCAACTGGACATAAGTCATAGTTGATTTGTACTTTGTGGTAAGCTATAGTGTTAGATATGAAGGTGATTAGCCCACCGCCTCGTTGTTGAGGTCTGTCTTGTCGTAAAATGTCATACCCTGGCACGCTTGGTGACTTGTGGTGTGTCTGCAACCACGTTTCCTGTACACACATGACTGAAGGAGACTTTTCTTGAACTGACCAATGTTGGTCCGAAGACCTCGAGCATTTCATTGTAAAACACTGAATCCGTCCATTGTCAAGTCTGGGTTATGTTTGTTATGTCACTAGAGGTGTGAGATCATGATCTCCTTTGATGGTGTATCACCTAGCAAGGAGAGGTCGAAATCATCTAGCTGCTCACATAATTGTGAGCTAGAAAAGATTACCTGTTTATGACAGGAAGATGACGTGTCATCCTCTGTGCTAGGAGATCGGCCCCTCGTCTTGCCTGGTGTTGGTGACACCGTTTGTGCAGTGATTGGTTTTTGGTGTGTGTGTGTGTGTGTGTGTGTGTGTGTGTGATTTGGTGGCGTTATGTTTGGGCCTAGTCTTTGCCCCGTTTGTGGAGGGTTGAGATTTTTTGGAGGGAGCTTAGAGTAAGTCTCCAAAAATATTTGTGACATTGGATCGCATTTTGTCTGCCACAGCTACTGCTTTGGCAGGTTGTATCTCTGAAAGACCGCGTTTTCACAAGTTGGATGACCTTTGTCACTAGTTCACCCAAGGGAATAGTGACATTTGTTTCGTCATGTGGTTGGACCGGGTTTTGCGGCTGGTAAACAATATACAATTATTGCTGTTTTTGAGGTCAATACGATGATTAGACACTGAGGAGTACAATATTCACCGAGCCCCCCCCCCCCCCCCCCCCCCCCCCCACACACACACACACACTTCGGACTCGGTGAATATTGTACTCCTCAGGTGTCTAAATCATCGTATTGACCTCAAAAACAGCAATAATTGTTTTATTATATGATTAAATGATTTTTAAAAAAAACCTTCAAGATTGTTCTTTGCTTTAATTGTAAGTTTCAACGACCTATTTTTGGTCCTAAGTGGAAAAAATAATTCCTTATGTTCACCTGGAAGGTCTATTTTTGGTGCTATGTGGAAAAAATAATTCCTTATGTTCACTTGGATGGTCACGTGCAGGTAAACTTAACGTAATATGATTTCTACATTGTTGGATCTCAGCCAATTAGAGAGCTAGGAATTATTCAATCATATAATAATTATTTATGTTGCCTCTGCAGCCTCTTATATAGCAAAGGGTTATATCCATTCAAATAGGAGTAAACAGGATCTGGGACTATTCCATTAGTCCGAGTCGGTACTGACTAAAACCCGGTCTTCGGTCCCGGTCCCAGATACTTTTATTCGATACAAACAGAATATATCAGGATATTTGAGCCCCATTTCTCAATAACTTAGGTATGACATCTCATGCCTGCATTCTGATAGTAACTTGATCATATTATTTTCTTCTTTTGTAAAATAATATGTGAAAACTCCGGGACCGGTGGGACAGAGAAATAAAAACAATGCTAAAAGCCGGTCCCGGTCTCGATATTTTCCCTCAATAGCTGCTTTAATCTACCTTTTCATAAAAAAGATAAGGACGTGATACTCAATGGTATCCCTTTGTATACATATGTTTCTGATTTATTGTGTGTGTAGGTTTTTTTATTCCAATATTCTTTATATTTATGTCAGAATCGAACTCAACTACACATGTACGTGACATTTTGTCCCAAATGATCGCATTGCACTACCTTTTCATAGGAAGATAAGGATGTAGAAGGGAAATAATATATATGTACTTATCCTGGTGTATTTGTTTGTAATTTACAGTAAGTTTATTTGTTCATTTATTTTATTTCTTCTATTCCTGTCAAAATCAGTTTTCAAAGATTCGTGTTTTGTATTCCGAACCCGATCTCTTTATACGGGTATATATTTTACATATATTTGTATATAACCAATAAATAATAAGTATAAAATATTTCCCCCTTTCTTATTTGATACTTAGTTTTATTTTATTTTTTTCATTTGTGGTTCTTTTAGATACAATGCTTTACAAACATCCACCTAATATATTTATAGTATCTATAAAAGTGTGTCATACATAGAGCACATGCTCACCAAAAATATCAGATTCTGTATACTTATGCAGAAGATACCCTCTGAGTTTAGATGATCCTCAAATAACCTATGGTATGTTTTACTGTAATATTATGTGGTAACTATATTTATTGTGAATAGCTATATACGTATATGTACAAACATATATGAATTAATTATGCTGCACAGAAACTGTTTGTTTCCTATTTTCAAAATATCTTATATTTCAAAGTGCATAAATTTGAAATAAACTCACTTTACAAACAATGAAATCTACATTTATAAATATGCAAGACATACATGTAAATTCATTTAAGAAATAAATTTCAGTGAAGCATTTTATACCCTCGTGTATTTTTACTAACCATTCAAAAGTTATGACTAAGGTTAAAGATTTTCAAAAGTAGGTCAAATTTGAAAGGTGAAGAATTGCATGTAAAAGAAAGGTCTTGTCACAAGGAGTACACATGTGAAATATGAAAACCCTATCAACATGCATTCAAAAGTTATGGCAAAGGTTCAAGTTTTGCTGACAAACAGACGGATGGACCAAAAACTATATATATAAATGCGCCCCGAATATCCGATTACGGGGGTATAACATTTGCTTTTCAAAAGCATTATTCTTGTATTCAGAATCTTTCTGGAAAGGGGCGGGGAGGGGGTTGTTGACAAGAGTGCACATTAATTTTGTTTCGCTATCAACAACAATTATTCATCATGTTTCAATAATTATAATAAAATTTAAGGACAATATTTGGTTGCTGTTTTTTTTCCATTTCACTAATGAACATAATTTTTAAAGTACTTCATACATCGTACATTCTGGACTCATATTTTGCACATGCACTCTACTCTGTATTATTCTAATATTTACATAGAGGCTTTTCTTCCCTGATTATAACAACTAATATAACATCATAATTTAACAAATTAATGCGATTCTCACGATACACTCGTAAATGAAAATGAGAGAGAGAGAGAGAGAGAGAGAGAGAGAGAGAGAGAGAGAGAGAGAGAGAGAGAGAGAGAGAGAGAGAGAGAGCAGTAACCCGCGTATACATGTACATATACAGAGACCCAGTTCGGAATACACCAACATTGAATTTGAAAATTTTATCAATCGTGTGGTCAGGTGTTACATATATATTATTTCTCTTCTACATCCTTATCTTTTTATGAAAATGTAATATAACGTGTTCATTTGGGAGAAAAAAATCACGTAGTTGAGTTCGATTTTGACATAAAAAGGAAAACTGGAATAAAACACAAACATACAATAAATCAGAAATATACATGTGCATACAAAGGAATGTCATTGAATATAACACTTTTATATTTTTTAATAAAAAGGTAGATTAAAGCGGCTATTTAGAAAAATAAAAAAATATCGAGACCGGGGCCGGCTTTTAGCACTGTTTTTACTTCTCGGTCCCACCGGTCCCGGAGTTTTCACATATTATTTTACAAAAGACGACAATAATATTATCAATCAACTATCAGAATGCAGGCATGATATGTCATATCTAAATTAACGAGAAATTGGGGCTAAAATATTCTGATGTATTCTGTTTTTATCGAATAAAAAAATCTGGGACCGGGACCGAAGACCGGGTTTTAGTCACGGGACCGAGACCGAGACCGGGTTTTAGTCAGTACCGTCCGAGTCACTTCAGTGTTTGGAAGGTAAAGGTCCATTGTATAGTTCATTACTCATTACAATATTCATGGAGCCAGATATCAAAATATGTGTAAATAAAAGACGCCCCAGCCTGAAAATAATCACCATGTAATGTCATGTTACAGAAACCTTAAAGCACTAGAGGCCTGCAGTGTGTGTAATCTGATTACTTAAAACGAATTTCGTTATGGAAATTGTTTGTTTTTGATCGATTGTAAATAATTTGTGGCGTTTATTGGAGACGGGAAAAATAAGAGGCAGATCTAGACCAACCAAAAACAGCATGCCTTAATATTCTATTTCAAATAGATAAACCCAAACTACACGTCCAGCTATCACGTGCACACAAACCTAAATACAAACAATTATAGCGGCTAGTCAAACTATAACAGCAATCTATCTCGAACATACAAACCTAAATACCGACAATTATAGCGACTAGTCAAACTAATAGCAGCAATCTGTCTCGGACATACAACCCTAAATACCGACAATTATAGCGGCTAGTCAAACTAATAGCAGCAATCTATCTCGTACATACAAACCTAAATACCGACAATTATAGCGGCTAGTCAAACTAATAGCAGCAATCTATCTCGGACAAACAAACCCAAAACAATGCACCCGATATTTCATTTCTGCCAAACACACAAAAAATAGTATCCCAGATATTTTATTACAACAAAATATTTCATCTCGGATAGACAACCAAAATCAGCATCCCAGAGATTTCATTTCTGCCAAACACACAAAATCAACATCCCCGATATTTCATCACGATCAGACAAATCAAAGCAGCATACCTTAGATTTTATCTCGGACAGACCAAAAAAAAAAAAAAAAAAAAAAAGGAAAAAAGAACTTCCAATTTTGGAGAGAAAAAAGAAGAAAAAATCAAAACATGGAATAATTATATTTATATACATTGTATTTTGATATATTGACAATATATATAATCAATGAAAGAAGAAACGCATTGGAATTTTACAGACAGCGAGTGCGTTATTTAGCTAGGGCATAGAATTTCAATGCTTAGGAATACTCTACTACACATTTACGATTCAGACAAACTCTACTGGTTGCGGGTGCATTTTGGCAGGTATTTCACAAACACGAAAGACACAAAATAGATGTATGGATTGGAGGCAAAATTTAAAAACAATGTCAAATTGTACAAAAGTGACAAGGTTCTGTAAGCGGGTGAGAAATGTTGTTCCATGATTAACAAGACCGTCACAACAGCTGCAATACTATACACAGAAAATATGGCAAGCACAGCTGTAATGACCCGGTTCATTCTTGATCTCACGAAGACATTACTGTGTAGAGAATTTCTTAGCACCCTTATTTTCAGATGATGTAGCACGATTAAAGTGAAAACCACTAAACACTGTGATATACCGTACTGAAATTGACTGAACAGAGAGTCCCGCTGAGTGGTGTCGTACAATTCACTCAGGAAAATTTGTTGCGCTACTGCGATCAGACAGCTAATCACCCAGAAAACCAGTGACGTCATCAGAATCACCGTCACGGTCACGTGATTTCTACACTGTAAAGGTTGCGCGATCAAACCGTATCGTAATACGGACAAAAGCAGGATGTGAAAGGCCGACAAATAATGTAAAAATGTTCGGATGGAAGATACAACATTCGGCATAACTGTTATTTTGACCACGTGATACATATATAATGGAATATTTGTCATATAGAAAAACCAGTAAAATACAAGATTCAGCAAGTCTGCCAACGCAAGACATCCAATGGCGGTGAAGGTCGGGCTGTGGAGTTTTCTGTTTATCGTTATGGTTAGAATAGTCACCAAATTTCCCAAAAATCCAAGAATGGCTAAAATCAACATCACAATCGGAAAAGCACTGGGGTTCCCGGTGTCAAACAAAAACAAATCTAGCTCTGGAATTAAAGGATGTCGACCAGAGAAGTTTCTCACATTTCCCATAATCCTTGTGGCATTCATTGTTTTACTTGATGATACCGGATTGCTGGCGTCTTCACCGTTTGAGTACGATTTACTGTCATTCGCATCAAGTACTTGAATGCCAGCTGTATCAAGCATACAATATACTTTATCACTTCTATTTTCTTTTTAAAAATGCAATTCCCTAAATGTCATTTTCAGCATCATTTATCCATTGATTTTTTTCAATGGTAACAACGTATATGACACATGCTGTGTTGAGATAGAGAGAGTTCATTGGGAGGAAGAACACGAGGAGGGATTTGAGAGAGAAATGAAGAGCGGTGAGGTATGGGCGGGTGAAGAAAGAGAAATGGGCGGGAGAAGAGAAGGGGATGTGTGATGTTGCATGGTTGCTCTTAATATATGTTCTATCGCTATCTCATTGCTGGTAACAGGTCGTTCCGGCCCCAAAACTAATCCGTCCCCTAGTCGTTCCGTCCTCAAGTCGTTCCGTCCCTAGTTGATCCGGCCCCAGTTGATCTGGCCCCAGTCAATCCGGCCCCCAGGTTTATAAAGCTTTTATTTTCTTATTTACAATTAATGCTATAATTTTCATCCAAACATCAATATGATTATATTGTTTGTAGTGATTATAACCATGATTTAGATTAAAGATTTGTTTGTAACATGTACATGTGCGTGACGTGTACGTTATCTGTTTGGAACACTACGGATGCAGACACTTAAGAGTTCTAGAATTTGTATTTCTTTATATCTTTTTTTCAATTTGTAAGTGATAATTGCTATATGTTAAAGCAATACAAGCTGTAATTAACTGGCGGTACTTTAAACTATCACAATAGTCTGCACCAATATTAACACCTATCAGTATGACTAATATAATACAACAATGATTGACTAATATAATCCTCATGCCTACACATTTCATTTGTTTTAAAATATTACATCATGTAAATTTTGAGTATTAAAAGTATGAGGAAATAATAAATAGCAAACGTGCCACTCAAATGAAATTTTGATAATGAATTAATTGTCAATAAAATTGTCTATGTTATTCTATTTGATCTTTTATTTTGAATTAATTTAACTTGTATTGCTTTAAATGAAATTTGATGAATTGATACATTTTTTATTTATCATATTAACCAATGTTTCATCATTTATAAAACATAAATGTACTTCCTACCCCATTACATAGATTATAAACAGAAAATATCTATAAAACGTATATGGGGACGGACTGACTACGGTAATTGTAGCCGGAATGACTTGGGGCCGGATCGACAGGGGCCAGGTTGACCTTAGGGCCGGATTGACCGACATTCCTCATGGCTCCTACCTAAGCGGGTTCTTATCCAGACCTTTGCATTATCATTTGCAGATTCAGATATTTATACGTTTGTAGATCATACCAATTACAACCAGAGGGTACACTATTGTTGATAATTAGTCAAACAGAGTGAATAGAAAGTATACATGTGGATAATGGATTGGGAAAACAATGATCCGGTGTTATTTAAGGTGGCTTATTATACCAAAACAAAAGAAGTTTTGTCATTCCGGAAAAAAATACCGAAAGATCATACAAATTAATCGAGGGCTTGTATCACTTTAACAAGAGTGCATCACTCTTACGAATGGTCAACGTACGTCTCCATGTGAGGGGAAAATTCTCGGAGTGGGACGTTAAGCAATATACAACCAACCAAAGAACGGCGTAAAACGATAAACAATCAATCAATCATACTTCATATTAGGCGCTCTAACGAGCCATTGAATAATAGGTTGGTGTAACGAGCCGCCTTAATGCATAAAAACCGTAAGTATCGTTTATCGTGTTACCCTCACAAAAATTCATACCTGGATATATCTCAGTTTAAAAAAACCCACCAATCTCTACTGATGTTCGTGCAGGATTTATTGAAATCCGAAATCATAATGCACCGGCGATAAAATTCATTCGGGAATATCTATTAAAGGTTTTACAATTACATGAATTAGAAATTGTCGACGAAAGATTTAAAATAGTCTCCAGTTACACACGCCATTTCAAATATTTGAGGATATGTTGTCTGGTCTTGCAAATATAACATATTCAGAAATGTTATGTGATAAATAAAATTAAAGAATCCGAGTACATTGGTTAAGAAGTATGTAATCATGTTTCCAATATCTCGTTTGTGTTTTTATTCATCAGTCTAATGTTATTAGTAAAATGAAAATGAACGGTGTGTAATTCCAGATCTATTTAGTACGCTTTGGATCTTTGGCGCACGTTATTACAGCTTCGGTATGGCGGTTTACATAAAGTAGTATAACTGACTCAAACCAGGGCCGGGTTTCACAAAACTATCTTTAGATTGTCATAAGATAGATCGTAAGAGTGTCTTAAGATCTGACTGATGACAATCATAAGATAAGGCAGAACCGTTTCACAAAACTATCTTAACTTCAAGAAATCTTAAGATAGATCTTAGGACGTTGTTACATGTACATGTATACTCGTTACATTGTAAAATACCGTGTTTCCTTTATAATCTTTAACTGCATGGATGAATATAAATGTTACATGTAAATGAAAGATTAAAGTATATAAGAATATAAATAGGAAGTTGAAATATTGCGATTTTAGGCATTTGTAATTATCTAATATATTTATAAAATTTGATACATTGTACTTATTTTTTTAAATCATGTGACTTACACTTTATTTCGTATTTCAAAAGTTACCTTCTATTTGTGTACTATTTGATTTCAGTAATTGTGATACAAAAATTAAAACATTGAATGATATTTTTGTAGAAACACTATATCAAAGCCTGGTATATTTATCAACCCCCCCCCCCCCCAATTTCTCTCCTCCGAAAATAAAATATTTGCTTAACTAATTTGAAATATAAAGAAAAAAGACAATCTAGGATTGTTGCGTTTGTTACAAGTTAGCAACGCCGCACTTGTTTTATTCAACAATATAATATACTGAATACAAAAAAGGTATTCAGTAAACGAGGGTGTGGGTGGATAAGGAAAACCAAAGACACAAGTAATACTTAACGAACGACGCATTAATCGAACAAAACGCGTGTAATTATACGCGTGTTCGATTTTTACATACTGCGTGCAAAGCCTATAACTGAATGAAATGAAATAGTACGAAAACTAACCAAACATAGAAACGTGAAGAAATAGATTCACCCAACACTGCTTTTGTGCCTACAAACAATAAATGAATGGTATACGAATACATTTACACATGTACTTGTGACCACACAGTGGCTACGAAGTCCGTGTGCATGCACTCAGACAAATCGGTGTCAAAAGATTTAAGATGTCTATGAAACGATGTCCAAACATTTCAGTTGCTGAAATATCAGTATTGTTTGACAAGGTGGAGGAGGAAAACAGACATTTGTTTTGAAAATGCTGTAAATTAAACAGAGTATGTCCGGTCGGGTGAAGAAATGAAGAAAAAGTGGATATGCCTAAACAGCGAAAGTAGGAAAATTTGACTGGGGGATATTCTAAACGAGTATTGAGGGATATCAATGATGTCCACATCCTCCATGTAGTCTAATAGATTGTTTCTGTCCCTGAACTGAAACCACGTTCCCTCCGGGCAACCTACCTATCTCTTAGCATAACATAGTTCAGTATAACCTTAAGACAAGTATCTGGGTGTCTTAAGATTTCTAACAATCTTAAGATTATCTTAAGATATGACAATTTTGTGAAACATCTATGATGGATCTTATGTCAAATTTGGACTTAAGGAGGCATGCTACACCAGAGAAATTTGATGTAGATGAAAAGTGTAGGATATGTACAAAAATATTTTGAATTTGAAAATTTACTTTATTTTGTCAAAAAATACTTTTTTAGTAGAAGGTAATCTGAAAAAAATTTAAAACCCCTGCTGGACTCGAACCTGCGACCTACAGTTCAGCAGTCGGTATTCTAACCTACTGAGCTACTCGGCTAGGTATATAAATGGAAAAGGAAAAGTCAAATATTGCTGATATCGATTTTGTCATCCATGTTTTTAAAGGAAGTCAGCCATTATGACGATGTCGAGTACTACCTTAAGACAGATCTTAGTCGTACGATAGTTATGTGAAACTGGCCCCAGGTTCGTTGTTTTCCCTAGGTCTGTCCGCGAAAAGTCAAAATAACAAGAATAGTGAAGATTTGTAATTTATTACCGAGGCAGAACATGTAATTCCTTTACACAAATAATAATCTGGGTTTGATTCTGAAAAAGATTGATTGATTGATTGATTGATGTTTTCCGCCACACTCAACAATTTTTTCAGTTATCTGGTGGCGCCCAGTTTTTATTGGTGGAAGAGAGAACCCAGATACAATGTACCTGGGAAGAGACCACCGACCTTCCGAAAGTAAACTGGGAAACTTTCTCACTTACCGGCGCGAGCGGGATTCGAACCCGCGCCGACAGAGGTGAGAGGCCGTGTGATTTTGAGCGCGATGCTCTAACCACTCGGCCACGGAGGCCCCTTCTGAAAAAGAAATGATTTAGCAAAGAAATTGGCAATTTACATTGAAATGACCAAAAGGGGGAGGAGGGGAAAGTTTCGTCCGCAGACAAACAAGCGAAATGCTCGGAATAACTGAGGACAGTCGAATTTATATTGTGATAGACACTAGCTAGAATTTATGGTAGCTCCACCCTCACGTGATTCATCAATTATAATGGTTCAAATTAGAAAAATTGTAGTAATTGCCACTACGATAAATTAAAGACTAGAATTATTTTTCTTATATAATAGGCAGTTGCTTCTTCAACAACAATGGGAACAAGGAAATATTCATATCTAGTGATCAGTCAAAATATTACTTTGTTAAACACCACTCTGATTCTACCCACAAGCACTTTGAAATTGATATTAAAAGGCTGTTTAAGTTTGTTATTGACAATGTCTTCATAGTCTTCGGTGATCAGGTCTTCAAACAATCTTTTAAAATTCCCATGGGCACGAATTGTGCTCCTTTGTTAGCTGACCTATTTTTATATTTTAACTAGAATACTGACACGGTCAGCAAGGGCCCCGCCGAGGGTAATATTAGAGGAAAGTGACATCTGTATTTGATATAGCAATGTTTGGAGCTGGTATATATGTTAGAATTAATAATATATAAAGATACATTGGAATGCCAATTTGTGAAAAAGGTATCATGAAGCATATTTGTGAGAGACTTATGCAATTTAAATTACTTCTGTTTGACACACACTCATGACATCCACTCAAACACAACAGAGTGCAACAAAATCCCATTCTAATAGAGGATTCAAAATGGATAACTGGTACAAAATATGGTACATCCTATTCGAAAAGGATTATGAATTTGACATATTGATGTCTTGGAAAAGGAAATTCTGACATCGGGGCTCTAAGCGTTTTCAAACACATTGTCATTTGATAAAAGTGTTCTACATTTTTAAAAATAGAGATTAATATGTCTTTACATACATAAGTGAGAAAGTTTCCATTATTCCTAGCCGAGACATACCATGTATGCGCAAAAAATTCATGAGCAAAATATAAAAATACTCACGTAGAAAATGTAGACCTTACCGTCAACAAGCGCAGTGAAACACGACATTTCGAGATTTTCGCCGACGAAAGCTCGGTAACAGTAATGAATGAGGTACACTCATTTTGTATCTATTTTGTGACTTTCTTTATTAAAAGGAACAGTTCTCTAATGTGTAACGTGCAATTACTACATAATTCAACAACTTGAAGCATGAAGCAGTTTCACTTTGCAACTGGATATAAGAAATTTCATTTCGTATTCCGATCCCGATCGAAAGTTGTTGACTGGGAATGACGTGTTTTAATTCAATATACATGTAACATCAAGCATTTTTTATATCACATTAAAAAAAAACCAAATATATACACATACACAATGTTGTAGAGTTATTTCTTGTAAATTTTCTATATATCAATACAATGCATATCATAATTCAAATTGAATTATCTCCCTTAGACAGTGGTAAATAAATACGGTCATAATAAGAAAGATGATGACATTCAAACAGACAGACAAAGTGACATGACTTCAAAATCTATAGGTATCTTCCTCTTATTGTAAAGTATTTCTGTACAAAATTTGAAAACTGTACAATGAAAACTGTTTGAGTTATTGTGTAACAAAGAAAGTGTTCATAATGACAAAGATCATGCCATACAGACAGACAGACAAAGTGAAATGACCCCAAAATCTATAGGCTTCTTCCTCTTATTGTACATTATTTCTGTACAAAATTTGAAAACTGTACGATAAAAACTGTTTGAGTTATCGTGTCACAAAGAAAGTGTTGACGGACAGACGGACGGACGGACGGACAATGTGATTACTATAGGGCTTCCCGCATTTCATGCGGGGCCCTAATGATGGGAGATTTATTCAAAAGATTCTACATGCGAAGAAAACATTTCTTGCCTTCAACTCGACATATAGATATATCGACGTTTTATTTATTAACAATAATCATTTTCATTCATATGTCAATTTGATATATCTCAGTGAATTCGAAAGAAAAGACAGCACTTTTTTTTTTCAAATCTGCTTCGTATGCAGATATCTTATTGAACATAGATGGTAACGGCAAACCAACAACTCAATTTTATGACTTCACCTTCTCCATCGTCAACTTCCCATATCTATTTAGCAATATTCCATTATCACCTGTATGGGTGGCGGAAAGGGTTTTAAAAAAAAAAAGGCATAACGAACAATCAATTTTCAAAAATATATTGAAATACAAAACAATCCAGCTTAAAATAAAATCAACAGACTCCGTTGCAAAACCAACGATCACGGATGCAAAACCAACAGTTCGTTTTGCATTAACGTCTTTTTTACCCTTTCCGCCGCCCATACACCTGCTTATCACGCCTCAGACAAAATTGTTGAAATCTGATTGGTCAGATCTTGGTCACATGACGCCGTGAAAAAAACCGTATCATGCGAGTAAAATCCGTATTGGGCGAGTAATTTTATTTATCGTCGGGTTCGACTTGCAGGCATTTCAAAAGGAAAGACATTTGACTAAGTTGTATGATATAGACTCCCACATATACAGTTAGAGGTCTTCGACGTGATAAATTCGTTACACAGTTAGTTAGTGACCTGATACGGAAAAATACATGGTGTGAAAAGAAAACCCGTATCGGGCGAGGCGAAGCGATAGCATCGTATTAATCATGATCTATTTATAGATTTATCTTCCGATAACTGAATTCTCACGTCTTGGAAGATAGATCCTCGAAATAAAGTTGTAAGAGGTAGGTAAAGCAGCGACACCAGCTGGTGTCGCTGAATTCCCACTTTTCAATATGGAGTCCGCTCTGACTCTCCCCCGCACATGTCAAATATAAAAGCGGGGGTAAGAGTCAGAGGAATCTCGGATTAAATCCAAAATAGACATTTGATTACACAAAAAATATATACATGTATATAAGAGGGAATATAGTGCAGTTTTCAAACTTTGTTGTCAGTGGCGGATTTAGAGAGGGGGGGGGGGGGAGCCGGCGCCCCCCCTTCCCCCCTAAATTTTCAAATTTAAGGTAAATCGCGGTATCTTGTTTCGGAAAATGTACTAAACGATAAAAGAAGCAATAATTTTTTCCACTCCCGGAGAAATAAATGACAAAATCCTTTGATTTCTTGAATTACTTTGTTGGGAGAACTTAATTTTTTCCAAAAACCCCTTACAATTTGGGTCATTTTATTAATTTCACCTTATTAGAATGATAGAAAATAGTACAAATGACTTGAAAGGAGAAATATTTCAAGCCCCATAAAATCTATAAAATCCAGGAGCTTCCGGGGACTTCGCCCCTGGACCCACTGCCTCACAAAGTGGCTCAATTCCTGGATCTGCCCCAGGTTGTCTCTTCGGGATTGACAATTATTTACCGTCACTTTGCATGTACATACATGTGAGAGAGAGATAGATAGAGAGAGTCCTATTTCGATGTACAATGTCATTCGACAGGAGGAAAGAACATTGATCACTAAGTGTTAGCTTACAAGCATTCATGAATTTCAACTATTGAAAAATTTTGTATTTACAATATAGTGGAAACTTACAAGAGTGACATCGGTGTTCATATTTGAATTCAATTAGAATTTTTTTTAAAAATTGATAGTTTGGGTTTGGACATGAAAATATTCAATTGTAAAGTACTAAAACTCTCTCAAATTGCACGAAACTCTTAAGTTTAACAATTCCTTCTTGAAATTGAGAGATAGAGGCACGTAGCATTGTTTTTTAAAGTAGGGGAAGGGTCAGCCGGGGTTCACTTCGCACTTGCATTAATATTGTTGACAAGCAATAAAGTACTTCTGTTAAAATCTCATTATCTTATAAATCGTAGGGGGGGGGGGGGGGGGGCAAAGATTAGTTCACTACACGTATTCTTCAATTCAGCACTTCCCGTGGGGATCCGGATTAGAATAGGTACTTAGTAGCCCTTGCTTGACATAATGGGGCAGTCCTTCGGATGAGACCGCAAAATCCGAGGTCCCGTGTCACAGCAGGTGTGGCACGAAAAAGATCCCTCCCTGTTCAAAGGCCGTAAGCGCCGAACATAGGCCTAGATTTTGCAGCCCTTCACCGAAAATGGTGACGTCTCCATATTCAGTGAAATATTCTCGAGAGGGACGTTAAACAATATATGTAATTCATCAATCAATTCAGCACTTCAAACATCAACTGCCTTTCATTATTACTTTTTTTTAAAAATGGGGAGGAGGCAGCAAATCAATCGAACTTTGCATGTAGAAAATATGGGATTTGTGTGTTAAAATAACGAAAAAGTAATTGTAAAAAGGGGACAGACCAGGCACCCTGCCAACCCCAACCCCCTGTTTTAACGTGCCTGGTATAACATTCACACAAAAAGATTTCTTCAGTAGAATACAATTATCTGAGCACCATCATTTAATTCTAAATGTCTCCTTCTTTGTATGTGTAATTAATGATTATCCACAACCATTAGCAAATTTCTAACGGGGAAACCTGTACATGTATTTTGTTGTCTTTCGTTTTTTTAGAGGCGAAAAGTCGCTAATCATCGTTTTGTCGTCTTTTCACCTCGAAATAACGAAAAGACGACAAATTTTAAAATGGCACAAATCAGTCACCATCCCTAACCCAATTTCATTTTAAAAGTAATCCTGGAAACACACTGTTTGAATCTGTGAATTTTAGCGCGCTATTTTGCATCTGTATCAATATCGATCACTTGAAAGTTTATCATAACATAATGATGTTTGCACATAACATAATGATGTTTGCACATAACATAAAGAAGTATCGGCATAGCGTAATGATGTAACCACATAACGTAATGATGTAACCACATAACATAAAGAGGTATCGACATAACATAATGATGTAACCACATAACGTAATGATGTAACCACATAACGTAAAGAAGTATCGACATAACATAATGATGAAACCACATAACATAAAGAGGTATCGACATAACATAATGATGTAACCACATAAAATAATGATGTAACCACATAACGTAATGATGTAACCACATAACATAATGATGTAACCACATAAAATAATGATGTAACCACATTACATAATGATGTAACTACATAACATAATGATGTAACCACATAACATAAAGAGGTATCGACATAACATAATGATGTAACCACATAACATAAAGAGGTATCGACATAACATAATGATGTAACCACATAGCATAAAGAGGTATCGACATAACATAATGATGTAACCACATAACATAATGATGTAACCACATAACGTAATGATGTAACCACATTACATAATGATGTAACTACATAACATAATGATGTAACCACATAACATAAAGAGGTATCGACATAACATAATGATGTAACCACATAACATAAAGAGGTATCGACATAACATAATGATGTAACCACATAGCATAAAGAGGTATCGACATAACATAATGATGTAACCACATAACATAATGATGTAACCACATAACGTAATGATGTAACCACATTACATAATGATGTAACCACATAACATAATGATGTAACCACATAACATAAAGAGGTATCGACATAACATAATGATGTAACCACATAACATAATGATGTAACCACATAACATAATGATGTAACCACATAACTTAATGATGTAACCACATAACATAATGATGTAACCACATAACATAATGATGTAACAACATAACGTAGTAATGTAACCACATAACGTAATGATGTAACCACATAACATAATGAGGTATCGACATATCGTAGTGATGTAACCACATAACGTAATGATGTAACCACATAACGTAATGATGTAACCACATAAAATAATGATGTAAGAAGTATCGGCATAACGTAATGATGTAACCACATAACATAAAGAGGTATCGACATAACGTAGTGATGTAACCACATAATATAAAAATGTATCGACATAAAATAATGATGTAACCACATAATATAAAGATGTATCGACATAACGTAAGGCTGAATTACACTATAAGGCAGAAACGGCGTTCCATACACCAGATCCCACCTCTGGTATCCAGCTCTTAATTTTGCATTCCTTATAAGAGTTATGAGATCGATAACTGTTCGTTATATTTATCTTTTTATGTCAGACATATGTAAAAAGAAGTATATACATGTATCAACATTAGAAAATCTCACATTTCACTAAAAAGTATAACGAAAATGCATAAAAGGTGACAAACCCACACAATTTCTAAAACAAAAAACAACAACAAAAAACAAAAAAAAACAAAAAAAACTAGCGTCCAATTACTCATCTAAATGTGCTTTATAGACTTACATTGGGGTGTCTCGGTTATAGGATAAAATCTACCTTAGATTATTTGATATCGGAGACTAAGTCTGGGTTTATAAAGGACTGGACGCCGTTTCATCAAACATCGTAACTAGTTGAGTAAGCTTAGTTTGGCGTAACTTTCTGACTAGACTAAATATTTTACGTAAGTCCGTTTCATCAAATGGCGTAAGATTAGAATTTACGCAAGTTTTCTACTAACTAGTAGAAACACTACGTCAGGTCGAACCCTTACGTAAGTACCTACGCAAGCAAAAATCATGGTCGACTGTTAGCTGTTTGTAAATATATATGGAATTTTTACAGACGAGCTTTGCGTCGTGATCGATTTTTTCAAGACAGGATGCTTTTAGACGTTTACAACGATGAATATGTAAGGCCATAAGGGTTACTTCCCTTTGAAAACTAGTAAATTTATGGCTTGCCCTTACTGTATGATTACTTTCACAGGTGTCTATCTGTACACGAATGATGAATGCACAGTGTTATTCCCAAATCCCTTTGTAAAGTAGTCCACCGTAAAGGGAACATTCACTTTGTTGTATTATATGTAAGCTATTTATAAATCTCTTCAAAACTTCCGCTCTGACTAACTTGGAACAAATGATTAGCGAGCCCGATTCAATTCGATCTCAATCGTATGGTGGGTGGATTTACGGGAGTGTAATGTATATTTCATGAACAGTTACTTTAAGATCTACTATTTTCCATTGTATATCTTAAATCTTGAAAAAATATCCCGTCTTAAGAGATACATCATATAACTATATTATGATAATAAAGTTCTTCCGAATTAAAAAAAAGTCTTCGTAACAGTTTGATACTTGACGAATTTCGGTAATAAGTGATGTGCAGGATAATCCGTGCAGATATATGTTTTATGTTATCAAATAAAGAAAAACATCTACATGTACATATATATCAGGCACTAATCGGCGTGAATGGGAGGGGGGTCACCTTGCGTTGCTACTCCACTTTTTTTCACAATACGATTTTTTTAAAATTTTGTACTAGGAAAATGTTTTGATGCACTCATAATAGAATACTCTAGCACCCCAACGATTGAAGAATATGAAACCTGAGAGAGAAGAAATTGTGGAAATCACTGCAAAAGATTCCAACACCACCCACCCACCCCCCCCCCCCCCTCCGAATTAGGATTTTACAGATAGGACCACAGGAGCTAAGCCCGTTTTGGGCCCGAACTCTGTGATACCATAAATATAGATATTTATGGTATCACAGAGTTCGGGCCCAAAACGGGTATCAGAGTTCGGGCCCAAAACGGGCTTAGCCCCTGTGGATAGGACAAAACATTTTATTTATTTATTTATTTTTTTTTTTTTTTGCGTTATAACGCAAGATAAAAAGATTATTTGAAAAGCCAACATCTAATCTATGTCCCAGTCCCCCCCCCCCCCCGTCACTTTGCAAAACGATGGTACGTGCCTGTATATAATCCCAAACTGTAAAATATGCACACATATTCAATTTGTTCAAACACATTTAGGCCTATGAGTCTACATTAATTATCCAATTAAAGTATAAATATATAGTTAATATCTATATACAATGTAGATGTACATGTATCGTGTCGACCTACATGCACTTAAAATATAATAACCTTTGAAATCATAAAACAACTACTTTTTGTAGAAGAAGAGATGTAAAATATATACATTGTACATAGGCCTATATACATAAAAACAAATTTTGTTTATGGAGTGATATGTTTGATTTAGTATGCAGTGCCCAAATAGTATGGTATAGGAAAATTTTACTGCCTCTGCCAACACGGCCATCTATGTCTCCTCCCAATTCCGCTTGTGTATTTTCCTTGCGTTCTTTTCATTCATTATTTTGGTCCAGACGACAAGTGAAAAAAACCGAAAGTATGATGTGCGCATGCTCAGGGCGTGGTAACTAAGCACGTAAGCTTAGTTGAAAACTTAGTCGAGTAGTAACGTACGCATGTATTTACGTCGTTTCGTGAAACGCGGTTTGCCCTAAACTAAGATTATACGTAACTAGATTTACGTAGTCGGCGTAAGACTTAGTTAGTTGAAAATTTACACTTATTGATGAAACAGCGTCCTGGTACATAGGAGAAAATACTAGATTTGTGTATGATCTCATGTCTTTCACAGAATCAAACAACACACCAGGATTACTTGTACTGAAAGATTTTGAAAAGGCTTTTGACTCTTTTGACTCCATATCTTGGAATTTTATATATAAAATTTTTGATTTATTTTGGTTTTGGGAATTACTTAATTACTTGGATAAATATTTTAAATACAAATATTAAAGCATCTGTATTACAAAGTTTCCTAGTATCAGAGCAATTTGATATACAGGGAGGTTGTAGACAAGGCGATCCTATTGCTCCTTATTTATGCATCTTTTGTGCAGAAATTTTAACTATTCTTGTCAAAAATAATACAGATATCAAAGGTATAATAGTGAATGGTAAGGACACAAAATTTCCCAATATGCTGACGACATAACTTTGGCTATTGATGGTTCACCAAAATCTGATTTTGCTGCACTTGACACTATAGACTACTACTCGACTTTCTATGGATTAAAAATAAACAGCTCAAAAACAAAAATTGTTTGGATTGGCTTGAAAAATTCTCTTGTCAACTATATCACCATACAAGATGGATGCACTACTTTCAACTTACTTGGAAAAGGATTTTCTGTGGATATGAAAAAATGGTCGATTTAAATTATAGTATTCAGATACAAAAAATTAAAGCTTTGATACACCAGTGGAACAGAAGAATACTGACTCCCATTGGTCGTATCACCCAAGCTAAATCATCTGTTTATTACTCTACCAAATCCAGATAGAGATACCTTGTCTTTTCTGAGTAACTGGGTTTTTTTAAAATTTATATAGAATTCAAACATTGACAAAGTCAAGAGACAAATTGTCACTCAAGATTACTTAAAAGGTGGCATGAAAATGTTGAGGTGAAAAAAATTATAATGTCTTTAAAATGTTCCTGGATTAAAAGATTAACAAACAGTCACAAACCGATGGATGGATTATTTTTTGGCAGTCCATGGCAACGAGGTGGTAAAAATGATAGATTTTGGAGATGAATATGTTTATACTGTTATAAACCATAACAATGACTTTTGGCATGATGCTTTTCAATCATTGATACCAATGATGCAAGCAATGGATGACATACATCCCATGCAAAAGTTCAGTTCTATCCAAGTATGGAATAACACAAATATGTGTGTTGGTAATAAAGGCATCTATGTTAAAACATGGTATCAATATGCTGCGAAAATAATTGGAGACGTTTTAGATGAAAATGGAAAATTGTTTATTACTACAAGATTTTTCACAAAAATTTAGACTAACAAATGTATGTACAATGCAATACAACAGTATTACCAGTACTATATCGATGTTTTTTCAAGACTATGTCTGTTAAGAGATCAGATATTAAAAAATTGTACATCATTTGCTCCATTTTACTTTGAATTTATACTGTTGAATGACAAATATTGTAAGATAATTCACTCCAACGTAAAATAGTCAAGAAATAATGTTGAAAATTAAGTTTCAGAAACATTTTAATTCCTTTATTCAAACTAATAACGGTGTTATACAATTTAAGACTCGCGACTTTAATTGTCATAAGTTGTTTTATAAAACGGGCCCTAGACACGTATCATCATTTTTCAAAGTGAGTGTGTCGGGTGGGGGTGGGTGGTGGGGGTGGGTGTTGACATTCAAAAGTCTTCACAAGAAAAAATCACGCCCCTGGTGTTTAGCCCGATCTTTAAAATCCTCGGGAGGGGGGGGGGGGTGTTGAGTTGGGTTGGAGTCTTCACCCATGACTGCCTTTAGAGTATCCCCCCGAAACTTCCTGAAATCGGGGGGGTGGGGGGGGGGGTGGGGGGGGGGGGTTGCCGTCTTTACCATTAAAATTGCCATACTTTGATAAACAGTTCTTATAGCTTTTGTTGACAAACATTTTATGACTAAAATGCATACACGATTGTTTTATTTTTATATATAATGTCAGTTTCGGTCGTTATTGATTAGCTTCGATTGGTAATTACCAACTGAGTACGAGTTCCAATCTGGACTACTTTCTGTTAAGACGAATCACAACAATGAAACCAGTACTGTTCGTAAAAAAATCGCAATTGCCAGAGAGCTAGAGAGAGAGAAAGTCCTTGATGAGTTATCACTACCCTTTTTATGAAAGAGTGAATTTAAGAATATTTTAATGAAAGTTTTAAGAAAGTAGAATAAAATAAAAATATACAAAAGCAGGTTCTTGTAAAAGTATAGTAGTGATTAATACACCTCCTGCAAGGAAGCCAATATGTACCTCATGTATCTATTGAAATAATCTTATACTCTAAGCTAGGCCTATATGAATGCTTACAGGAATAAAAAAAAAAAAACCAACCTCACAAACATACATGTAATACCTCAGCACTTACAGTGTACAACTATCAGTAAATATCAGAGTCCTCAATACAAACCACAGTAAATATCAGCATTTCTCAGCACCAACAAATATCAGTTCCGATATCAGTGATCGTCAGAACTTAGCAGTATCAACAACACGATAACAATAGACACTCGGTCCGTACTCTTTCCGTTCAGTAGTGCAAGTACTCCAGGTAAATGTAAGGTATTTCGAAACATTGGTATTGATTCCCTTCAATTTTAAAAATAAATAAATAATAATGAAACACATGTATACACAATTGACAATCTACAAAATTACTAATTTGACAACGAAATCACATCATTCAATCAATTAGAAATCGGGCATGGAATGTAGATTCTAATAGTTTGAAGTATCAATATTTTATTAGTATTTTGTAAACGTATTATATTCAAGAACGAAATTTTATCCTCCGTGTGACACCGTGAAAACACACAATGAAACACTGCGCTACACGGAAGACTCTCGGATGCAAGGTTGGCACAGAAATAGCAACTTCAAAGGCACCGACTTTTTTTTAGGCTTACGCTAAAGTGTGGTCCACGGGGCTCCATGTTTATCGGGGAATAACTTATGGCCGGTACTCTTTGTCGTATACATAAGTTTTGGGCTCCAATATTAGAGGCATTAAAGAAAAAACATGAGAAATAACCGGATGTTCTATTAATATTGTTTTATCAAGCAAGTAGAATCAGCCCCCCCCCCCCCCCCTCCTCCTTAAAAAACAAAACAAAAAAACAATACCCTTTCCCTAACATATGCAATTTTTTCCTCGCTCCGATCAACAGCTGTTCTGCGTTCGTTTCCTTCGTAAATATAATGTAAACGCGTAAACGATCACGTTGCGATTTCATTTCCGGACTCATTGTTTATAGAAATAAATAACTTTCACACAAATTTGATTATGGAGGTTCTCATTATGTATGCAAAATTTGAAAGCGGTTAGTATATATGTGAAAATATTTAATTTAATCAAAGTTTACAGATATAACATTGAAAATAAGCGTATTTCGCCAAATGCCCCCTGTTTGGCGTGGGTTTGTGACGTCACTATCAAATATTACATCATTTTAATCAGAGTGGAGTTTAGCTTTGGTCCTTGTGTAAACAAAACATAAGGGATAAACACAAAACACCATAGCTGAAAAATCGTCAATTTTCTCCGCCGTATACGCCTTATACTATACCTTGTTTTTTGTAGCAATTAAATCATGAGAAGTTTTGAAAATTGACAGACTTTGGGAACACTGGAAAACTATTTTTGATCCGTAACTTAGAATAAGAAGTATTCAAGGGATACTTACTCCTCCTAGGCACCTGATCCCACTTCTGGTGTGTCGAGGGGTCCGTGTTTGCCCAACTATCTATTTTGTATTGCTTACAGGAGTTCTGAGATTGATCATTGTTCGTTATCTTCACCTTTCATTCAACCAATAATGCTGTATGATAGTAGTGTGAAAGAGTGTGAGATGGTGTGAGAATCTATAAAATGGTCAATATGTATCTTCATTACTATTACTGATGATTATGTGAATATAAAAAAAGAATAAATTATGATAAACAAGAGGCCCATGGGCCACATCGCTCACCTGAGTCACCTTGGCTCATATTTAAAGATTTTTCTTATATATTCGCATGTAAAACTTTGATCCCTATTGTGGCCCCAACCTTCTCCCGGGGACCATGCTTTTTTCGAAATTGAATCTGGGCTATGTCAGGAAGATTTCATGTGAATGTAAACTTTTCTGGCTCAGTGGTTTTTCAGAAGAAGATTTTAAAAGATTTTTCCTATATATTTGTATGTAAAACTTTGATCCCTATTGTCCAGTGGTTCTTGAGAAGAAGATTTTTAAATGACCCCACCCTATTTTTGCATTTTTGTGATTTTCTCCCCTTTGAAAGGGACATGGTCCTTTTCTTTTAACAAACTTGAAAGCCCTTCACCAAGGATGCTTTTGGCCAAGTTTGGTTGGAATTGGTCCGGTGGTTCTGGAGAAGAAGTCGAAAATGTAAAAAGTTTACAGACAGACGACGGACAACAGGCGATCAGAAAATTTGAAAAATATTTATGAAAATTTTTTATGGGGTATTCGAGTTCGTTTTTTAAAGAAAAGGATGCCAAAGTTTGATAAAAAAAAAAACCATCAAAGCAACAGTTTTTAACAAATAACGTTACAAATATTCGCGACGTCATTCAACAACGTTATTAATTTACTTTTCATGCATGACTTCAAAAAGAACTCAAAAAAAAAAAAAAAACGTTATTGACTCCTGGTTTTGAAGGGGAAATGAAATATGTATGGACAAAATAATCAATTATTTACAAAATGTATATCGCAAAATTTCTTAATATATATAAATGTGTACATGTATTGCGCTATATATCTAAATTGTGTTGCGCGGCTAATAATTGAAATTCTTTTCTTCTTTTGCGATCGCATGATCGCAGTAACACGGGTGAATCAATTTCTTGGTATAGTCGCCCGATCGGACGTGATAAAATTTCCGCTAAATAAAATTTAGATGAATCAACTTAATTATTGTACCTGTAACTAAATGGACAGACCTCGTCAATTTAGTACATTTTACTGCATATTCTACCGTATATCAAAATTTCATTAAGATATAATGTACTAGAAACGAATTAGGTTCATTGTACTTCATTAGAAGATAGATACATGTAGTAACACATGTAAAAGTAATTTTAAAATATGCAGGGCAAGTACCCGGTAGGTCTTTGGCAGGGCTAACAATTTTTACAAGCAGTCAGCCCCGCATGTCTAGCTAATTCTACAGCGAGTTTAATACAGTTGTAAGGTTCAACTTTGCTAGAATACATGTATTGTTAGTTTGATGTTCCCCAATACCGGCATTCATTTGTAAGTATGATCAACTCTCTCTCTCTCTCTCTCTCTCTCTCTCTCTCTCTCTCTCTCTCGTATAGGCAACTCCTGCTCAATTTTTTCCAGGGGTTCTGGAAATGTTATCAGAGACACTTGCAGCAGGATACATTGAAACATTTCTTTATAGGATATCCCTGTCCAACGATTTTAATTGTTCAATGTTGTCCGATCTTCACGTATGATGGGGTAGGAATAAAATTATGAACTCGCCATTTTCAAATGTCCGCCATAAACGCATCAAATCTCTGAATAAAACTTTCATGAACTGGTAAACTCCCGTCCGATTTTCCCCGGGTTCTAAAAACGCTTATAAAAGTATTCCCAACATCGCCAGCTGTCTTACATGTACCTCCCCAAGTTGTCCGCTCCTAAACTTTATACAATAACAGGATACAACATATTACTAGCCGAAATGTTGCACCGGAAACGAAAGGAAGACAACAAAATCAAACGAAGCATGTTCTACTTCGATAATAACTGTTGGTAATATTTATGTTATATCGGCAAAGTATTATGTGTTTTATATTCAGTCAATGACCCATGTATACTTTATTCAGACAACTGTTACGTCACAATTTTAAAATGTGCACGTAAAAAGACGTTGAGTCGTAGGATTTGCGTACCCGAAAACGATGACGTAAGCAAACCCGCGACCTACATTAAATTTATCGAACACTCGTTTACCCTGTGGGGCGCCTCGTGTATATACGGCTTTAATGCCAGTCCATACAATTTAGTTTGGAAGTAGCAGTCTTAAGAGAAGGACCTTCATATACTTCTCTTTCGAGTATTAAAATCTTTAATTAGAATATATAGTCTCCCTTTCCTTGGGAAAAATCAAATTAAATCATTGTGCGCATCTCTCTCTCTCTCTCTCTCTCTCTCTCTCTCTCTCTCTCTCTCTCTCTCTCTCTCTCTCTCTCTCTCTCATATAATATTCATTTACGTGTACTCCTTAATAATATGCAAGTCAAATTTCACATTTTTTTCACCATTTTGGATCAGCCAAGTGACTTGACATTCTCTTCTTTTACGTATTTGAAGTTTATGGAATTCAATTATATATGATATTGTGTTTATGTGTTCTATAAGTCTCAGATAAAAATTTTAATTCATAGGTCCAGCTTTGCGAAAATAATCTGAATTACAACAAGGTATGATTATAACCTACCGATTATAAAGTCTCCCAAACGAAGTACTGGCTGTATAAAAGTGGATTTTTCTGAGTACTACTATTTTCCTCCCTTGACAAAATCCATGCCAATTTTGATTTCATTTAAAAGATCTAAATGATGAAGGCTTTGAGTTTCTCAAAAAATCCCCCTTTTTTCCTTTAGTAAAACTGCGTCATTTGAGCTTGATCCTACTTTGTAAGTCCCAACATCCTCTTAACATTTTTGATTATCCCATGTCTTTATCAGTCCTGGTTCTAAAGTTATACACGTTTTTATAATCAAGGTCAAGGGAGATACTACTTTGTAGCTCACTACACCATTATATCATTTCTGAAGATTACATGCCTCTATCATTCCCAGTTTTAAAGTTATACTAGACTTATGTTTAGGGTCAGAGGTCAAGATCACTGGAATCACTTGACCTTGATACCAATTTGTAGATCCCATCATCCTTTTATCATTTCTAAAGATTCCACCTCTTTATCACACCTAGTTCTTAAGTAATACCAAGTTTATGATCTAAGGTCAGAGGTTAAGGTCACTGGAGTCACTTGACCTTGATAGTGTTTTGTGGATCTCATCATCCTTTCATCATTTCTGAAGATCCCATATCTCTATCAGACCTGGTCCTTAAGTAATACCAATTTTAAGTTCTAAGGTTCTTGATATTAGTTTTTAGATCTTATGGTGTTCTTATCATTCCCGAAGGCCCCATGTCTCTATCAATTCCCGTTATAAAATCATACGAGTTTTTATGTTCAAGGTCAGAGGTCAAGGTCACTGGAGTCACCTGACCTTGATACCAATTTGTAGATCTCGTCATCCTTTCATCATTTCTGAAGACCCCATGTCTCTATCAGACCTGGTTCCTAAATAATACCAGTTTCATGTTCTAAGGTCAAAGCTCAAGATCACTGGGGTAATTTGACCTTGATATTAGTTTTGTAGGTCATGTCATCCTCTTGTCATTTCTGAAGATTCTATGTAGCTATTAGTCCTGGTTTTAAAGTTATACCAGTTTGTATGTTCAAGGTCAGTGGTCAAGGTCACTGGAATCACTTGACCTTGATACCAATTTGTAGATCTCATTATCCTTTCATCAGTTTTGAAGACCCCATGACTCTATTAGACCTGGTTCTTAAGTAATACCAGTTTTGTGTTCTAAGGTAAAAAATCAAAGTCACTTGAGTCACATTACCTTGATACTAGTTTGTAGGTCCTGTCATCTTGTTGCCATTTCTGAAAATCCCATGTGGCTATTAGTCCTGGTTTTAAAGTTATACCAGTTTTTATGTTCATGGTCAGAGGTCAAGGTCACTTTTTTAAGGGATTTTGAGATAACCCCCGGACAAAATGATTTTTTTTTAAAAAAAAAACCGGAAATTAGACATATCATACGAACGGAAGTGAATTTTGAAAGAAAAAAAATGGAAAATGGTATCTGAGGGCACTACAGTTCTCTATCATCTCTATAAATGGCAAGAGAATCCATCAAGCCATCTCTGAGAAATCATGTTGACAAAATTTGAATATTGTAAATTTTCAAACCACTTCCTGTTTAAACTGGAAGTGACGGAAAAACATATACAGAATATATATGACATGGATCATCGCTAATCTATAATCCCTGCAAGTTTCAAGTGTCTATACTCTTTCCTGAGAAATTAAAGAAACAAAATCTAAATTTGTCCACACCATATCTCACGACCGGAAGTAAATTTTACAAAAACATTTCACGTTAGTTTAGACATTTATAGTGTCTATTATATATGTAAAATTCAAGTCATCAACTTATTTCATGACCGAGATTTATGGCACTGAAAAATGAGAAAATGAAAAGTATTTTTTATATAACCGGAAGTTGGAGTTTCAACTTCCGGTGGGGTCATCAATTTTGGATACTTCGAAAGAGAAAGTGGTATAGGTTTCAATTTAAAAGAAAAAGTTTGAAATTTTCGATTCTTTTAATCACTTCCGGTGACGACCGGAAGTGACGGTGACAAAAAATATGACGTACATGCACTATACAATTGAGAGATCTATGATCCCTACAAATTTCACTTGATTATCTTCAGTCGTTTTCGAGATTACCCCCGGACAAAATGACTTTTTAAAAAACGGAAATCGGACATATATCACGACCAGAGTGATTTTGAAAAAAAAAATGAAGAAAAAAAAAAACAGTCCAAAGATATGATCATTCTCTATCATCCCTGAAAGTTTCAAGAAAATCCATCAAACCGTCTCTGAGAAATCGCGTGTCAACGAAAAGGGAATAAAAAATAAACAGTACAATCACTATATAAGGTCTTCAGTCTGAAATGGAAGACCTTAATAAGAACCGAGCAAAAACAATAAGTCTCCAAACTTCGTTTGGGAGACTTAATTATTATTCAGATATACATATAGTATAATAGTTGTAAAACACAGAGACCTAGTGAATATTACACATGCAATTATCCAGATCATTGTTACCGTTCATCTAGATATCTATTTATATTCAATGCCTAAAAACATATATTATAATCATTCTGTAAGTTGATTGAATGTCATCATACATCCTAGGTAATTTGCACCCTTCCCTTGAAACCATTCCTCTTATCTCTAACCGAATTAAACACCTGCACATAAATAATATAAACGGGACTGCTGTTATCAGTACAAAAGAGATAAAAAAAAAAAAAAAAGACAGATGCCATTTTGTATAAAAGCACGTTACCTTCACGAAAACTGTGACATTTCTTGCTTACATTTATACCACAATGCTATTATTGGCATTATTTGCGACTGCTGTTGTTGCAGCTCCAAGCCCGATCTGCAAAGACGCCTTCCAAAAAGCTGGAATTTCAAGCAACTATAATGAAACCATAGCTCATGCTATTCACTCTATGACTGTGGAGGGTTTGCAGTTGTTTGATCCTTTGGCAACGGAACAGAACAGAGTTCCCACGGTGAACCAAGACCTATCGCAAGTACAGAAAGTTCTGCCTAACGCTCCGCATTTCCATACTTCCTCGAACTTTGCTACCCAGACGATGAACATCCTCGACAAAATACTGTCAACAGTAGGAAATTCTAAAGACGGACTTGGGGCCCATTGGTCCTCTGTCGAGAGAATAGCACACGTTTTTCATATGTGGGATCTGTGGGAGAAGGTAAGATTCGGACGCGTAGTAACTTCTTCCTAACACTGAATTCATTTGTATCCGATTTCTTCACAATTACTACATACTAAAGCAAGGTAATTTTAAAGAAATGAAAATATACCGTAAAGACGGCAGCGGATTAAAGGACACTACGCATGTTTCTAAACTTTTTCATTTTTCAGCAAAATTAATTCTTCTCATGCCTAAAACTACTTTAAATGTGTTTTAAATGAAATATTTTGCGTAGTTTTTGAGTTTGAAAGCGAAGAAATTCAAATCTTGTGATATGCATATTTACTTTCGCTATTTTACGCGCCATTATTTGTGACGTCATGCGCCCTCTGGTTTAAAAACATCTATTAGCCATTTCATAAACAGATTAGATTTAATCGACTAAAAACCAATTATCACATTGACGGCTTGTAAATAATATTGCATTAAGATGTTTTGTGCCGTGCTTGGGTGTACTAGTTGTCGGTAGAAAGGATTTAGACTGAGTATTTTTCAATTTTTCGAAGGAAGGTACAAGAAGAAAGATGTGGATAATTTTTTGTTGGAGCAAGAATTTTACCTTTAAGAACACACCCAGTCACCTTTTCAAAAACCGCGTGGACAGAGACCCTGATTAACTGCGATAAAATGGATATATCGAAGCTTGTAAGCACTACATAATTCTGTTCTGGTCTTCAAATTCAATACACACTCGGATCAACTGACCTTCACCTTGTCAGTAACAACATACCCAGTATAACGTCCTTCCAGTTTCTACCAAATGGTAGATTTGCAAACATTTCAAAGGGACAAAATAATTGAACTTTTAATTATATAAGTAATGGAATACTGTATTTCCTAACTTTAAATTGAATTATAAAATCATTTCCTCAATGAACTCGTAACATTTTTCAAGAGTGCATCAGTATAACGCCGTGCTCCCACTTCCTAACGACGTGCAGATCACAATTCAAAATAATAATAAGATTGCTTTATTAAAATAAAATAATATAATTTCCACTTTAAGGGCAGATGATACAAACAAATTTTTTCTTTCGAAGAGACTTTATATGATGTCATTCTTTTATAAAAGTGGATAATTAATTGAATTCTTTTCCCCTTTGACTTGGAGAGTGAAATATTTTCCATATTCCAAAAAAAAAGTACAAAACAATAGTTATCATGGTAAATTAGTTTATTCTTCATCTGTTTACATTTTTTATACCTCAAAAAATGGTTGTCAGGGAGAACAGAGTGTACTGATATTAGATTTACAACATAACATGTAAAATATTAATGCATTACAAATTTTAGACTTGGAAAATATCAATTGCTGCTTCAATAAAATTACATAGATGGACATTGCACCCTCAGTAAAGGTTTACAAATTAAAATAAACTTCATAATATGTTGACTTAATGTTTAAAGTGTAATATAAACTTTAAAATCATATACCATACGGGGTGAATTTTCTGAGTAGAAGCAAAATTGTAAATATCACATTGGCTGATTTTCTCAAGACAAAGAAGAGTTATCTCCCATAATATAAGAGTAAAATTTTACAACTTCTGAAAATAATTTACAATGGCATTTATGATTTTACTGTTTTTTTTTGGGGGGGGGGGTGTTTGGGGGGGGGGGGTCACTCTTGGTTTTCCTTTGCTATTCATCTCTGAAAAAAATAAAGAAATGCCTAATATAGGATCTCTTTGATGTGCCATTTTACATTAATTTCTGCATTATGTCACGTTTCCCAGTAGAAACAGGAGAAAGATAACTGCATGCTTCCTGCTGCATCTTATATATAGCAATAATCCAAGTCCATACCGTTTTTCGTCCTCACAATGTCTTATGCGTTGTTAAATCTAGTGGTCTACCACACGCAGCACAACCTTTTTCCAAATTGTCCACTAGAATTCCAAGTTCCACAACTCGTCTCCAACAAATCATCTTCTCATGCTCTTCTTCCGATTCCTCACTCTCTGATGCATCAGATGGATACGTTTCTTCATTTCCTAGGCATTCTTTTGAATTATCACCAGACGAACATTTTTTACTTGATTCATCCAACTTCTCCTCAATCACCACGTTGTTATTGGCATCAACATTCACTATCTTACGTCCAAGGGAATGCATAACCTTTCTTAGCATTCTGTAACCTTTGATGACGTTTTTTACTAATAATTTTTCCTGATTTTTTCCTGAATGATTCTGGCATCACAATTGTTTACATTGTTTACTGACCCCCTTTCCTGCTCTTACAACACAGAAGAGTTCCAAACAACTATAAATGAGAAAACCAAAACCAACCAAAGTATTTTTTTACCATGGGAACTCTTCAGTGCTAAAGGTAGAAAAATTTGTTTATATCATCTGTCCTTAAATTTTATTATTTTTACTGATTTGTGTGTGTTTCTTTTTCCCTCTTTCCGAAATGCACTCGGCCGTGATAGTAGCTTGGCCTAGGGTGTAGTTCAACTACCCGTAGATCTAGTAGTTGTCAACAATGTAACGTATTATAATTTGTCTAATCCAAAAATAAATAATAATTGCACCGTCTATTTTAGGGGGGGGGGGGGGTACAGCGCCAATTACAGATGTATGAAGGAATAACATTATCAAACAGTTTGTAGACAGCGACCCATATAAACATTATTTACTCGCAATATTGCCGATTTCATACACGCTTTTCTCCCTATATTTGGGTATTTACATTGCTATATGTATGCACTGGTGGCAAAAACATATAAAACTCGGAAAATTTGTCAACATCGATGTAAATGTTGCCCATGGTGAATAAATTAGGCCCCTAAAAGCTGAGTTTTTAATAATATCTCACACTACTTATACAATCCGAAGGGCGCATGTGACGTCACTGTACCACGTGACTACCTAGACTTTTTGAAATCGGGACTGTTAATTATAGCAATATTTTGGCGAACGAACTATTAGAATTAAATACTATAAGCATAAAGAAGGCAAAATGCATGTAATTTTGTATACTTTGAAAACATGAGATGTGTCCTTTAAGTTTAACCGTGCAAGCCCTAAAAGGCGATGAGGCCCAATCGGGTCTAAGATGGAGCCCAGATGACCATAGCCTCTCTAAACTCGAAAATTTATTTTGACAAGAGTTTCGAGTTGTGTCTACTAAATAAAATACAATATATCCGATATACTTCGGTTGAACTCAGTGAATTGAAATTATTTTTCTTTTTGTGGGAATGATGAACAATAATTAGTGGGACGTGGCTATAAGGTGAAATCAGGTACTACGTGTTCGAATTGTAATCATTCTGGCGTTTCAGTTCTACAAGCGAAAGTCGCTCCCTTAGTGCGCTCTCATCTAGCATGTAGTCCAACATACTGTATGACCGTCAATAGCTGATTTATAAACAGAGTTAAAGTCTCAAAAACAAGACATTAGAAACTTATTAATAACAAAGTTCCTAGCTGAATTTGTGTGAAGACATTTTTCAGCTTCTTCGAAATTGAAAATACACGTGTATTCAAAAGATAAATTGAAATTCTTGGGAGTATAAAAGACGTAAAATTCGGTTTAATTTCCACTCCAAATTACAAGAAACTATATTCTATTAACTGGGGACACCGGGCTATTGATAATGGTAAATCAGATTACGCCAAAGACTAGGTCGGTGAAAAATTCAAAAATATGAATGAGCACATAAGAATTGCAGATTTTTCCTTAGGAGGTTGAAAACTGTTAATCAGTATGCGTCCAATCCCATTGCAAGTGATTCTACATTCTCTCGTCAGAGGGCGCGCTATGCAAGCTTCACTTACACCTCTGTGAACGCCTGGAAATATGGTTCCTGTATCACGTGACAATTTAACTACGATATAAACAACAGAAATACAGTAATGCAATGTGGCAAGCTCCCCGCCGCCAGGGGACCAGGGTCATCCGCCACCTTTCCGCAGCATACCAAGAATCACAAGGCTCCCCGGACAATCTACTTTAAATCTTCATCATCAAAGTGGCATAGGCAAGGTTTACTTAATCAACGTGATCTAATTGAAACAAATGCAGTCTCCATCAATCGTCTACTTTAAGGTTGATCGATCCTCATGTGATGTCATAGATTTTTGCAAAATCTTTATTTTATTAAATTTTGCGCATGATTGAAATATATCTTTCAGAGGAATTTTATTCACTGAATAAAATAAAAAATTTGGTAAACTTTTGATACTGAAAAAGTTTTTATTTTCCATAGATAATCAATTATTTATAATTCTAAAAATGTTGTCAAGGGCAATAACTCCTATGATGGAATTTCCTCTACTGCATGTCTATGACACAATGATTTTACAAATATCCACAATTGATTTTTATATACCTATGAATTATCAGATTTCTTAAACTGTTGACATTTAAAATTTGTCATTTCAACAAGTTTTTTTTTAATTTTCATCATTCTGTTTAACGAAAATGTGCGATTTTTTAATGTTGACATATGCTTCTGTTTTTGTATGTCTGACATCTTTAAAAGGGTGGCAACATACACATTTTCTTTGGTTATTGGTTAGATTAAACAATATTGAGTGGAAATTAATACAGTTTTTCCACTTTTAACCATTAATATTGATAAGTCACATGAGGGTCGACCCACCTTAATCTTATGTCCAAATGAAACCGGAATTTGTTGAAGTTGTTCAAGAATCTTGTACAAAGGCGTTAACAGATGTGTAGGTGAATCTGGCGTAACTCGCCCTATAGTGAGAGAATATGGATTACGACTACAAGGCCGAGAATCGGGCTATATTACAAAACGGAAGATGTACAGCCGCACAAACAAGGATAGTTAACTTCCTGCCAAACCTATAGCAACCGCTTCCAATCCGCGTTGTGAGTATGTGATAGCCGATTTGGTACCTGTTCTCTTACTCTCATCGTGTGGCAACAGCAGTCCAGTCTCTTTCGTTATGAGGGTGTTTCTCGGGGACTTTAGCCCCTTACATTTTACACGAGTTGATTGCAATTAGGACATGGGATTTGGTCATTTAAAAGAACATGAATTGTGCTTGAAAAGCTAAAATTTCTATATGCATGTATATTAAGTAGATCTGTAATGAAAATTCCAGTTTGTTCAAACCATGTACTTGGAGCTATAAGACTACAATAGGAGAGACATTTACAGGAAAACTCCACCTCTGCTCGAATCACAAGGAGAATCAGGAGTATGTTTGCACATTGATTTGAAATTTCTTCGTCCAACCATATAAAATCTGATTGTAGAGTGCATGAGATTTCCCAGGGGGTGAAGTTCTGCTATGGAGCCAGAAAAAGCCCCCCCCCCCCCCCCCTTAGGAAGTTTCACTTGTAGTCAGACTTCTGAAGGGAGGTTTAGTGTACAACTAGTCATAGAATGAGACGTCCCGTATGGTGATTCACTCCCCCCTTTAAAGTCTAGCTTTAAAGTGCGTCCCCCCCCCCCCCCCCCGCGGTATGTTCTTCTCTGGATTACATACATGCATACATACATACATAAGATACCAAGGATAACCCATGAAAGCTTATTTCCAATGGGGTCCTTTTGATGCACGGATGTTTGCGCTAGGGGGTCATTTATGTGGGAGGAAACCGGAGTACCCGGAGGAAACCCACGTGTCCGAGCGGGCGACCGTCATACCCTCTCACATACAACCACTGCCGATCACGGGGATCGAACTCGGGTAGCAGCCGTGAGAAGCGAAAACGCTACCTCTGCGCTACCCGGACAAATAGGAGATGTACAGAAGAAACCAATAATAACATTGAAGAAAAAATTAATTACTAAGATTCAAAACCATCATTTTAAAAAGCAAAATGTTTACAAACTGCCAAACGGGAAGATGCCTGTTGGCTCTGTAATTTAAACTGATAAAGTTCATTATCATTTTCGTCAAACTCAAGGCAAACAACAGTCTGAACATTATTCGACGCTATTTTGTCCCTCATCCAGGTAAAAATAATAAGTACATGCCGAGCCTGATGTATATTACTGAAGAAGTTTGTAATAAACGTATCAAACCGAAAATCGAGGCAATGAATCGAACATTGAATCGAGCGTTTATATTGAACATTATCGATATTTCTGTGAATCGTTTCAGTCCTAGATCAAGACAGCCATCTGGGAAAGTCATCTCGATTCCATATTTCCAAAGTAGAAGGAACTATGTATAGAACATATACCTTTCTCCATAGTGAGGCCCCTGGAATATTCAAGTTCTTCCGCCTCTTCATCGTCGGAAACCTACGGTCCGTCGCTCTCCGTTTACCTACCGTGGAACACAACGCCAGTATTTTTGCTGGAAGGTGTGTCTCGGCTTCTGTATGAGATTGGTCGCGATATTCATGCAACCACTGATGAAAAAGTCCCTTATTTCCAGTCCTCGAGAGCATAGAAAAAACATGCTTCCGAAGCGAAGATTTTGACTACGTTTAAGTTGGACAAGTTACAAAACTTTCAGCGAGATGCTTTATCTGCATTATTGAAGTGGAGGGTGTATTTGTGTCTATAAAGACAGGGGTGGAAAAAGCCTGTGTTACCCAGCGTTTACTAATGCGTAGTAATGTTTTGCAGTTATATATAACACACTTATGATTTAAATCACGTAATATCAAATAATCCCCAAAACAATATAGCACACTGTAGTAAATTACATCAGGTATTTTTGTTAATTTATTAAGCATGATAACAGGTTTTTCGTTATGTTACTAAGCATAACAGGTATTTTCGTTATGTTATTAAGCATAACATGTATTTTTGTTATGTTACTAAGCATTACACGTATTTTCGTTATGTTACTAAGTATGATAACAGGTATTTTCGTAATGTTACAGTGAAACTTCTCCAAACCGGTTCTCTCTGAATATCGGTGGGCGGTAAATCTAGTACTCCCGATGCTTCAGGATTGCGATGTTTTATAGATAATATTAAAACCGGCAAACAGAATTACTTCATACTTCTCGGGAACAATCTTTATGTCCAAATTGATTCACACAATTAAAAAAAACCCAATAATAATAAGTATAAATTCTTAAACTTAAATGTCGCCTACTCAAAAGCGGTAAATGGGAAAAGAGTACCAATTCATTTCCCATAGACCTCAATGTTAACCTTTGGCCCTCTCACTAATTAACTATATCGATTTTAAACAAATGACCGCAAACATTTCAAAGTTCATTCCAAGTGTTGATAAAAAATGACAAAAATTATATAGGGTCCCGTGCCTTTTATAGGCCATATTTGTACTTTTTTTACAACACATAGCAATCTGCAGTAAATTACACACTTCATTTTAAGCACACCCCTACCATGGTAATTTCCTCAGTCATTTCTCGATTTTGTGCGATAATTTTTCATCCTGACAATTAATTTGAACCTCTATAATATTTCTTTCAATTCCAAATAATTTCACTCTTGATATTAGCCAATCACGCAACACCTAGACATTTATACCTTCGCTCAATCTTGGGTAAACTCTTTCCGGGTTACGCATACGGGGGTCTGGTACTCTCATTCCTATACTAGTACTGTGTTGTAAATACAAAAACCGAAAACGGACACCGATACAGGTACGGTTAACATACATTGAGATATAACACAATATGATCCAAAGAAAAATACCATCAAAATGGAAACAAATTACTTTTAAAAATCTATAAAATTTCTGAATTTAATTACACATTTGTTACTAATTGTCTTGAAGAAATGCTCCATTTTACATATTGCCCGATTTGTTATGATTTTTTAGTCAAACGTACTAAATTATGTGTTCTGTTTTGTTTCAATGTACGTTTATTTTTCGCAAAAAATAATTCTATTTAAGAATAAAAATAAAATAAAAGATACGGTATTTAATTTTTTTATGATAATAGAAAATATTCAAAATGTATGTGATTTTGTTGATATATGATTTTTAACAATAAAACAAATTCTGAGCTTTAATATATGTACATTTTCATCATTAGAAAATCAAGATAAATTGTTTTCTTTTTGTAAAATTGGTCCTTCAAATTTCTTATTAGATATTGTTTTGCTGGGGAAGAAAGAAAATTCAAACCCGATTTTAGAAAATATACTAAAAATATATGATTTTAAATACAAATATATAATTTTTTTTTAAATTGTTCATAGATTTTGTCTTGAATAATAGAACACCCGCTTGGAATTTCGAAATACCATTTTTTTTTTTTTTATTGATATGCCCCCATTAACACCCCCACCCACCCCCCAGGAAATTTTAATTCACACCTAGACTTTTTCTGTTCAAAATTTAAAGGCAATGCAACTTGCCGCGCGTTAAATGGTAATTAAACTAATTTGCTATGCAAAGGTTTTCACGTTCATCCGAAGTGAAAAATTGGTTATAAACCACTTTTGAGTAGGCGACATTTCAAGTTTAAGAATTTATATATATTATTATTGGGTTTTTTTTTATTGCGTGGATCAATTTGGACATAAAGATTGTTCCCGATAAGAATGAAGTTGCTCTGTTCGTCGGTTTTGATATCTATAAATCATCGATCGCAAACCAGGACCACCGGGAGTCGGGAGTACTAGATTTACCGCCCACCCTGAATATCGACCGATTTTCAAAGTCCCGGTGTAACCGTGGTGGCTGTCGCTGGTGACCAGGGTCGCTCTTAATAGAATATATAGGGAAAAGAACTACTCAAATCACCGGGTTTTGTGCATGCGTGGTGTTTAACTCGAAGCGGTGCCCCATCGGTTTTAAATCCATAGTAATAATAAACCCCCTTCTCAGTTTTCTGTTTCGTATGCACATCATAACTTGAAAGATACAAATTAACTTGTATTATCAAACTCCAAAATCGATATTTTAATGCATAAGATTATGTCTAAGATATCTAATAACAAATAAACAACTTGAAAACAATGGCTTTTTATTCAAAGCATATTTACAATAGTGTTATCTCCATAACAATTCCTATGTTTATATTTCAATCACATGATAGCAGGTGTGAACAAGGCACAGCTAGACGTCTTAAGCTTGGATTAACGTGCAGGTGTAAACAATTACCTGTAAATAAAATAACACCAGGTTATTCTACCGTGACCAACCTTCGTAATCGTATAATTACAAGTACCATTCGCCCAACTTACGAACAATACGTAGGCACATATTCAACATTGTTTTATTATTCATTTATTTATTTTGCATAGTATTTTTCTTCTCTCACCCTCTTTTATTTCAAATATATTTTCTGATTATCTGAATTCAAATTATCTCCGATATGCGAACTACTACAAATACAACGATATCAGGCCTCAGCCTTTCGCAGCTTTTTGTGCGCCGTAAATCGAAGGTTTTTATTAGGGGTGGAACTGTAGCTCTCTGTTCCGTCAAAATATTTTTTCAGAGAGCTACAGTTCTGCAGCTATAGTTGATAAAGAACAAATCCATGGCTGTTAATGATGATAATCAAAAGATAAATTAATTTTCTTGTATTCCATAGACTTAGAATTCCTAAGAAATATTCAAATTTCAAATTTACTACTATACTCCTTAAAAATGCCAAAACAAATTTGTTAATGACATAAGCGATGGACGTAAACAGAGTTTTTATAGGTAAGAGGAATTCCAATAATAGGCCTCTGTGTTTTCTTTATGTATCCTGTTATAGATTTTCAGTTTGAAATTATAGATTATTACAGCGAGAATATTTCTCGTACTAATTACCTGTAGGTACAAGCGGAACTATAATTTGATCTCCATCGATAATTGATCATAGACCACCAAAGTGAACGGTACCTACTTTGTGAAAATTGAGATAAAATGTCTCCAATTGTTATTTGGTAAACCGGCCACCCCTCTAAACCGGCCGGTTTTGAGAAATTTCACCGTATATATATATATATATATAAAATCGCAGAATATATATATATAGAATAGAATAGAATATGATTTATTTCCAAATTAGAGCCCTCTCGGGCATACAGCATATATATATATATATATATATATATACTGCGATTTTATTATCGACTTTCATAGAAAGGAATCTTCAAAATTAATTGAGATCATGTACTATTCAAACTTGAAATTATACTGTATAGTGGGTGAACACAGCCAATAAATCAAGTTGCTATTATTCAAAATGACATTCACTACTCAGTTCATGCAATATATTATAAACCTGCAATCGGGGGTCCAATGGGATAGAGAAAGACTGGCGCCAGGAGAATGATCACTTCCAAACTAAACTCCTCAGTGTGGGAGGTTGACATCCCACTCTAAAGCCAGATTTCCGTCCCACTTTCGATGCAGACTTGGGAGTGTGGTTAGTTCTGGGGTGAATCTTCCACCATGAAGAAACGCACATTTAGACGCAGAGTCAAATCTTTGGTGGGTTTTGCATCAGAGATTGATTTTGATGAGGTGGGGGTGGGGGCTCTATTATAGAGATTGATTTTGATGAGGTGGGGGTGGGGGCTCTATTATAGAGATTGATTTTGATGAGGTGGGGTGGGGGCTTTATTTTGATGAGGTGGGGTGGAGGCTCTATTTTGATGAGGTGGGGTGGGGACTCTATTTTGATGGGGGGGGGGGGCACTATAATAAAGATTGATTTTGATGAGGTGGGGGTGGAGGCTCTATAATAGACTTTCACTCTTAGAGTCAGATTTCCGGGGAAGTCTCACTCGAGAGCTAGACTTTTAATAGGAGTTGAACAAAGTCGAAGTTGTTCTTCTCAAGAAAGGAGTTCACAAAATCAATTACTAAATCAGGTTTCTGTTTTGTTTGTTATTTTATGTACCATCAGAGAATTTTTCACCAGCTACATTTTGACCAATGCATGGTGCTCAAAAATAAAATTTTCACATGGCTGTGTAGCAGCAAGGGTTCTTTATTGTACCAACACCTACCTTGACAGAGGAATCTGCTTATAAAGTCCCATGAAAGTCATATCTGAAAGACCCATGACTTTCGCATCTAACACCTGGCTCTTGGCAAAGGAACAGTCACTACATTTTAGATGTCATGACAAGAATTTTGAAAGATCCTTAAAAATACCAACTTGTTGGGTCTAGTACAAAATTAATAATTTAATGGCATAAACACAATCACATTAACTGGCAGAGGTCCAATATATATATAAAATACAATAAAGACAGTTTAACCCAATTCTGTGAAGTGTATATGTTGGTATTTGAGAGACCAGATAAATCCTCACTGAAATCTTAAAGACAAATTATGTATGATTCCTGACGTTACTGTGTTCATGTATCTTCTTAGATTTATGAGACATCATGGCCGGAAGTTCTGATGACCCCTCCTGAACCAACTACATGTGTATGCCTGAAGGACACCCGAGCTAATGGTATAAAGGCAGCTGTGGAATGGGTGGCCAAACACTACGAGACAGGGACCCCGATTACACTGCTGAATCGACCAATTCCTAAACTGACCGATGCCCAGTCCTGGTCTGTGTGGAAACAGCGCCTCTTGCACTACTACACTCCTGAAGCACTTCACGACGCTGCGATCTACCTTTACTGTGTCACACATCACTAAAACTAAACACAGATAATAAACCTACAGCACCAAGGAAACAAGTGTCTTTCTTTCACATTTCAACAAAATAGTTTCAAACAATTTTTTCCATTTCCCCATTTCTTTCCAGTTTTCAAACCAGTTGTTGATGTGTTTTTCCAACATAATGAGACAATCAGGATAGCTGAATGAGTATACAACATCTGTCTGTCTGTCACTCCTTCTGCCAACAACTTCCACGTGTTGGACAACTTGTGAATTCCCCATGCTCTTAAGACTGTCTGAGTCAAACCAGTACACTACAGGGTATCCAATGAGAACTCCAAACACAGACGACAAATTTACGTCTGTTTCTGTCTTACTTACAGCATTTTCGCTCACTAAAGAAAAGCAGAGGGCTTTGACATTATTCAAGGCATCATTCATATCTAAAATCTTTGGTGTTTTTATATTGGATGAAATATCTACAAATTTCACCAATTTGTCTAATTCACTATGCCTATTGAGAAACTCCTCTGAATTGACAACAACATAGTCCATTCCTATTTCCAAAGCTTTAAGATGGCACTGAATATAATTATGATTCTTTAAATCCGTTATCAGATTAACTAAAGGCTGTAATGAGCTCACTCCAAAGTCCAATAAATAGGCTGTTTTTAGTCCTAAATCCACAAACTCGATGTTTGATTTAATTTCACGTACTCTGTGCTTTAGTGTACATCCTAGATGTGCGTGTATCAAATTCTTCCAACCAGCCATGTCATCCATGTCTTGAAAATCTTTACTGAAAAAATATAATAGTATATTGATATGGGATGCTAAATATATATATAATTCAGGCACCAAGCAAAGCTCAGAGGGGCCTTTGGCACATTTGCTAAGCAAGGCTCTAAAGCTAACACGTATGTTAAAAAAAAGAATGACGAAATCAGCAAAAGAATAGAGATAATCTCTACATACGTTCACTGAAAATTTTGAGATCCATATGGACACTCCCATTTTTTTAATCATTAGTTGCTTCAACAGTTATTTGTGTTTTAAATTTGAATACCAAAAATACAAGTCCCTGACGTGCAATTTGTAATTCAAACACTCAATTTGTTAAAAATAATGGTATAATCATTATTATAACAGATTTTAGCAAATCATCAAATAGAAAAACAGCAATACTGCTAAACAGATGAGTGAGTTCATGAGTTTCTTTAAATAAAAATATACAATATATTTACGCTGACTTTTTTCCCCAATTTAAATTTCTTAGTTAATTTTTGTTTATTTTAGCTGTCTTTTAAATTGCAAACGGGATGTATTGTTGTTGTTGTCTATAATTTTTTCATCTGAAAGAAAAACAAGAGACCTATGGGCAACATCGCTTACCTGAGTCACCTGTTCAACTGTCATGATTTGTTAAAAAGATTTTTTATCAATCTTTATTCCCTGGGATAAAATTTTTTGACCCCATATTGTGGCCCCAAAGGATCGCAATATAACTGAAATGAATTCACATCACAGAGATAACTCGACGAATCTCGCTGAGATTAGACTGACACCTTCACTGAATCTCGGAGCAGTCGTTCATAATTCATGTCTAGAATCTAGCAATTGCACTTAGGTGACACTGCTGTTCGCCTCAAATTAGTGATAGAGGATGAAGCCCTCGCACGACCCAAAGCCCAAAGGGCCGTGAGAGCGGAGTTGTCCCCATAGGTAACACGTATATATACATGTTTGAGAGGAAAATATAGAAAACTAATGAAGAATTAAACCATACCTATGGAACTTGAAAATTTTGGTCCAAATGGTGTAGATTCGAATGCGAGCACATGGACATGTATTTCTCCATATTGAATCTCGTGTACTCAACTTCATGTCGTTCTGAGATGTTACATAAAATCCATAAAAGCATGTAAATCTTATTTTCTTAACCATATATAATCACTCCTCAATTAACACAATTGTACCATGTCTCCTATGTTTTTTAATTTGCTAAACACCGAAATTGAGGTCCAATCCGGCACGTTTATCGTAGAAACGACCATAGTCCAATCATGCACATTAGCAAATGTTCAAGTCAAGATATTTATCTAACCAAGGCAATTTATGGGACAAATAGCATACACTGGTTCAAGTTTTTATCAAAAGATATGTGCAGAGTCTATTTTACCGAAATTATCTTTCTTAAAATGCATGAAAACATGATTAGAAACATCTTCGCCCGCTTCGAATTCTATCGAGGCAACATCGCCAACTTTGATCAATGAATTTAGAGTTATATGTGTACATGAGTAAGAATTCCAACACCCAATCAATTTAATGATGCCTCCCTGGCCAGGCAGTGTTTTAAATTCATGAATTCGTCGTCTAATAAGTTGGTAAAATGGAGAGTTTTAAGAGCCTACCTTTGTTTGGAAATGCCGTCTTCCATCTTGTTTTGTCCAATCCTGCACACGATCATGACAGTGTATACAGGATGTCGAAAATTTGGGCCGGCGTTTCATAAAAAGGTGTGAACGTTTGCAGGGAAGTCTGATAAATAATGTATTTGGATAAGGTTTGCTTTTGATTTATATTTCACATTATGTAGGTATTTGCAGACGAATTGTGGAATCTTATCATGTTTGTGAAATAAAGTGAGAAATTGAATACTGACTTTTAAAAGACACAGAAATACAGAATTGATATGTACAAAGAAGTTGCTATAAATTAATGATCTTATATGTGATGAAAATTATCCATAAATTATATATAACCAATTAAAAAAACCTCCCAAAGCTTCAATTTGAATTAACTGCCGGGAACAACATTATGATTGGCTAACATGGACGCCAATGGCGCCAATAAATGCAGTCTGAAATACAAGATATAAAATTAGCCATAGCCATAGCTCATTCAATTCTCCTTCAATATGAATAACACTTTGGATATATGTATTTACAGACATGAACTATCATAATAGAGGTGTTTTTTGATAATAGCGAGCGTAGCGAGCCAGCGCGGAGCGCTGGCTTGTACTGCGAGCTCTAATGACTAGAGCGCGGAAAATAATCCGAGCTAAATCTCAACCTCTAACAAGAATTTTTTTTTGACGCCAATCCCAGAAGTCCCTTGTACAAAATGGCGGATGGTTCGATTCGTAAAATAATAATTAAAAAAATCTTTGAAGTATTACAAACCTTACTTATTTGAAAGGAAAGGATGACAATCATATTTTCCCCCCTTTCTTTTTCTTTTTAAAATATTGTCTAAAGAAATGTAAACAGTCACGTCACAACTACCAGGCTACGTCACAACATGCTCGTTGCATTTCCCGCTAAACTGGTTCCTACATTGGCGAGAAGAGCAAGACAGTAATCCTACGTATTGACAGTGAACCAGATCAGTTTTTTTTGTTTTCTGTAGCCAAGTGACAAGACTTTTGTCCGTTTCTTTAATTTATTGTGCCAAAAGGCAGCAGTGATCTGTATAACAGCAAAGGTTCTTAATAGTATAACATGGTATAAAGAAAAAGGCAAAGTAGCGGTGTGGTCTATGCTGCAGCGTAAAGTAAGAATGACGTCAGTCCTCGTCTGCACTATATCTACATCCGAAAAATACCAAAACAATCACGTTCTGACAAAATTGGAAATTAATATAAAAATAATCAATTTGCACTTGTCTACATTTCAATATAATTTTTTTTGAAAATGTATTCAGATATGCTGCGCTCGCCCCAACGGTCACACCGTAATCATATTACATTGGTGTTTTCGGTACTTTTGTTGGTGTTTTCGGAGCCAACACGTATATACATGTTTAAGGTGGGTCCTTAGTCCTGGATTTTTGGGGTTTAGGTAGCATTTTTTTGTTTGGAATCAATAGATTAACATTCAGAGTAATGAGAAAAGGCAAATTAGTTAAGGATTTCCATATTTATTTTCATTACAGACACTACTGAAGTAGTGTACCCCTATGTAGATTTTTATGAAATTCATTGGAAACATTTTTTTTGGTTTTTATTTTAAAATAACAACAGATAAATGCAATTTAAATTATTTTTTTTGGTTTTTATTTTAAAATAACAACAGATAACTAATTTAAATTGCATTTATTTATCAGGAAACATGTCAATAACTAAAACACATGTCATTTTCAATATGTTCATCAAGTTTTAGTATAATAAGTGCAAAATTATTGAATTAAACTTATTCTCCAAAATGTTAAAAAACAAACAAATATAGACACAATTTCCTTATAGCATGGTTTACATATAATTTTTTCTGTTTATATTAGTAGATGTACATCTGTTATAGTTATTTATGGGGGAAAATCCATACCTTTCCTTAATAATTTCAAATCTATAGCTTCCAGAGTATGTATACCCCCATAAAAAAACCTAAGTCTGGCACCATACAGCTGAGCTATTCAAAACCACTCATGGATTAAAATTTTATGTAATTTCATGAAAAGACACAGATAATAATTCCTTATCACCTTGGTAATATGTTTGTGAAAAATATAGGAAATCTATCGCATAATGGACTTGATAAATAATTTAATGAAAACAGAGTTATTGTCCTTGGATTCAATATTTTGAAACACATAATTGACTATTCAAATCTAACTAAGACTTTTTAAATATTTTATGGCTAACAATTTTTTTTTACAATAACTATTGAAAAAGACTCCAACAAAATTTATGTTCCAGTCATTAAATTATTGACTTTGCAAAATCTTATGACGTCACAGGAGTGTGGAACTATGTTAAAAGGAAAATATAGGAAAATAATGAAAAATTAAACCATACCTATGGAACTTGAAAAGTTTGGTCCCAATGGCGTCGATTCGAATACTATCGCGTGGACATGTATTTCTCCATTTTGAATCTCGTATACACAAATTCACGTCGTTGTGAGATGTTGCATAAAATCCGTAAAAGCATGTAAATCTTATTTTTTTAATCATATAGGCCCTAAAATCGCTCCTGGTCTCGAGTAACGCAAAGTTGTAACTTGTCTCCTCCTATGTTTATGAATTTGCTAAACACCGACGCTGAATATGACGTCACAATGCACTGTTTACATCAGTTGCATATAGTTTCCCGCGTTCAATGAGTAGGCGGATCAACTTGAAATGTCTAAAGTTAGAATACTTTGATTGACCTCTGTCCTAACACGTTAAGTGCTACCTTCGAGATATTTTTTGTCCTGTTATGGATCTACATACTAATGCTAATACTTTTTGCTTCGCCCTCAAACACGGTCACGCCGTAAAGCATATTAATTTTGCAATTGCTTACCACTACTTGTGGTGGATCTGTGCAAACTTGGTCCACTCTTTTTAAGTTTGCACATATCACTGGTAGATTCTACGGTGTTCAGTACTCAGAAGTCACAATTCTCTTTAAAAACACCAAAACATCTCAGTCTCCCGGCCTCTACGAGTGACTGTTGTGGGTTCACTTCAGGTCTTCAGAAAGTTCAGTGTTGAGGTCCCTGATACAACCGGAAATACATTGTCGCCATCTAATATTACAAATAGGTTAAAGGATGCACAGACTGTTTCCGAGGGTAAGCGGTAAATGTAGTACGACCGAAAGCCGAAAGTCCCGGATAACGATTTTTTCGAGATTTCTCTCTTAATGCTGCATGTAAGAACACAAAATTTGCAGAGGTTACTGTTTGTAACTTAGGTACATAAAAACTATAAAGTTTTTCTGAGAATTTTTCTACAAAAGTACCAAACCAGAGTTTTTACCTCCCAAAAAGCGGTAAATCTAGTACGTTTTATAAATGTCGGAACCCAAACAAGGTCGGGGATTTAGGTATGCATTAATTCTTACATGCATGCATACGGACAAACTGAAATTCACTATCCATAATTCAGTGCATGTACATATCTAAATACTATACATGATGGTTTTGTATGTATATGTGTAAACACCACATCACTGAAGTGAACATAAAATGCTTGTAAAATTGTGAAATGAATATTAAGTTAGTGAGTGATTTGTTTATAGGAAGACATTTTTTTTTAAATTATAGATGAAAGCCCGTGTTATCTTCTTAAACTGTATTTGATTTTTTAAGAATGCATTATTGTTTTTCTATTTCTCAAATATTTTTAGATACACCGCTTATTTTTCAATACACTGTCTTATTTTCCCCATACCTTTATCATACACTAATATGTTCCCATACATTTATGTTCCTGTATACATGGTATATAAAGATCAGTCCTGGAGGTTATAAAGCTTTTTTGAGATCGTTTTCATATTCATACTGAAACTCCGTGCTCTATAAATCATACTCAAAAGTGTAAGTTATAAAACTTTACAAATAAAATCATTCTTTCACTCAAATGGAGTACATACTGAGTTTGAGTATGAGTATGGTAAAAAGTCACTAGTTTGGTCTCGACGAAGATGTTACGGAAGAAACAATACTACAGGACGATATGGAATATTGAAAATGAAGAGGAGCGAGAGAAGAAAGACGGAAGTCTAGTCTTTAATTTATCGTGAGGAATGGTCGTGTAAAGTATTGAAAAGTCATACGTTTTGATGTTGTTGATTTGAGAACAGTTTTGAATCGGATATTTAAGAACGCGTTTTTCCAAAAATGAAAAAGCAAATATTTTTTTCGGTATATATGCCAGTGTGAAGAAGTGTAATTCTGTAATTTTTGTATTCACATCCACCCATGCCAGTCATCCATTCAATACTATGTAAGCTGGACACACACACACCCATGAATTTGAAATTATCATCTAACATTGTAATAAATAAAATAAATTGGAATTTCAAAATCGATACAACTGATGGATAATTATTTTGCAAAAAAAAAAAAATAAATAAATAAATAAATAAAAAAAAACCAACTGGCATTTTCTCGGTCAGTACGATGCATTATAGTTACCCTCGAAGTACAATATACTTTTATTTTGATTTGGTGACAACCAATTTCTGTTTCAAAAATGGCGTGTCGATCTTACAAGGAAAAAAACCCATCATCCCAATAAAAGACTTTTATTGTCGATCACTTGCAGTCTAGTTTGGGAATAACAATGTCTTTATTAACTTCATCTGTATATCGTGTCTGATAACGATGCTGCCTTTCTCTGTCTAGCATTTTCTTCTCTCTTTTTTTTTTTTTTTTTTTTTCCATAGACATACACAGGTCACTAGGTGACATCCATAATTTATACTGAAACGTGGAAGACAGGGAAAATAACTGATTTTACATCTCAATTTGACATTATCAAAAAAGTATTTACTATTAATTAATTACATGTAGGCCTATCATATCGATATTGAAAAAGAAAAGATTTATTTAATATATATTTAGTACTAGTTTGTTATTGTAAAAACTTTTAATTCTGAAAAATATTGTGAACTTACGTAGATTATCATCCCAATCTTGCGGTCTCCTACCTCCAAAATACAGTGCACCTTGCAATGTTGATAAAAGGCAGGGTGAGACGAATTGTGACGTCATGTCTATGTGTTGACGTACATCACAACTACTGCGACAGAGGCTAGGAGTTCGTTTTATGCAATGTTTACAAACAAACGGTGTTTTAGTAAATGAATATAAATATAACAAATGAACATCACTTTTGAGCTGTTCATGGTCAATGTAAACGGATTTGGATTTGAGGCAAATTCATTGGATTTGCCTCAAATCCAAATCCGTTCATACTGACCACAATCTAATCAGTACAACCATGAACAGCTCAAAAATGATGTTCATTTCTTAATTATATATATGTTTGATTCTAATAATGTGTACTGCTTTCATATATAATTTATATCATATATATCATTTATTTACATATAATATGTATTAATTTATTTAGTAGCAATTTATTTAGAACATGATTTTCATAGTACACTATTTTGTAGCATTCATATATCATTTACGTGTAATTATTTATTGCGAACATTATTAAGTGCGATGCAGTATGATTTGAACACTTTCATGAAAAATCTAATGTTCAATATTTGTTTTGTTATGTGAACATATATATATTGCAAATAAAAGAGAGAGGGGGGGGGGGGGGGCGAACGCGTTATTCGATTGGACTAGATTTACCGCCTTTGAGTATGCTGCATTTCCAGTTTAAGAATTTATACCAATTAATATTGTTGTTTTTTCAACTGTGTGAATCAATTTGGACATAAAGATTGTTCCCAAGAAACATGAAGTTATTCTGTTAGTCGGTTTTAATATAGTCTATAAAACATCGCAATCGCAATCCGGGACAGTCGGGATTCGGCAGTACTAGATTTACCGCCTGCCACTATTTCGTTATTTCCGTAGTGTCTCGTTTTGATCTTTGTGTTGTAAATATATTTCTTATTTCAGAAGTTGTTATTGCTGGTGGATTCTTGCACTAAGGACAAGTTGGTACGTTGTTTATATAACTTATTTGAATTCCAAGAGATGTTAAACTACACGATATGTCACAATGTTGGCAGAAATATACATAGACATCGCATCGTCCACATATTTGCACTTGCAGTCCTGAGTAATCTCAGCCCCCCCCCCCCCCTCCCTTTCCATGATGAACAAAGGTTACATATTCGAATAATCCATTGAGTGAAAGTAGATATAAAACTTAAGAATGTAAAGCCTTCAATTAGAGCACTATGAAAATGAATTGAATTTCTCATTACAGAGGAAATTGTTCAGACATCAGGACTGAATACCAATCATTTTCTGTCACTGACAGTGTCAATCCTACTGATTTTCAGTAGTGAAGATTTTCAAAACATTTAGGGGGGGAAAAAAACCCCACCATTTTTCTAAAATCTGCATTCCGTCACGTTTCTATCACAGATTGCTTGTTTTCTGGATTGTGGTAAATTCACAAATTGGATAGTCCTTTTTAAAAATCCCCTTTCAAGTCGTTTTAATAACGATGTTGACACGTATTGTAATTTATATATCGTTTAAATATCACACATTGCAAGTTATGTCGTATTAAAAATGGTTATTCGCTGTAGCGATGATTTTTCTAATTGATGATGTACTTGTCGCCAGTTTACACACATTTTAACTTCTATCAAACGAAAACAGATGCAACATCATGTATTTGTGTGCTATCTTGTCAAATCGGTTTGGAAGGAATGGAAGTTTACAAAAAAATTTCAGACTGGTATGTTTTTCCCCCTTTTTTCATCTTTAGAGACAATGAGCTTATGTTTTGCACCAGGCTTTGCCCCTATTGTGTACTGAATTTACTACAATGTTGCCATCTTGGTACTGTGCGAAAATCCAAATCGTGATCCTGATCCGTTAAAAATCGACAAAAATACCACGTGAATGGACAAAAACCTAATTGGACAATAGGTATTGTGGTTATGTATCGTCCATCGTCCTTCATTAAAAATGACCAGCTGGACCGCCCATTTTCGACATGTCTGTCACTACACAATGACATGATGTAAGTCTGTACTGTAACATGATGTAAGTCTCTACAGTAACAAACAGTGTTTATCATTTTAACGAAGACCATAAATTATTACTTTGATGACCGTATACTGTATACATCATATTTACTTGTTGTGTATTAAAATCAATTTAAATGCATTTTCATGACGACTACTACGCGAAGTAAACCAGCAATGGCACCATTTTCTAGGGGTGAAACAACTGAAACGATACAGTACCTTCTCGATTCGATTTGATTTTCGATACTTTAGTCTCGATTCGATGATTTCCTATTCGATACAATAGCATGTACCAAATTCTTTATAATGATAAGATTTTTTATGTTTCATGGTATTTATTGCTCTCTGCAAATAAATTCTACATAATGTAAAAACGTTTAACATAAAGCAACACTTTTGTCATTTGTCCTAAAGCCGAAATGTTGTCATACCCAGGATTTATACATTGGTGGTACATTTTTCAACTTGACGGCGTCCATTTTGATACAGCAAAGTATACTCGCATGTTGATTGGGCAATTTTCAATTCCATTGGCCAATCAGAAACCGTGTTATCAAAAACAATGTATGCAATGATTCTAAAACCGAAACAGACCGGAATAAATCGAACATCGAATCGAGACCACTGCATCGCGATTTGGCCGCATCGGGATGCATCGTTTCACCCCTACCATTTTCGTACAAGTTCATTATGAAGGCTACTTTCACACTTCTTGAATCCTAATTCAAATTGGAGTATATGTTCATCATAAATATTTGTTATGGTCATCATACTACAAAACTTGGAGGTAGTTTTATCAATAAATAAGCTTGCTTTGAAGAAAACTATAGAGACTAGCATTACGAATTAATGTTCCACTGGATAATTATCGTAAAATTATGGAAATTTATGAATAATCAATCATTTGAAATCGTGATTATAGAATTCTTACCGATGAGGTCAGCTGCCATTTTTTGATAACCGTAATATATACTATGTAGGGCTGATACGATACGCCCCTTCACGATAGGATACATATTGCAATACTTATGCCACGATTCAATACTGTCAATACGATACAATTTACAGAAGAAACCAATAATAACTTTGAAGAAAAGTTTAATTACAATGATTCACATTCATCATTTTAAAAGCAAAATGGTAAGATGCATGTTGGCTCTGTAGTTTCAACTGATAAAGTTTATTATTATTTTTGTAAGACTCAAGGTAAACAACAGTCTGAACGTTATTTAACGCTATTTTGTCGATCAAGCAGGTAAAAATAATCATCACAGGCCGACTGCCGCGGTGGCCGAGTGGTTAGAGCGTTCAACCCGCATGCGGGAGGCCGGGGTTCGAATCCCAGCCGCGACACACCTAAGTCGTTAAAACAGGTAGTGACAATTCCATTGCCAAACGCTCGGCATCAGGTGTGAATGTCACGGGTCCTCGGAGATGACCTTAAAAACGGATGACCCGTGTCACAGTATGTGTGGCACGATAAAGAACCCTCACTGCTCAATGGCTATAAGCGCCGAGCATAGGCCTAAATTTGAAGCCCTTCAACGGTCTTGGTGACGTCTCCATATGAGTGAAAAATTCTTGAGCGAGACATTAAACAAGATTCAATCAATCAATCATCACAGGCCGAGCCTGATGTATTTTACAGAACCCGTTTGTATTAAACATATCGAACCGAAAATTGAGGCAATGAATTGAACATTGAATCGAGGGTTTATATTGAACAGTATCGATATTTCGGTGAATCATTTCAGCCCTAATACTATATGGTCATCGGCTTGTAAACAGTGTTAATGGTGGTGAAACCATGTGAAATATGAGTGTGTGATTGTACATTTTGTAGAATATATAATGGAAGACCTGGGAGAGAGCTACAGTTCAGACTGTTGATAGTATACAAGTAACCTAACATGTCAGTACATCAAATTTGGTACATCCTAAGGAGTAGATGCCCTATAGATATTGAGGTCACATGGTCAAGGGTCAACCCATTCTGGTCATATGTAGATATTGTCTGCTCAATATCTTGAGAACCCATTGCTTCAATGACAGACATTAAACTTGATACACTGGTACCTCATAAGGAGTAGATGACCCCTATTAATTTTGGTTTCACATGGTCAAAGGCCAAGAGTAAAACTGGACATAGTAATATATCGTCTCCTATATTTTAAGAATAATTTGCTTGATTAACACCAAACTTGGTACACTGGTACATCCTATTAAAGGAGTAGATGACCCCTATTGATTTTTAGGTCACATGGTCAAAGGCCAAGGGTCAATCTACTCTGTACATAGGAGATATTGTCTGCTCAATATCTTGAATTTTTTTTGGGTCACTTCTATCAATTAAATGATACATGTGTTTAACTTATTCAATTTTGCACCATATATATGTTTTACAAACATTTCTTGTTTTTACTCATTTTTAATGCTTACATGTTTTTAATGGTAAGCAAAAAAATTAAATGTCAATTGTTGAGTTACAAATGAGATACAGCACTCCAATTCTTTGTAATATAAACAAGGCTTGTGCCATGTTTTTGTTTATTTTAAGATTGCTTAATTTTTAGCTCACCTGAGCTGAAAGCTCAAGTGAGCTTTTCTGATCGCCTGTTGTCCGTCGTCTGTCCGTCTGTAAACTTTTTACATTTTTGACTTCTTCTCCACTGGGCCAATTATAACCAAACTTGGTCAAAAGCATTCTTGGGTAAAGGACTTTCAAGCTTGTTCACATGAAGGGCCATGTCCTCTTCAAAGGGGAGATAATAGCAAAAATAGGGTGGGGTAATTTTAAATTAATAATTTTCTCTAGAACCATTGGGTCAGAAGAGCTGAAATTTATTTGAAAAATTCCTGACATAGTGCAGATTCAAGTTTGTTAGAATCATTGCCCCCAGGGGTAGGATGGGGCCACAATAGGGGATCAAAGTTTTACATACAAATATATTGGAAAAATCTTTAAAATCTTCTTCTCAAGAACCACTATGGCAGACCTGTGATTCTTCCGTCGGAAGACAAAATCTCCCGAATTTGAGCCCCCCTTCCGTTCCTTCCATTAAAATGTAAAATCTTCCGTCATTTCAAATTTTCTAAGCGCCATTTTTCGATATTGATAAGGAAAAACCCCGAGACAATCGAAAGTCGTCTATTTTTCTGTCACAGTGACTGCACAGGTAAACGTCAATTAACGAGGGTACAGTAATTACTGAAGCCATTTGAGGAGTTTATGATTACACAGCAATTAGTGATAATAAACAATTAGTGGATGATTTAAAAGATTGTTTTTGGCACACGCTCTGGTGATTAGGAAGTGATACCGACAGTTGAAGTCGGACGATCTTTGATGCTGTTGAAAACTTGGTAAGGAGCAGGTGGGAAAAGAAAGTGGGCACTGAAGATGTTCGTAATATGTGTGGACAGAATGACACAATTGTATTAGAATGGATTATCTCTAACTGAACTGTATATTCAAAGATGGATACGGCAAGACGACGATGGGTGTGCACAGTTCGAATTTTCTCAATATTTATTTACACATGCATGTATAAATAGTACGTGGCCAAGTCTTGTAACATATATTTGTTCACTACACGATTCACTGAAGAAGAAAAAAAACACGTTTTCAGATATGCAATGTAGTTCTTTTATGTGAGAACATGTTTTTTATACTATTTAGCTCACCAGTGCTGAAATCTCAAGTGAGCTTAAATTTGTTAGTAGGCCAAGATCTAATATGTTGGTCAACTTTTCTGAAAAGTGATAATTGTTATAACTTGTTATCTCTGTAATAAATATATAAATATAACAAGTTTTTTTCTTTTAATTGTGGTTTTTAAGGTATTGACTTAAGAATTATCAATGTTCTTAACACAAAAAAGGAATTATCAATGTTCTCAACACAAAAAGGATCTGATGATTATGAACTCAGACACTTGTAACACAAAAAACTACTAGTAGCATGATTTCATTAGCCAATGAACACACAAAAACGGTAAAAAAAAAATGTCGATAAAAAATCTCCAGTTATCAGACCAAAACTCCAGCTGAAAATTTTCAAATCTCCAGTTGTGGCATGACAGTTCTGTCACAGGTCTGCTATGGGCTAGAAGAGCTGACATTTACATGAAATCTTCCTGACGTAATGCAGATTCAAGTTTGTTCAAATCGTGGACTCCGGGGTTTGGATGGGGTCACAATAGGGGATCAAAGTTTTACATACAAATATATATAAGAAATTTTTAAAAAATCTTCTCAAGAACCATTGGGCCAGAAAAACTGAGATTTACATGAAAGCTTCCTGACATAGTGCAGATTCAAGTTTGTTAAAACCATGGCCCCCGGGGGTAGGATGGGGCCACAATAGGGGATCAAACTTTCACTAGAAAAAAATCTTTAAAAATTTTTTCCTTAAGAACCATCAGATCAAAGAAGTTTACATTTGCACGAAAGCTTCCTTACATAGTGCAGATTTAAGTTTGTAAAAATCATGGTCACAGGGGAGGGTGTGTGTAAAAATCATGGTCCCCGGGGAGGGGTGTAAGATGGGGCCACAGTAGGGGATCAAAATTTTACATACAAATATGTAGGGAATATCCAGTCTATGCGAAAGACATCGGACCGTCGGACCTGACCAATGTGCAGTGCCTCAGGTCCGATGTGTCATTTTTTATACCGGACCGGAATGTCTGATGTCTCAGTATTCGGTTTTAAGCTTTATTATTTTGACGCGGAGTCAATTAAATGTTTGTTATAAGTAAAAAATATCACACAAATCCAAATACGTAAATGAATGTGATTAAACCGCATGGACCGTCTAAAGTATTATGCGGGAGGGATCCCTGGTATAGTATTACTCGTATAATAAATAAGATTTCCTTGGTTTTGCATTTTCACGTGTTTCTCTTTTTTACATTAGGTTTTTCGGTCTGACAAAATTTGGTTCGGTCTGGTGTGTTCATTGATTACACAGGACCGAATGTCCTGTGTGGTCCAAAAAACTTTCGTATAGACTGGAATATCATTAAACATCTTCAGAAAAATCACTGGGCCAGAAAAGTTTACATTTACATGAAAGCTTCCTGACATAGTGCAGATTCAATTTTGTAAAAATCATGGCCCCCGGGGGTAGGATGGGGCCACAATAGGGGATCAACATATTACATGCTAATATATAGGAAAAATCTTTGAATATGAGCCAAGGTGACTCAGGTGAGTGATGTGGCCCATGGGCCTCTTGTTTAAATTGGGTTCAGAAAATTGAAAAAAATCTGCATTAAATGAAACTTTTACAAAGTATATTTAACCTATGTAAGGAGCGAGATCAAAATATCGATGTCTGATAAAAATCTAAATTTACATAGTTAGGGGGAGGGAGGGTAAAAACTCCCATATGTTTCTGTCATCCAACATCGATTACACTTTTGTGGGAAAAGACAAATGACTGTTGAAAACCACATACTACATTTTAATGAATATTTAATAGTTTTAATGTACACTTTCATTTGTGAATAAACAGTAAAAGGTATACAGAGTGTTATTTATACTCCTATGTTTTTTACTTGTTTTTACGATTAGTTTCAATTAACATTCATCATATTTAGTTTTAAGGGGAAGGGGGGTGTCTTGGTGAAAACTATGTGAATTTAGTTTTTTGTCAGACATTGAACTTTTGATCTCGCCCCTAAACAAATACATGACACAAGCCTTGTTTGCTTAATAAAGAATTGTGAATATCTTTTGTAACTTGACAATTGGCAGTAAAATTTTTGCTGACCATTAGAAATACCTTAGTTAAGCATTGTAAACAGGGTTGGGTAGTTAAAACATTTGAGGGGGGTGGGGTGGTTTTAACCGTCCCAGTCAATAATCCCCAAGTGGTCAATACTGGTCAATTGTGATTTAAACTGTCCATTTTCCTATTTTTGTACATTTCTTGCAAAGATAAAGATAAAGTAAGTCTTTTCATTATATGGATCAATTGTTGATTAATATTTTTCATTAGATAATGAAATGTAATTTAATAAGTTTAATATATTTGGTTTGCTGAAACTGACTGCAATATCTTCAGTACCTACCAGAGGGTCACAGTTCTATAGCATAGCTTGACAATTGGAGACAGACCTGTTGATACATGTACCTGGACAGATTACGAATAAAAGGTAGCTGGACATTACCTAAGCACAGTTGACAGGTGTTAATAAGCATAGGCTGGGACCAGAGATGACCATCACCAACCCACCCCCTCAAATGTTTATTTAACAGTTAAAATGAAGATTTGAAACAATAGGTAGTTCTTGTTAAACTAAGGAATTTAAACAGAAACTTTTACATCTTCCCCGGTCAATTCAACAGAGTCATTTGTACATTATTTATTTAATATTATGACTTGCAAGTATATTATAAACTGATAGTGCATGTTATGAATTACAGTATTTACCACAATGGTCACTTAAACATTTAAAATAAATAACATAGACTATAATGACCAAATAATTTTCAATCGACCAGTATTGACCAGTTTTAACCAGTATTGACTGGTCAATACTCATTTTGCCAACCCTGATTGTAAACATTAAAAATAAGAAAATACAAGAAATGTTTATAGCACTCCACTTAAAGGACACATCGCATGTTTCTAAACTTATTAATTTTTTCAGCAAAATTAATTCATTTCATGCCTAAAACTACTTTACATGTGTTTTAAATGAAACAATTTGCTTAGTTTTCGAGTTTGAAAGTGATGAAATTCAAATCTTGCGATATGCATATTTCCTTCGATATTTTACGTGCCATTTATCTGTGACGTCATATGCTACCTCGAGTGAGAAGATTTGAATAGAGTTGTTGGCCATTTCATAAACAGATTAATAGATTTAATTGGCAATAAAAACCAAAACAATTATCACATTAACGGCTTGTAAAAACACTGCATAAGGGTGTTTTGTGCCGTTTAAGGGTGTACTTGCTGTCAGTAGAGAGGATTTGGACTGTGTTTTTTTTTTCACTTTTAGAAGGAAGGTATGAGGGACAAGATGTGAATATTTTTTGTCGGCACAACGACTTTGCCATAAAAAACCAGTAGAATTTGTCTCTTTTTCAAACAAGCACTTGGACAAAGACATAGATAAACTGCGCGAGAAAATGTTTCTATCGAAGCTACGCACTGTTACATGTAGGCCTACAGCATATGCTTTCCATTCTGCTCTCAAATTCAATACACACGTACTCGCACCAACTGACCTTCACCTTGTAACAACATATAGGTAGAACTTGTGTTCGCAGTTTCTACCAACTGGTAGTTTTAAAAAAGAAATTTAAAGATAAAAGATATTGAACTTTCAATTATAAATAATAAAATATGATATTTTCCAACTTTGCATTGAATTATAATGCTTTCATTTTTTTAAAGGAATTAGCACCTATGGAACAACAGTACGCCGCACTCCCACTTCCTGTAAGTAACACTGTGTCTTGATTTTAAAAAATAATGATTAATAAAATTGCTTGAATAAAATGATTTAAAAGTATTTTGATTTTCACCATAAATTTGATTTTTTTTTTTATTATTTCGAAATGCACCAGTGACAGTAGGCCTTGTTGTCAATGATACGTAATCGTATCATAATTTAGGCCTATCTAACTTATCCAAAAATAAATTTGATGATAATTGCACTGCTTATTTTAAGAAAGCAACAATGCTAATTACAGTTATTTAAAGAAATGGCATTACCAAATAGTGTTTAGACAGCGATCCCATGTAAACATTAATTACTCGTAAATGCAGATTTCATACTCGCTTTCCTTGCTACATTTGGGTCGCTATTTGTATGCACTGGTGGCTAAAAGATATAAGACTCGGGAAATTTGTTAAACATCGAAATAAATGTTATCCATGGTAAATAAATTAGGCCCTTAAAACCCGAGTTTTAAAAAATATCTAACACTACTTTTACAACAAGTTGATCGACGAAGATCGCATATAACGTCACTGTACCACGTGACCACCTATCTAATTAACTAGGCTTTTTGAAATCGGGGCTTAGATTTAAGTCGGTATTGTGGCTAATTATTGCAATACTTCAGCGAATGAACTATTACAATTAATTTCTATAAGCATAAGGAAGACAAAATGCATAATAATTCTGTATACTTTGAAAACACGAGATGTGTCCTTTAATGGGTGCTTGTATTTGACAATGTTTTTTGGGGTGAAAATTTTCATTGTTACCTTCAAATACTGCTATACATGCACTAATTTATATAATAGGATAACATTATTTTCAAAGGAATGGCTAGTCTCTAGGTGTCATTCAAGATATTTGTGTAGCTCTATATATATAGATACAATTGTTTATAGGTGACAATTCATATACAACAAAATGTTGACTACATGCATTCTCATTGTAAACAATTGATCTTGACCATTGATTCTATTACAGACATGAAGGAGATGACAGTATTTGGAGACATTAAGAGTGCAATGACTTTGATTAGCCTGTTGTGATCATGGCTGACTCAGGTAAGTGATTGCAGCAGCAGCTTTCTATTAAAAAACCTAGGCCCCGGCCGTGTCGCATCGGGTGTGGCATGATAAAGATCCCTCCCTGCTCAATAGCCATAAGTGCTGAGATATAGGCCTACATTTTGCAGCCCTTCACCGGCAGTGGTGATGTCTCCGTATGAGTGAAATGTTCTAGAGAGGGACATAAAACAAAATTTAATCAATCAATCAATCTATTCAAAGGTGTTAGAAAAGGAATTTGTCAGTGATTCTGTTTGGTATATCGATGAGTGAAGTGTATGGAACTTAATAGAACAAGGAACAATGCAGATTATTAGTCCCCTACCGACAAAGTCGAAGGGGACTTTAGGTTTTCGCTCTGTCCGTTTGTCTGTCTGTCCGTCAGTCCAGTTTTCCGCACTTTTTTTCTATGTTCTTGCAGATATTTAGTTTAGATTTGGTACATTGCTTTGCCATAACAAGTTACTGATCAAGTTTGAGTTTTGTCTCGGTCCATTGATTTTTCACTAAGTTATATGGCCCTTGAACTTAGAAAAATAGCATGAATTATCAGTTTTCCAGACTTTTTTTGGTTGTGCTTGCAGATATTCATTTGATATTTGGTACATTGCTTTGCCATAACAAGTTACAGATAAAGTTCGAATTTTGTCTAAGTCCATTGATTTTTCATTAAGTTATGGCCCTTGAACTTAGAAAAATAGCATGAATTGTTAGTTTACATCCAAGTTTCTTATCTCTGTAGATAAGAGTACTACACTCATTAAAACTTCTAGCATAGTAATACAACAATATAGCTAAATTATTCATGATCACCTACATGTCACAGTTTATGGACTTGGTTAAAAACCTAATTATAAATTTCTCTTTTTTTCCCCTGGTCTAGTCTCTACTCGAATATTAGTTGATTTTCTATCCTGGTTCCCCAGTTTTCCCATTTACCATAATGTACATAATGAACTTTGAATAATGTTGTGGTACAGTAATTTTTGCAACCGGTAGGGGACTATGTATTGCCATGCAATACTCTCAGAATGCTTGTTATATACAGTAACTGTACTAGTATTTTATAGGGGTGAATCAATATATCGAAATGTACCGGTATACGCCTGTCCAGCGATATACAATACGGTGTTTCAACGATATGATACGATATAATGTCGGGTTAAAAATAGCCCTTTTAATAGTCGGGATCGAAGTTCATAATTTAAAAATGGCTTCTAACAGGAACATGAATCCTCAGACTTTAATACCCGCTTTTACATTGTGACATCAGTAATTCCTCGGACTTTAATCCCGCTTTTACATTGTGACACATCGGAGATTCCTCAGACTTTAATCCCCGCTTTTACATCAGGGCTCGAAATTAACATATGTCCATCAGTCTGTGACTGGCTAAAAGTCTGGTGGACTGACTGACATTTGTTTTAGTCACTCCGATGGGACTGGTTAATTTTCTAAAGCATCATTTTGGAAAATATACTTAATATGAAATTTCATACACATTTGGTATGCTTCGATCTGTTTGATCATTCGGACGAATCTGATTCGTAAATATAAATCCCACATTTAAGTGTTACAATATTGTCTGAGGCATAATGAGTTAAATTTCATTTTAATGATATCAACAAAATATATTTGATTATTTCTGGAAAACTCTGTTGGACTGGTAATTTTTTCTGCGGACTGGTTTAAATTATACCCCATCAGTCCGGCTGGACTGGTGACATAAAAAGTTAGCTTCAAGCATTGTACATTGTGACACATCGGAGATTCCTCAGACTTTAATCCCCGCTTTTACATTGTGACACATCGGAGATTCCTCAGACTTTAATCCCCGCTTTTACATTGTGACACATCAGATATTTCTCAGACTTTAATCCCTGCTTTTACATTGTGACACATCGGAGATTCCTCAGATTTTAATCCTCGCTTTTACATTGTGACACATCAGAGATGCCTCAGACTTTAATCCTCGCTTTTACATTGTGATATTGGAGTTTCCTCAGACTTTAATTCTCATTGTTTGTTTTGTTATGAAATAAAATATATTAAACCACTTCATTTTTTTTTAATTTTTGATATTTTACTTCAGAAAATGCTTATCTACATTGAAAATCCAATATATCGGATATCGCATCAGAAAATATTGTATCGTATCGTATCGGAAAATCTTGAGCAATACACACCCCTAGTATTTTATATATTTAAATTGTTAGTAAGTCTCCCAAACAAAGTTTGGAGACATCTTATTTTTGCTCAGTTCTTATGAAGGTCTTCATTCTTCAATGGAGATCTGATATATTGATCTGAACCTTGTCAGAAATTTCTTCCTCTGATGACATCACTTCTACTCTCAAGATATCAAAGTGGGTTTTTTTTTGTTTGTTTTTTTTTTTGATTTTCAGGGGATCGGCTTATGATCAATGATTTTCTTTTTAGATTTTCAGGGGATCGGCTTGTCCAGGAAATTCCTTCCTGTGGTACTGCATCCTTCCAAAATGAAAATGTATTATTTCCCTATCTCTGTATATTGTGCAGTTTTTTATGGAGCCCCAAATTAATGACACTGCATGGCTACAAACAATCAAAAATGATGAAAACTAAATTTATGTTTTTATAAGTAAAATGAATACAATTGACCATATGGAATGTAATTACTTACTTACAACTTAATCCTCTGGGGAACATAGGACCGCAACCACACTCTTCCAACCTACACGGTTCTGGGCGATCCTCTTTAGCTCAGCCCATGTCATTCCAGCATCCTTCACTTCTTCGTTTACGCTTCTGCGCCAGGTCTGTCTGGGTCTTCCTACTTTTCTTTTGCTCTGCGGGTTCCATTCAAGAGCTTGTCTGGTGATGTTTGACGAGGACTTTCGAAAAGTGTGGCCAATCCAGCCATACTTCCGTTTTCTGATTTCCAGGTCTATCGGAATTTGCTTGGTCTTATTCCAGAGTTCTTCATTTGGAATAACATCTGGCCATCTGATGTTAGTGAGGCATCGGAGACATCTATTGATTAATGTTTGGAGCTTGTGTGTGTTTGTTTTCGTTGTTCACCAAAAGTTATTTTGGCAGGTTTTTGACATAAAAGTTCCCATATCCTAAACTTGTCATCAAAATTTGGGGATAATTGATCACAAATAGTCCTTGGGACAGGGATTTTTGGACCAAGGTCATTTAGAATGGTCAAGGTCACTCAGAATATACATATATAGGGAAAAGTTCCTTATTTCAACAGTTTTTGAACAGGTTGTCAAGTATTGATCATATATCACACAAATAAGTAACAGGCAAATGGCTTTCAGACAAGCGTCACTCGAGATAATTTTGGAAAGGTCAAGGTCACTCAGAACAAATGCCTTATATGAAAAAAACTTAATTTCAACAATATTCAAAATATTATTCAATATTGGTCTTTTGGACCAAGGTCTCTAAAGGTAATTTTGGAAAGGTCAAGGTTACTCAAAACATAAAGTCATGTGAGGAAAAAGTTCCTTATTTCAACAGTTTTTGAACAGTGCAGTAATGTAGCCCTCCCCGATTTTTTTTATGCTGGCGTTTTCGGGAGAGGGCTACAATTCCATAGGATCTTTGTAATAGTGCAAAACATTTTTATGGATAAGCTCTGTGTATTTGTCTCGCATGTTGTTTGCACTTCGGCATGTCTAATTTACATAAAGAAAGCCAGCAAATGTTTAGAATTATTGAAAATGTTGTGGGAGTGAATCACTCCTGCATCTCTACCATTTCAGAGATCCTAAGGAATCTTAGCACCCACCCGCCAAAAAAAAATCTGAGAAGGCTACATTATCACAGCTAGTATTGATCATATATCGCTTAAATAAATAATAGGCGAATGGCTCTTAGATAAAGGTCACTCAAGGTAATTTGTTAAGGGCCAATGTCACTGAACAAATACCTTGTATATGAAAAAAACCTTCATTTCAACAATATTTCAAGTTATTGATCATTGTGTGAGTCATTCATCATATGAAGTAGTTGATTGGTTAGATGCAGTTAGGGAGCATCCCTGTTCTGTAGTGTTATCATGATAAAGAACTGAACATTATGTACCATTGCACTGTTGATGGAAAACAAAATGTTTATATTCCATACAGTCAGTGTTTGCTGCTTAACAAAATAACAAAGATACTGTATGAAAAACATTTCATCTGAACTTTAATATCCTGAGTTATCTTTCCTACAAGAAGTTGGAGAGTGCAGTAATTATTGATGTTTCCTTTGTAACCCTCGGCTTGAACTCAGACCTGTAAAACCTCAGTAAATAAGTTATAAACAACATCAGAACCACTTCTCTGTAAATAAGTTATATACACCATCAGAATCACTTCTCTGTAAATAAGTTATAAACATCATCAGAATCCCTAATTCTCTGTAAATAAGTTATAAACACCATCAGAATCACTTCTCTGTAAATAAGTTATATATAAACACCATCAGAACCACTTCTCTGTAAATAAGTTATATACACCATCAGAATCCCTTCTCTGTAAATAAGTTATAAACATCATCAGAATCACTTCTCTGTAAATAAGTTATATAAACACCATCAGAACCACTTCTCTGTAAATAAGTTATAAACATCATCAGAATCCCTTCTCTGTAAATAAGTTATAAACACCATCAGAATCACTTCTCTGTAAATAAGTTATATAAACACCATCAGAACCACTTCTCTATAAATAAGTTATAAACATCATCAGAATCCCTTCTCTGTAAATAAGTTATAAACACCATCAGAACCACTTCTCTGATGTGCAAACTCTTGGTATTTGAAACAAGAGTCCTGAAGATCTACACATGCAGCTTGAGTTACTGAATGTTGCTGAGGATTGGAAACACTTTAAAGTTTGTAGATGAGCTACATTCCATATTATTCTAGCACAATAGACACTGAAGCTTGATAACGTTAAAAATTCTAGATAAATCATGCAGCCTTAATATGTTTTACAGTGTGACTGTTGAGATGAGTTAAGACCCTTAAAATTTTGCAACATGGCTTTAAACATTTGAACCGTCCGTCGTCGTGCGTTAACAATTGAACATTTTTAACTTCTTCTTGATAACTACCAGTCCCAGGCAACGAAATTAAGGGGAAATACTCACTAAATGTGAGTTAAAAATTGAAATTGCGAGTAAAAAATCACAAGTGATCGCAACTTTTTGCGAGTGAAAAAAAAAGATCTTTTTTCCGGATTTCCTCGGTTTATTGGCTGTACTTAGAAGTTTACAATAATTTTGTCTTGTACATAGAAACGCTTTACAGAATGAATATACAAGTATTGAAAAAGGATCGAATAAATAACTAAGGCCAAGGTCATCTCAATACGAAAGCCCAGATTTAAATAGCAAGTTTGTTGATTTCGTCCGTGTCTACATGAAACAACACATGACAGTGTTAGTGTCACCGCTTCACACGGTGTCCTTCTGTATTCTATAGTCAAACACTTCGAGTTCGCAGGTGGGTTTTTTTCAACTAGAATTTTTTAGATGAAATTTCCAAAAGTTTTGAATATATAGTTTGAATTGGCGCAAACAGTCTTCAAGATTTCAAACCACATGATGTTGTAAATAGGTAGTAGATCTCTGGACAGCAAGTACACCGCACAAGTGTACCCTATGACCCTCACCATGCACCATGTATGTTGTCGGATAATTCATTAAATTTTCAATGAAAGAATTCTCAATCTTATTTTTATTATTGCACTTTAAAGAAGATTTTTCCTATATAATTTTGATATAGAGACATGCTTGTTTTCTTAAATTCCTGTAAAACAGCAATCTATTGAAAAATGCTAGTAAAAGCTCAATTTTGCTAGTTGGAAAATAACCCACTAACTAAAATTTGCTAGTAGTGAAAAAAGTTAATTTCGATCCCAGAGTCCAATTCTTTTCATATTTGGCATGAAGCATCTTTGGGACAAGGGAGACATAAATTGTAAATTTCAGGACTCCAGCACCCCAGGGGCTGAGACTAGGGGTAGGGCCAAAACTTCCCAAAAAACAGGTAATCCCTTACCAAAATTGTAAATTTGATGATCCCTGGGGTAGGGGTTCTAACCTCAGGGTGGGGCCAAACTTCGTATACAGTATTTATCTGTAAGTTTGCTGATCTTAATAAAATCTAAATGCATACATAGGAATAGCAGAAAAGGATGTACAAAAAATGGTAATTTTACACATATTGTTTTATACTGTTGCTGAACATTAGAATTTAAATTAGCTTAGATATTCAGAACAGTAAAAAAAAATTCTAGATTTCATAGGGTAGTGATACTTTTTCACTAGTACTCAGGTGACCGATATGGCCTGTGGGCCTCTTGTTTAAAAAAAAACAACAAAGCAAATGAAGGTATGAGACAATACATCTGGTACTTTTCAAACAATTTATTTTGTCTACGGATTTTTCGATGAAGTACCGCAATGACGACAACATTTTTCTAGAGCACTTTGGGTAATCTGCATTGATCATTAAGTCTCCCAAATGAGCTTTGGAGACTTATTGTTTTTGCTCAGTTCTTATTATTTTTCCGCTTCTTCTTCTTCTCATCCCGTGGTGATCCGGGTTAGATTAGGTCCTCAATACCCCCTTGCTTGTCGTAAGAGGCGAATAAATGGGACGGTCCTTCGGATGAGACCACAAAAACCGAGGTCCCGTGTCACAGCAGGTGTGGCACGATAAAGATTCCTCCTTGCTCAATGGCCATGAGTGCCGAGCATTGGCGTGAATTTTGCAGCCCTTCGCCGGCAGTGGTGACGTCTCCATATGAGTGAAACATTCTTGAGAGGGACGTCAAACAATTTTCTTTCTTCTTCCACTTCTTTCTTGCACCTAAACTGTCCGGCACCATTCTATGTAACCAGTGAATGAAAGTAATAGATATTCAAGGATATGATGTATCTAGATGTGCAGAGATGTTTTTGTTTTCAGATTGAAGGGGATTAGGGTACATTTTAGGGGGATTAAATGGGTGTGGGGTTTAACAAAGAACTCCATGGGTAAAAAAAATTAATTCCAAAATTCAACAGATATAACTTGAGAAATATGATAGATAGTCCTTGGTTTCTTCTGAAATGAATGGAGAATGACAGGGCCTACAAATTAGTATCAAGGTCAAGTGACTCCAGTGACCTTGACTTCTGACCATGATTATAAAAACTGGTATAAACAGGACTAATAGTTGCATGGAATTTTCAGAAATGTCAAGAGGATGACAAACTAGATCGAGGTCATACAAACTCATATAATTATGCCCCCGAGATCGAAGATTGGAGGCATATTGTTTTTGTCCTGTCTGTCATTCAGTAATTCTGTCTGAAACTTTCACCTTGCTAATAACTTTTGAACAGTAAGTGCTAGAGATTTGATATTTCACAGAGTATTCCTTGTGACAAAAACCTTTCCGTGGGTACCAAGATTTCTTTACCCCGTGACCTTGACCTTGGAGTTTGACCTACTTTTTGAAAACTTTAACCTTGCTAATAACTTTTGAACAGTAAGTCATAGAGCTTTGATATTTCACATGAGTATTCCTTGTGACAAGACCTTTCCATTGGTACTAAACCTTTTGACCTTGACATTTGACCTACTTTTAATTTTTTTTTTACATTGGTCATAACTTCTAAATGGTAAATATTAGAGCTTTGGTATTGTACATGAGCATTTCTTGTGACAAAATCTTTCTACTGGTACCAAGATATTTGTCTTTGTGACCTTGGCCATCTTCGGAATTGGCCATTATCGGGGGCATTTGTGTTTCACAAACACATCTTGTTTTAGAACTGGAATTGAAAGAGACATTGAATCCTCAGAAATGATGAAAGGATGATGAGATCTACAAATCAGTATCAAGGTCAAGTGACTCTAGTGACCTTGACCTCTGACCTTAGATCACAAATTTGGTATTACTTAAGAACTAGGTCTGAAAAAGAGATGGAATCTTCAGAAATGCTAAAGGTTGATGGGATCTACAAATTGGTATCAAGGTCAAGTGACTCCAGTAACCTTGACCCCTGACCCTAAACATAAGTCTGGTATAACTTTAGAACTGGGACTGATAGAGACATGGATTTTCAGAAATGATAAAAGGGTTTAGGGACCTACAAACTAGTATCCCCATTGACCTTGACCTTGATTATAAAAACTTGTGTAACTTTAGAACCGAGACTGATAGAGACATTGGATCATTAAAAATGATAAGAGGATGTAATGGGACCTACAAACTATGATTACGGTCAAGTGACACCAGTTTTACTGAAGAAAAAAAGGGGGATTATTTTAAAAATTTAAAATCAAAGCTTTCGATCATGATCTAAACTGCCGCGGTGGCCGAAAGGTTAGAATATTCGCACCGCATGCGGAATCCCGAGTTCGAATCCCGGCCGCGACAGACCTAAGTCGTTAAAACAGGTAGTGACAGTTCCATCGCCAAATCCTCGGCATCAGGTGTGAATGTCACGGGTCCTCGGAGATGACCTTAAAAACGGATGACCCGTGTCACAGTAGGTGTGGCACGTTAAAAAAACCCCCACTGTTCATGGCCGTAAGAGCCGAGCATAAACCTAAATTTGAAACCCTTCACCGGTCTTGGTGACGTCTCCATAGGAGTGAAAAATTCTTGAGCGAGACGTTAAGCAAGATACAATCAATCAATCAAACTAGATCTTTTAATTGAAGTTAAAATTGGCATGGATTTTGTCAAGGGAGGAAAATAGTAGGGCTGTACGGTGCACCGAAAATTTCTGTGCACCGCGATTCATACCATTCGATTTGATGCACCGATTAAAAATTCCGGATTTCGGTTTGGTTTGGTTTAGAATTTACATACACTGAAAACAACAAATATGGCGTCGAGTGATGTTCAGAACATGTGGATTTTTATGCAACAGAGATTTAAATCACAACTGTGTTGAGATTTCACATTTTCACCACTCAGATACCAGCAGAATATGGTCTGTAAGGTCATTGCAGTTTAACTTTTTAATGACATATAGCATTTCTGTCAGTGCTGGAGTGAAATCAACATCGTAGATAATGACACAGCTAGATTAAATGTTTTGACAGTTAATGTGAGAATGGAGTAAATATATAATGGAGTGATTTTCAAAGACTCTCAATTGATAGAATTGTTGAATTTTTACATATAAATGAAAACAATATCATATATATATTCGATTGACGATAGATTTGTTTGATAATCCAAAAATTATGAAGAACATCAACACAACAAATTTAATAGATTGTCAATGTTTTCTTTTTCCATCAAAATTATGATGTGCAGTTACAAATAGATATGATGTTTACAAATGACGACATTTAGTTATACAAAACTTGAATAAAATTAAATTATGTATGCTACTCATTACAACGGCAAATAAAACTTCAAATTACTCGCCCTTGATTACAGGTGGCGCACGATCCGTTAACGTCCAAGGCGTTTCTAACCTCAAGTTTAAGAGAGCGTCGGAAGGACACGTTTAGATTAGAAAGTTGTTGAATATTTAACGATGGCGGATTACGGTTCGTAGGACCTTACTGTGCTTAGAGACGAACTTAGAAAACACATTGCAAGACTCTCTGGGCGGAAAGGAAAGCACGTTGAGAGTTTCAGCTGCAACCGAATTTTCTCTGTCACATCGATTAAATAAAGACATTCAATACACATTGAACGTTTTTCATTATAAACTACTTCGTAATTAAGTTTACATGCTTAAACAGTAGTTTAGGTTGAATATATAATATACAATACATCATAATTCTTTATAAGTTGTTGAATTGCATATGTTTAAAACAATAAGATGCGAACACCCCCCCCCCCCCCCTTCTCTCTCTCGGATTAAGAATATCAATTATTAAATATATCCATATATCTCTGAATTTCTATTATTAAGCTGTTAAAATGTGTAGTAATAGTGAATGTATATGTATAACTTCTCTTTATGAAATAAAATTCACGATAGAGAAGGCACATGTATACAGAGTACATACCCCTTAACTTAACATTTAACAGTTTATTTGCGTGTTTTAACTTATATCACTTACGTGATGACGTCACGGTAGGTAAACAGTCCTTGCGATTAACTTTTTTATTAGTCCATAGTGCAAGCGAGAGCATAAGAATTGGCAGGTCAAATAAATTTTACTACCCCATATGCTAGCTGTACAATAATGATTCAAAATTTCGAGTTTCTACATTTGGATTGAATATTACAATTGGGATTGCAAGTTTAAGACGGAAGTTCAGGCTTTCTTTCAACTTCTAAATTCACGTCTCCATCCATATACTATGATCGATATACTATGAGTTGGTTGTACGCTGCGTGAAAAGCACGACTGTATCCTGCGTATAGGAATGGTTGTATCCAAATGACGTTTGTCCATGGTGTTGCAGGAAACTGATGTAGGCCTACATAATTTGACCCGTGTTTACTTTCATGTTTAAGGATTTATCATGCTTATATGTACCATGACAGTTCATGATATGAATGATTTAATACTAAAATACATCACTTAACAAATGAAGTACACTTTTCAATTTGAAGGTCAATTTGAATGTTCATACTTCAGATTGAAATCGAATTTTAAGTTACAAGTGAATATTGAAAAACGTAATGCAATGATTTTTAAAAATAAAAACCACAATGAACAATAGGCCTATGTGTGGCTTTTATTATAAACACAGCATTTTATATATGACAGTGAAATTTGTATTTACTTCACTTGGATAAATTTATAGCTTTACGAATTTGCATTTAATTTTGATAACAGTAGATATGATTCAAAATTTATTTCTAAAAATTTCAGAAATATCTTAATCTCTTGAGATGCACTTTTCTTCTGGTTTGCGTCAACAGTTAAAATAGGCTAGGACTGGTATTCATTTCTTTGACGTATTTGACTGTACTTCTGTGGGTCAGTTGATAAACATGCCATAACAACATAACTATGATAATGCAAACTTTGATAAGTTATGAAAGTTTGACAATTTCATCCCATATTTTGATTAATTTCATACGTATTGACTATTGAAGAATCCAGACTCGTTTTCCCTGAAATTCAAACAATATTTTACAACACTTTTTGAATTCCAACAAATTTAACAATGAAAGTAAACTATTGAAATTAATTTACAATCCAGTCATCAAAAACGAAAACAAGACCTAGGAATATTCACTGCCTTACAGTTACAGTCTGATTATAGCCACCCCTCCATTACAGTCGCTTGGTCGTACCGAGTGACGGCGGAGGGAGAGGGGGGGGGGGGGGGGGGGGGGGGTGCTGTTAGCAATCGCGTTCATTCATATTTTGACGACCTTGGTTAACTCTAAAATTAATTTTTAAATGACATCTGAAATATATTTTTGTACCATACTTCGTTTATATATTAATGACTCAAATTTCCCCTGTTCGATTATAGATCTAGTCTAGAAGGGGGGGGGGGGGGTGAGAGTCATCATAGAATTATAAGATTATTGATGACTGTGTCACTAAGTATAGATAAAATTTCAGCATAAAACATTCATGCAGAATATTGTGATCTACAGAGCAAATGTTTAACCCCCCGTAAATACTTTCTGCAACAAAGTTGTCATCTGATATCTGTGAAGTCGGACTGAACTGAAGGCTGAAGTTTATAGCGCACGACGCTGAGTGGAACTTAAAACGATCGTTGTCGCTGTCACATTCGATGACAATGAACCAATTGAATTTTTTAAAAGCTTCATATCTCGGGAATTCTACCCCCGCTCCTTATTTGCACAACAAAAACCTTACACTCTCTCATAAATCTTATGTACACCGAAAGTCAACAAGGACATAAACGAGTCTTGCGCCACCTATGTTTGAAATAGGGAAAACAACTGACAAATATTTGCAATTGTTAATTTTTGTGCTAGCTGTCACTAGATAAATTACACCTAACATGAACCGAATCGAAAAAAAACCGAATCGTGCTGTTCTGAATCGAAACCGAACCGAATTGAGCTAACCCTGAATCGTCCCAGCCCTAGAAAATAGTAGTACTCAGAAAAAGCCACTTTTATACAGCCAGTACTTCGTTTGGGAGACTTTATAATCGGTAGATTATAATCATATCTTGTTTTTCAGCTGATGAAGAGCAAATCACATGACTGACCTGTGTAATCATTAGAGTGAGCTCGTCGCATTACTTTGTGATACAACTTCAATACAAGCTTTGCTTGCTTAATTTATTGTTTTCTTCTCAGTTCTTATTAAATCTTCCAAGTGTGATTTTTACCATTCCTTGGAACTGTAATTCCCCTAGGTTGATTTTGATTGGCTGTTTTTGACATTGTATCACCTCCCAGTATTATCATATAAGATTGAGTTGTACAAATTTCATTTCTTTGTGACTTTATTTAATTACAAGCTTGTGTACGGTAATTTGGGACATCCCTTGTATTGATAATTTTGTGTTGATCATTTTGATTGGACCAGTCATTTTACACAAGTAACAAATTTACAAAAAGTGCACACAAGGTTTGGCCAATTCAACTTAATTGATAGATTATCATCCCCGCCTGCCCCTCAAAAATTGGCCCACCCCTATTTTTTTTATTTTGCGAAACTTGCGATTTCCGGAATATTTCCATGTCCAGCTCCAGTATTTACACTTCTTGTTTACATTTCCGGTAAGCAACATGAAAAGCCACGTGAAGAAAATAGATCTATATGGTTTTCTTAATTTATTGCATTCTTACAGGCGTAAATCTTGAAGAAGTTCGGTATATTTCTGTTTGAAATAAAAATAGTCATTTCTAACCCTGGAATTAGTCTGTGAAAATAGCATAGATTGATATCCATCTGGCATTAAATGATGCGCATCTGTTGGGGGGGGAAAACTTATTTTTCTCAGAAAATAAGAATTAAAAAATAAAATCCTCCCACCCGCCCCATACTTTTTGCTGACCTTGGATGATAATCTACTACTTAAGTTGAATTGGCCTTACTATCATTACTTAGAGAAACGATATAAAATTGTTATATAAAAGGAAACCATGTGTGTTGGATTACCATTTGATAACTGGATGTCTATCTAATTTTAGGAGTTACCATGTCAACACCCTCATTGGGAAATGGTCCAGATGATGTCAAGCCCAACCCAGGGTCAGGTGAGAATTGATAAATCATTAGTGACATTACTATCTTCGATGAACTCAGGGTTAGAAATGATTATTTTTATTTTCTGGTCACTTAGGCTATCAACTTAAATTTGTCCTTTTGCATCAATACGCAAGATCACGACTACTTTTTCCGTCTTGGTTTTAAATTTTACTTTCCCCTTTTAAAGTCTCGCGAGACCCAGAGTATGCGAGAATTTGGGCATGTTGGTAAATAATACCAGTTCTGCAACTTTTGTCGTGATCGATTCACCCGATTTTAACAATGGTGTACTATCATTGCTTTGCAGTAGACTGTAGTAATGATTCAAGAAAGAAACATAATACGCAGAAATATCCACAACTGATATATTTTAATGGAAAAGTGGTGGATTTTTTCCCACTGCTGTCAGCAAGGAAATTCCTAAAGCTGAGAAGAGCTTGCGTCAAAATATATAGCTTCGCGAGCTAAATTCAGAAGTTCATTTTTCCTGTATCCAGACGTTTATACACACCTTTCATTTTAAAATGCTTTTACTGTGGATTTACAGTAAGTGTGAACGAGACATATCGGCAAGTACATGACGTGCTTCAGATAGTTCATTTGGAAAGTCCCCGAGTGATTTTAAAGAGCGCTTTTGATAGGTCGGTTAAATTATAGGTAGGCGGTCCCAAGTATTTGACATTATATTATCTCGTGCCTAACAAGTGTAAGTTTCACTAATTGATTTCAGTGTAAATTGCACCGTACGTAGCGTGAGATTCAATATCGGTTTTGATTTGACAACGGAGATTTGAGATTACGTTAATAAAATGTCTTGTAAAGTTGATCTTATATATACTAGATATCTGCATGTATAAAAGTGATGGGATATCTTATAAAGAAAAAAATATAAGATGTCTTATAAAAGATGCAAGATATCTCGTAAACTTTAGAAGATATAACTTTTATCAGATACCTTATAAATTTTATCTTTTAAACAGGAATAACCGTGTTATACTTATAATCCATCGCAGTATCAATAGGTATGGGAGGGGGAATACAGGGTGAAAAAGGCGAGCTCCGGTATGTAAAGAAAAGGCAGGATAGCAATATCCCAGAATTCAAATAGTGTTGAATATTGAAAAGATAAAAAATGACGGGATCGAAAATGCTGCGGGAAAAGACAGGATCCGCAGTTGCCTCTATATCCCAATAAAAATTGAAAGGTTACTCTCTTAAATTCCTGTAGATACTTGTCAGTTTTAAGTGATCAGAAATTTCAGTACATGTTTCTATAGGCGATTTTGTCCGTTTAAGAACAATGCTTTTGTTTTGTTGTCTCTTTCACATTCGCAGTTTCCATATCGTTATTTTAAAATAAATCTCTCAGAGGATATTTTCGAAATCTTGCAAAGCATTGGAAAAGATCATGTCGGAAAAATTTCTAAATTCAAATAGTTAGGGGGAAGAGGGGGTAAAAAATCGTAAGTTTCTGTCATCCGACATCGATTACACGTTAGTGGGAAAAAAAACAGCTGACTTTAAAACCACATAATAATACATTTTGATAAACGTTTAATAGTTTCAATGTGCACTTTCATTTGTTTTACTTGTTAATCGATTAGTTTCAACATACTTCATATTTAGTTTTGTATTGGGGGGGGGGGGGGGGGGGGGGGGGGTGTCTTGGTGAGAACTATGCAAACTCAGTTTCTTCTAACATTGAACATTTGATCTCGCCCCTAAAATAATTTGTCAGATTAAGTAATAAGATCAATAGATATTCTACTTCGAGAAAACATATATTTTCAACACATATGGCATGCTTTGATGTCTTTTACTGTTATATATACCCACATTTTCGTAAGAAATTCGTAAGTAACCATCGCTAGATACTGTTAATTGAATGAACAATGGCAAGTTCTGTGAATTCTAGCAAAAACTAAATTCCCCAAACCACCCCTCTACTGTACATGTAACACATTATTAAAGAAATTCAGCATTTCGTTAGCATTCTACAACGTCATAATAAACCACAGCAAAGGTCGATTGTTAATGTTGCGATACTGGCGTACCTTTGAACCTATATCACTGGTCCACCCCTAACTGTATGTCCATAGGAGTTTGAAATTTTATCAATAAAGTTAATAAAATGTACTTGATTGACCAAGCCTTGAGCTATGGTCAATCAAGTACATTTTATTAACTTTATTGATAAAATTTCAAGTTCCTATGGTATGTCCATGATTGCGATTACCCGTTGTACGAACGCGACACTCGCTTCGTCAATATATATATATATATATAAAGTCTCTTTTTTGGAAGTAAAATACAGAAAAAACTCTAAACACTTTGTTGAAATATTTCGACTGTGTTACCGGTCTTCTTCACGAAAACACGACTGAAGAAGACCGGTAAACCGGTCGAAATATTTCAACAAAGCGTTTAGAGTTTCTCTCTCTCTCTCTCTCTCTCCCCCTCTCTCTCTCTATATATATAACTGACTCGGCCTAAATTGCAATAAAATCAGTAGCAAAGAAATTTTCAACACTTTGTTCGTGTTCAGACCACAGGGGCTCGTCACGAATTGACCCTCTCTATTCTATATTTACATTTATTTGTAAATATAGAATAGACGATGTCAAATTTTAAAAAGACAAATATTTCGTGACGAGTCCCTGTGTTCAGACGAAATATGCTTCTCTTGGATTTTCTTTGCAGTTTCTTGAAAGTCATTTCCCTAAAAATTTCTCGCAGTTCTACAAATTAAAGACACCTTTGGTACATTGTCAGGGGTACAACTATTTCTTCTTAATAAATTTTGTCTGATTTCTCTATTAATATACACTTGATTTCTTTTTAATTTCATACTCGATTAACAAAAGTACATCCGGTGTGAACATTGCCGGTGTGAGCTTCGTTGGCGACATTTTCGGTGCAAGAGTTCCCATGATCGACAATTTTATAACGTGTCCTTTGCGACGCCTAATTTCTTACTGATTTTACCATAAAATAAACTCTCGGCATGTAATTTTAAAATCAACGTCATTGTTTTAGTTGGTATTGGTTTTCCCTTTCCACAGTCTCTTCCATCGTGCTAAAAGATTATGTATGACACACCAGTGTAAAGACACGTGTGACCATCTAAAATTATTTTTATTCCCGCCCCTTTAAATATTGGTCCAATCGCAGTGATTGTTCTTTCCTTGATGCGTCAACATTGACAGATTTGTTTTGAAACCAACTATCCGAGACCTCGAATGAACTTGAGAAGCTGAGTCGTTCACACTTACTGTAAATTCACAGTAATTGTGGAAAGCACATGGAGGTTAAATCGTCTTCCGATGCCATGTTTTGAATAAACAAAAAATGCTCAAGATCGACACGCTTTTCCGGACTTCTTTGCAAGAGAGTTCCACTAACTCGGTATTTACAATCTTGCGTATTGATCTACTGCAAATTGGAAAGCATCTTCACAAGTCAAGGGTTATTGATTCATTACCTCGCATTAACCCTTGACATCAGTGACTGTCAAAAAGTTGGGCTCGTTCTGATTGTTTCTACAAAAGAGTGGGAATTACCAATGAGAATACGGTTCTATTTATAACCATGCGAAGGGAAAGATTCAAATAAAAACATGTGTATTGATACCTACAGTTATAGCTATTTCAATCGTTTCAGCAATATTGTCTTAAGCAAAAACATTTCCAAACTTGATCTACTATCAATAAACGTAATTAGTGGTGTAAATATTACAATTGCACATGTTTATCAGCAGTATGAGATCGTGTCATTTGTATCCATGTACACCATAACAAGATGCAGTGATTTCATTGGATGTTTTATTTATAGTGGATTGCATAATGGTCTAATGAGCCCAACTTTCATATAGCGAGGGGCCTCCGTGGCCGAGTGGTTAGAGCATCGCGCTCAAAATCACACAGCCTCTCACCTCTGTCGGCACGAGTTCGAATCTCGCTCGCGCCGGTAAGTGAGTATCCGATAGATTTGAAACTTTGTACAATACTTCAATGCCATTTGCAGATGTGCATATTGTAGGGAAAGGAGGATTCAATTATTATGCCCCCCTTCAAAGAAGAGAGGGGCATATTGCTTTGCACCTGTCGGTTGGTCAGTCAGTATGTAGATCGGTCGGTAGACCACATGTTGTCCGCTAAATATCTTGAGAACCATTCACTTGATCGTAATGATATTTTATATGTGAGTTGGTTATGAGTAGAAGAGGACTCCTATTGTTTTTCAGGTCAAAGGTCAAGGGTCAATCTACTCTGGACATAGGAAGACATTGTCTGCTCAATATCTTGAGAACCCTCTGCTTGACTGGTACATCCAAGGATTAGATGACCTCTATTGATTTTGAGGTCACATGGTCAAAGGTCAAGGTCAAACTGGGCATAGGAATATATTGACCACTCAATGACTAGAGAACCCTTTGCTTGATAGACATCAAACTTGGTAAACTGGTACATCTTCAGGAGAAGATGACCCCTATTGATTTTGAGGTTACATGGTCAAAGGTCAAGGTTCAAACTGGACATAGGAATATACTGTCCGCTCAATATCTTGAGAACCCTTTGCTTGACAGACATCAAACTTGGTTCAATGGTACATCTTCAGGAAAAGATGTCCCTTTTGATTTTGAGGTTACAAAGTCAAGGGTCAAACTGGACATAGGAATATACTGTCCGCTTAATATCTTGAGACCCCTTTACTTGACAGACATCAAACTTGGTTCACTGGTACATCTTCAGGAGAAGATGACCCCTATTGATTTTGAGGTTACATGGTCAAAGGTCAAGGTTCAAACTGGACATAGGAATGTACTGTCCGCTCAATATCTTGAGAACCCTTTGCTTGACAGACATCAAACTTGGTTCACTGTTACATCTTCAGGAGAAGTTGTCCCTATTGATTTTGAGGTTACATGGTCAAAGGTCAAGGGTCAAACTGGACATAGGAATGTATTGTCCACCCAAGATTGCTTGACAGACATCAAACTTGGTACAGTCCCTGAAACGTTCTTCTTTCCCACTTGAACGGTGAGCGAACGCAGAGCGAACGGTGAACGGAATTAGGTGAACGGTGAGCGAACGCAGAGCGCAAAGTGAACGGTGAGCGCACACTGAACGCAAACTGATCTATTTACTCGGAATGTTTCGGATTTTTCCCTGGGATTTTACTTATTTCATAATCAAGTAATAAAATACATGTACATGTATATTTCATCAATTAATAAAAAATTAAATAAACCGGAATCGTGATACAGCATATTTTACAGTTCTGGATATATTCAATGTAATATATTTTTGTACAAGTACCGAGTATACATGTATATATTTCTTGAAATATCGCAAATTGCACATTGATACACGCAACAGTCATACACAAACAAAAGCAAATTTCGTATGTACATTGTGTATACCATTACATGTGCAGATACATTTAAAGCATGGGTATAATGTATAAACAATGCATGTGAAAAGGAAATCACTATAGTCTACATGTGTAGTGACATCCAGAATTAACAGGTGTTCATGTATGGCTTCAAACTTCAAGAGCTCGATCGTTTGGGATACCTGTATTTAACAAACATCCCCAAAAGGAGTCAAGATAGATGCAGTAAACAAACAATATGGACGGTATACCCTGTGTCAACACCTCGACACTCCTAACAGTATTAAACATTCTACTTACATTTTGTGTCATTCATTTGTCGCAGCTACATCGACCTGAGGAAATAATAAGTACAAAACTTTCTATTTTTATCATTGATGTGACAATAGATTGCAGTTAGATCGTGTAATATTTGTATATATTTGATGTAGATAAAACTGTTTATTATACTGAACTACCCGTAGAATGTTTAAAGGCTAATGCAGAAACGTACCAGATAAACAATTACATCTTTGCATTAAGGACAAATGTTACAAAAGTTTCAAATTTGGCAAGAGTAGTAAATATCAGTTTATTGACAATGTCTTTCATAAATATAGGCGTAAAAATAGCCATATCAGTTTGACATTCTGACACGTACATACGGTACAATGTACATTATATAGCATCATTTGTTTGTTTTTATTTTTCAAAGTAGGGGGGGGGTGACCTGTTTAAAACTCTTGTCAAGCAATGCAAAATAATCATAATGATTTGTGCCCGAACTTGTAAATGCTAAATTGTGAACACATGGGAAGAGGTTTTCATTACCTGAAACTGCTTATTTTTTGTACTTGGGTTAAATTCATAACGACAAGCTCTTATATTTGTCTCTCATTTAGAATTGTTTTTAACAAGCTCAAATAAACCTTTCGGCATTCACAGTGGATAATCCTGACATTTTGTACTTCAAAATTAAATTTCTCATATAGTAGAAAGTATCCTTCCACTCTCACGTACACGTTCAATTTTCATGTTCGCCTTGCTATCAAGATTGGTCCTTTCACTTGTGAACGATGAACGAACAGTGAGCGCACGGTGAACGAACGGTGAGCGAACGGAAAAATGATAAAGTAGAACGTTTCAGGGATTGTGCACTGGTACATCTTCAGGAGAAGATGACCCCTCTTGATTTCGAGGTCACATGGTCAAAAATCAAGGGTCAAACTGGACATAGGAATGTACTGTCAGCTCAATATCTTGATAACATTTTGCTTGACAGACATCAAACTTGGTACACTGGTATCTTCAGGAGAAGATGACCCCTATCAGGGCTCGCGCTGCCCATCGCATTTGTCGCATTTTGCGATTTTTCAGGAAAAAATGCGACAGAAATTCCGCAAATGCGACACGGACATTTCGTATTTTAGTATTCGCGCGCCATTTTGAATTTCAGCTGTTGGCATCCAAACAGCCTCAGGGCTGTTTTACCTGTGCAGAATGTGGATACCCTGTCGCATGGGAACAAAAAGACTTAGGGGCGTCTTGTTTATTTAGCAGTTTACACAAAACAAAGGATCGATCCTCTATGTGCAGGTAGGTGTGAATGAAATGAACTTTGCGTGTGCCAGTTGCCTACAGTACACATCGTAAATATAGAGATACCCGAGTCATTACTGGGGAGCTACCTGTTTTGTACTGGATGGAATAAAAAGCGTGTGATTGTGCACACAAGCTAGTCAATGGAAGATACTTCCGTGTTAATAAAGATATATAAAATTTAATTTGTCGGTTCATCACAGTACAAAAGCGATTTCATCTAGAAAGGTAAACTAGAATGTTCAGCTATATTTTCTAATCCATTTGACGTTAGTATAGTATATAAATAGAGGAATGTTGGGAAATTGCATTATTCTTTAGGTCTTTAGTTTGATCTATTTAGAAAATGGCCATGAGGAAACGCAAAACAGTAGGTTCTTCTGAAATTGGTATCCTGTCATCTTTTGACTTCACATCATCGTAAGCCATTTAAAATTTGTTTCAGACTTCATGAAGTCCCTTCTCCTCTACATGATGAGATTCACCGAAGGACCACTTTGTCGTTCTGGATTTCAAGATGAAAACAGGATTCTTCAGTGAAAATGTGATGTGAAACTATGATCATGTGTTATGTATTACAGTAATTAATTTTCAGTAACTTTGTCATCAGTGACTTTTTCTAGACTGCAAATTTAATGAGTAATATATGTCATTTACACTACTAAAATGATTAATAAACATTTAGAAACTCATTTCTTGTCTTTATTTAATATAGCCAGTTTATATGCTATGAAATACTCCTATTTTTTTTCTGGTATGAAATAGAATTGAGTCAACTTAGCCAAAAACAATATTTAGAAATAAAACCATGATTGTGCTGCAATGTCATCAGACTGACTAAAAAGCAATCTGCTGAAATACAATCGATTTTCACAATATCCTAATAATTATAGTGATTTGTGATAAAAGCTAAACAAAGCTATGTTGTATACATTGTGTAAGAATAATCAGAGATATGATATGTTGTATATGCCTCTTGAATAATATACATGAAATATAGATCTACAGTAAACGTGTATGGGTCGATGCACGTGCGCCAGATTGCGACACAAAATTTTGGTCCAGTGTGAGCCCTGCCCTATTGATTTTGAGGTCCAAAGGTCATGTTTTACAAACATCTCTTGTTTTAATATTATGATGATAATATTCATTCTTTTATGTGTTTTTAATTTCTTTTTTTAATTTTTTAAACTTTAAAAATCGGCATAGACAATTTGGTCTATCTTAATTACAATTGGCATAGACTGGTGCCATTTGACAAAGTATTGGTCTATTGTTACTTTTGAACACTGGGAATATGTACAGTTGTAATTGTGTACTGCTATACTCTCATTTATGTACTGTTTGGTTGTATTGTAGGTGTGATTGTTGACCAGCCAGACAACACAGAATATGAGCAGTCCCTCCAGATTGTCCTTGGGACAGTATGTGGGGTGGTGGGACTATTGGGCCTAATCATTATCATCTCCTTGCTTTACAAACTGTATAAACGCCGCAACTCACGTCGCAGCACTGCAGGTAATGATAGAGACTGCCAGTTAGGGGAAGTGTTCTGAACTGCTCTAGAGCTTCAAGGAATATAGTTTTATGTAGGGCTGAAACGATATGCCCCCTTCACGATACAATACATATTGCTATACCTATGCAACGATTCAATACTTTCAATATGATACAATTTACAGAAAAAACCCAATAATAACATTGAAGAAAAATCTAATTACCATGATTCAAAATCATAATTTTAAAAGCAAAGTGTTTCCAAACTGCCAAACGGGAAGATGCCCGTTTGCTCTGTAGTTTAAACTGATAAAGTTCATTATTATTATACCCCCCCCGCAACAAGTTGTTGGGGGGGGGGGGGTTACTGGAACCAGGTTGTCCATCGATCCGTCCGTCTGTCTGTAGACGCAATGGTTTCCGGGCTCTAAAGCATTATCCTTTCCACCTACCGTCACCATATCATATATATGGACTACCCATGGGATGAAGATGTTCCCTATCGATTTTGGGGTCAAAAGGTGAAAGGTCAAGCGCACTGGACATTGAAATAGCAATATGGTTTCCGGGCTCTAAAGCGTTATCCTTTCCACCTACAGTCACCATATCATACATATGGACTACCCATGGGATGAAGATGTTCCCTATCGATTTTGGGGTCAAAAGGTCAAAGGTTACGCGCACTGGACATCGAAGTAGCAATATGGTTTCCATTTAAATTCTTTAATGGCTTTTTTCATCGCATGGAGATGCTGTGTTCCTAGATACTTTTTGGACCATAATACTGAAGTTTTACCTATTACCAACACCCTTTGGGAGATTGGGGTAAGCGGGGGGTATTCTTAGTGAGCATTGCTCACAGTACCTCTTGTTTTCATCAGCCTCAATCAAGGCAAAAAACAGTCTGAATGTTATTATACCCCCCCCCCCCCCCCCCGCAACAAGTTGTGGGGGGGTATACTGGAATTGGGTTGTCCGTCTGTAGACGCAATGGTTTCCAGGCTCTAAAGCATTATCCTTTTCACCTACCGTCACCATATCATACATATGGACTACCCATGGGATGAAGATGTTCCCTATCGATTTTGGGGTCAAAAGGTCAAAGGTCAAGCGCACTGGATATCGAAGTAGCAATATGGTTTCCGGGCTCTAAAGTGTTATCCTTTCCACCTACAGTCACCATATCATACATATGGACTACCCATGATATGAAGATGTTCCCTATCGATTTTGGGGTCAAAAGGTCAAAGGTCGAGCGCACTGACATCGAAGTAGCAATATGGTTTCCGGGCTCTAAAGTGTTATCCTTTCCACCTACAGTCACCATATCATACATATGGACTACCCATGGGATGAAGATGTTCCCTATCGATTTTGGGGTCAAAAGTAGTAATATGGTTCGGTTTGTCATGTCATTTGTTTTTTACACTCAGAAAAGAGGTAGTTTATACTTACTACCAACATCTTTTGGGAGATTGGGGTAATCGGGGGGTATTCTTAGTGAGCATTGCTCACAGTACCTCTTGTTTGATGCTATTTTGTCCCTCATGCAGGTAAAAATAATAAGTACTGGCCTAGACTGATGTATTTTACTTAACCAGTTTGTAATAAACGTTTCGAACCGAAGATCGAGGTAATGAATTGAACATTGAATCAAGCATTTATGTTGAACAGTATAGATATTTTGGTGAATCGTTTCTGCATTAGTTTTATGTGCCCATCATGAAATGGTTGGTGTTGCCCTTTTTTGTCATTCAGTTGTAATACAGTTTCCGTTTATTATCTCTATTCAACATGAAATTTGGTATGTAAATACATCATGAGAATGTCTAGGTCAAGTTCGTATTTGATTCTGATCGACTAAGTTTTTTAAGTCCATCTTTATGCGGAATGTATTATGGTACTGTATATACTCGCCTATAAGTCGGTCTGCCTATAAGTTGGTTGTATTTTTGAAGGTTATTTTGTAGGAATTTGCCATTGACCCGCTTATAAGTCGGTACATATTATTGTCAGAATCGGTTGACAATTTCAAGTCAATGCTCTAGTGTTTTTACCTATGGTTCAAAAAATATTTTGAGAAATTAATAATTATGAGGTGCTCAATATCCAAGCCTTTGGGGTTTAAACGCAACCCTTGATCTATTATGGGCAATGATTCTTTGTTTGCCTAAGCAATTATGGTCTCCGAATTACCAGTACATGACATCGTGTTTACTTAGTGGCACGCGCCTCGTGAAAACTTCTATTGTGGGATTCCGGTATAACTCATTGTATCAACAATAGAGTTTTAAGAGTCAAGAATGATGATCTGAATTATCTGTTAACAATATTCAATCTTTTATGAAATATATTTCAGCCGGTATACATATGAATATTTCAATATTTAATCGGGTTCGTAATACAATTTTACCGATAAACGATAGATTAGTTGAATTGAAAGTATTAGTTACCAGTATATAAATAATTTTTAACTAGATAAAAATATGTAAATACTTGTACTTTATACATAATTTTAAAATACATAAACAATACAATATGTCTAGATATTTGTGAACAATAATCATTTGTGTGGTAGTCCATGATAATTGTCGGAGTTGTTTAAAAAACACTACATTACGCCGCCCAGAAAAATACCAATCTTCTTAGGATGCGCCTATAAGTCGGACATAGGGTTTTGGATCAAAAGTTGACTCCCAAAAATCTTACTTATAGGCGAGTATATACGGTACTTTTATTGCATG
>NC_079170.1:57633939-57801439 GCF_947568905.1 Ostrea edulis | reverse complement strand
AATGCCCCCATGAAACAAAATTTTAAAGTGACATTTTTTAGTGGAAAACTCGAGCATGTTCATGCTAAATTTATTTTTTTCATGAAGGCAGTTTTTCTGAAATTTGGGGATACCCCTCCATTTTAGGGCTGTCACGGTTCCAAAAATTTCGGGTCTTGTCGGTTCTAAATTTTTTACTTCGGGTTCGGGTATTTCGGTTTGGGTCTATATAACTAATTTAAAAATCTAATATACAGTTAAAATCAAAAACCTTTATTGTTTTTTGTCACAATAATTACTCGGGAACGTGGTCTGAGGTTTAGACTCGACATCCATGGTACTAGAAACAGCATTGTCACTTCTGCTCATTTCCATCCATGCTTTCAATGTTTTGTCATTGAAGATGTTGATCCTGTAGCATATTTTCAATGCGTCTGTCATATATTACATATACTGTCATTATTTACAGTTTTGTCCACAATGCCATCATTTAACAATTGATCAAAATACAGCCACCTTTGAGGATTTTGACGACATTTCGTTTAAACGAATTTCTAATAATGATTCTATTTTAAAAACCAAACCCGAACCGAAATACGGAAAAATGGAACCAAACCCGACCCGAACAACATGACCCGCGGTTTTCGGTTATTTCGGGTACCCGTTTCAGCCCTACTCCATTTTGACTAATTTTTGTCAATGCATGTCTTTTAAACTTATTTTCAAAAATGTTTGAATCAAGACATAAGTTCCAATTGGTTTTATCATATATTTAAATATTAAACTTAATTTTGTCGATCTTTTACCTTTAGGGAAATTAACACTAGACGTGCAACACCTTCTTTCTCAGGAAAGAAATTTTTTTAATAAAGTCTTCTTCTCCAGAATAGCAAAGTCATGTTAGTCATATTGGTATAGAGACATCCCATATTTTGTGAATTCAAATTGATTTATTTTGTGACCCTTTGGGACTATGTTTTGCACAATATTGGGTTTTAATTTTTCATGGAAATAAAGATGGAGATTTTTTTTTTAAAGTCACAAAAGCTGAACAGCAGAGCCAATGTGACTTAGGTGAGCAATATGGCCTATGGGTCTCTTGTTATTGTGGTAACAACCCCTACACAATGCACTTGTACAGATGAATTTGGTAACTTGTTTTGCTTTATGTTTACCTGCTGACTTCAGTCTTCACTGTAGTATTGTTTTGTAGATCATCCAGAAGAGGAATTGAGTAGCTCTGTATCTATAGGTCAGTAGTAGATATCACTAGATGGACTGTATTTTAAATGAAATGAAAGACTTGTGTAGTCTGGTACAAGATCAATATATGCTGAAAAGTTTTCGCTTTCATACTGAACGGATGAATTGAAAGATGGTCAATTTAAATGAACTATTAACCCTAAAATAGCTCTACAGGTGACTCTCGATAAAAGTCCACAGACCACCACCACCCCCACCACCCAAAAAAACTTTTAAAGATCAAGAGATTGAATTTTTAAGCATATTTGGCTAATTGAATTTAAAAAACCCATAGAACAATTGATAAAGAAAAAAAATGACCTTCCCAGTGAAGATCTCCAACCTCTAAACTAACCAGGCCAATATTCTATAAAACAAGTATCCACAAGTAGTACATATTTTATTTTGTTCAAATGGTAGTCCTTAGGGTCACCCCACAATAAGGGTCCAAAATTTGGCTTTGAAAAAACAAAGGTACAGTGTATAATTTGTCAAAATGATATGCTTACATCCTCATACAATCTAAATACATTGTATTCAGATCATGGCCCGGGCTACAGAGAGGCTCATGATAGGAATGAAAATTTATATAAGAAAAGTAAAACATCTTTTAATCAAAATCAGATTTTCAAAATCAAAAAAAAAAAAAAAAGCCGCATATATTGTCAAAATATTAGTGAAATATTTTGTGTTAGAGCAAAGTTCAGCACTCAGTGGTCTCATGATAACTGCTCAATAATGTTAGTAGAAGTTCAGCACTCAGTGGTCTCATGATAACTGCTCAATAATGTTAGTAGAAGGTCACAGATAAGAGCTAGGGACGTTTGGGAGTTTCCGTATTAATTTGTTTTGTATACAATTGAATATTAATTGAAAAATAACTGATGTTGTATTTACAGACTTAGATCAAAAGCAGATTCCAACGATATTGTTGTTGTATGCTTCTGACTGTGCTGCTCATGAAAAGGTTGTGTCTGCTCTGGCTGGGTTCCTCATCGACACCTGTAACTGCAATGTACACTTGGATGTATTTGAAGATCAGATCATCCACGAAAGAGGACTGGATGACTGGCTGATTGACCGACTTCAGGAAGCTGACTTTATCATAGTGCTGTGCTCTGTTGGAGCAAGGCTGCGCTGCACAAAGAAGCGTGTCAGATTTAAGTGTGATCCCTACCGTACTATCCCTGATTATTTTGCTGTGGCTGTTGACTATGTAGCAGAGAAAATGAGAGTTGAGAGAATGAAAGGATTGCCAATGTCTCGCTTTATTGTAGCCTACATGGATTATTCGTATAGTAGTGACATACCTCATCAGATTGAAATGGGAACAAAGCTTCATTTGATGAAGGATATTTCCAAACTTTTTTGTCATGTTCATGGTATGAATAACACAGACAATATCAAGTTTGGCAATTTGCACCCATCAATGATTGATAAATATTATGAAATCTCAGAAAATGGTCTGGAGCTTCAGATTGCTATTGAATCAGCCAAAGAGTTCTTTAAGTGCAATCCAAATTGGGTTGAAGACAGTATGGAAGCTTTACCACCTCCCAGCACCAAGTCAAAATCTCGTCCTGTGAGGAAAAGCTCCTTAGAGCCCTTGTTGGGGGAACTACCAAATGATCCACGGGTTATGGATACCAAAGTGGATGTTCACAGACAAAACTTCTTCTCCCCACATCCAAGTGAACAAGATCAGATTTTATCTTCAAAATCCCTGTCCAGGCACACAGATTCTGTCAAAGTGAAGAGCCGATACTCTGCCAACATAGAGACAATTCCTTGCATATTGTGTGGCCAGGTAGAGCATTGCAGTGACAATTACACTTGCAAAGGCAGAGAACTTAGAAAAAATGGATATGATAACTTAAATGATGACGAGGATGGTGAATTTTCCTCTGTTCGAATCAAAAGTCGATCTATGCCTACCATGTGTAGTACAAGTTTGCACAGTTCCCAGACAGTATATCAGGTTGATGTCCACAAGGAATGGACAATTAACGAAAGTCAAATGTCAGATGATGTGGAATCTCAGGAGTCAAATCAGGATCTGGATGATCTGGAGCTTGACCTGCAGTCCATTATAGCCCCCCAATCAACTAAAACTAAAACTATGTCCTTACCAATCCATGGAGTGTATGGTCAAATGCAGGTGCTCCCCGAGGTGTCCAAATTTCCTGTTATTACCCAACAAAGTAGTTCATCTTCAAGCATGGGTTCACTTCAGGACATGTGCATCTGAGCTAACAGGAATATGTTCCATCAAGTTTTAGCTTGAGATCTCAGAATATTTCATATATATATATATATATATATACACACACACACAAATATAACACTTATATGATATTTAATGGCTTCTTCTTTCCTATATACATACAGTGCTAAAATTGTTTATGAGATATTCATAATTATTTATTAAATTAAGTGCTTAATTTTCCTTACATAGATGATGTCAAATTTTGATTAAGATACTGTTTTATTGTTGTTGTGAATATGTTGTACATAACATGACTTTATGATGTATAATTAATTTAGTGGTATTTATATTTTGGTGCCTTTATTGCTGAAGTAAGAGGAATAATTTATGTGTGCTAAGATAAGAATTGCTCTATTTATATTATAATTAGCATAGTAATGCTAATTTATAGTACATTCATTCAGATTGAACTGATTCTAAAAACATTAGAATAAGTGCACGTACAGTGGGTAAGTTATTGAAATAACTAAAATTTTCTTATCTGCTTTTTTGTCAGTTTTTTATCAATTTTTTCTTTTTTCTTTTATTATGATGAAGAAGTCAGATATAAGAATGTTTCAAAATGAGGCTGTGCAATACACTTTATTTTCCATCAACAGTAAATTATTTACATTATTATGTATTTTTAGGTGTACTCTAATGGCTGTGACTTTATTAGTCCCCTACCGGTGGAGTGGAAGGGGACTACTAGTTTGCAATCTGTCTGTCCGTCAGTGCATCTGTTTCAACAATGTGACCTATTGCTATTTATTAAAAATGGCCATAATTTTTGATAGGATGGTGATAGAGCTTTTATAAATTTCTTTGAGTTTCCTTAGTGTGACCTTGTGACCTTCACCTTTAAGTTTGACCTACTTTAGAAAAACATTAACCTTGGCCATAATTTTTTTAATGGTTAATGATAGGCTTTTATATTTAACATGTGTATTTCTTGTGACAATACCTTCCATTTGGTACCAAGATGTGTGAACTTCACCTTTGAATTTGATCTACTTTTGAAGAACTTAAATCTTAGCAATGACTTGATAGGACTTTCCTATTTCACGTGTGTTCCTTGTGACAAGACCTTTCTTTGGGTACCAGAATTACTTTGCTGCCATATGGGGCATCAATGTTTCACAAACACATCTTGTTTTATTATTCGAGATCTATATAAGTTAAGGCATACCAATTTGTAATTGAGTTTGTCTGATTCACAGCATCTATTTACAAGAGATCTAAATTGTAATATTTCCTGGTATTAAAAAAGTATCCACCTGATCGTCCAAAAATATTGATCATAGATTTTTTTATTCAAACACATGAGATTTAGGCAACTAGGCATCGTATAGCAACAGAAATGCTGCAGGTAGAAAGTTGTGAATGTTGAAGACACTAGGTAGAAGTGAAAATGATGTTCTTTATATGCTTCATTGTACAAAATACTGGAGGTGAGGTTTTGCCTAACATGGCAATAGAACTCAAGGCTAAGGATTCATAAAGCCTTGTTTGATGCGATGATAAAGTCATGATTGTTTGCTTTTGGATATGACCTTTTTTTAAAAAAATGGAGGTCCCCTGTCATGGTAGAGATTGGCACAATAAAGAACCCTCACTACTGTGGCTCTGAGCAACTCCTTAGGATCTCCGTAATGGTGCATTCTAAACATTTACTGACTTTCTTTACATGATATTCTATGTTTCTTGGTCAATATATAAATTTCAACCTGCAACTTATGATTTGTGAGGCTCTATTCAACCGATTTCAACAATTTCGATATATTCCAATTTCTCGATTCATATTTGTGCGCCATGTTTGATATACTGAAGTTTCAACTTCCGATTGTCAAGTTATTTGCATATGCCATATAAGGTAGTGTTTACATCAATGGACAAGTACAGAGGAGAAAGCTATTTCGTCGGTATTAAAAAGGTTTAGATTTAATATCAAGATAAAAAAACGAACAGTAGAGTGTAAATTCTTTCTGCAACCATATGATTTTTCTTTCGTTGTCGAAGTGGCTCGAGTAACTACATTTTTGCGCCGATTGTCAATGTTTAGGTTTTTCAGTAGATCCACCTACGAGAGCTCACAATAACAGGCATGGCGGAGCAGACGAAGAATTTTGCATGCTGTACATGATGTTTATTGAAAAACACCTTTATTAGACATGCCCAAACACAAAGTTGGTACTCCTTTTGGTGTAAACAACATTTTGGACTAATACACGGAGCACCATTATGGAGATCCTATGGAATTGTAGCCCTATCCCGAAAATGTCAGAATAAAAAAAATTGGATAGGGCTACATTATTGCAGCTAATTTATAACCAAACTTGGCCAAAAGCATCCTTTGGTGAAGGGCTTTCAAGTTAGTTCAATTGAAGGGTCATGCCCCCTTCAAAGGGGAGATAATCACATAAATGCAAAAATAGGTTGGGGTCATTTAAAAAAATTCTTCTGAAGAACCACTGGGCCAGAAGGGCTGAAATTTACATGAAAGCTTCCTGACATAGTGCAGATTCAAATTTGTTCAAATCATGGTCCCCCGAGCTAACATGGGGCCACAGTAGGGAATCAAAATTTTACATACAAATATATGGGGAAAATCACTGGGCCAGAAAAGTTTACATGAAAGCTTCCTGACATGTTGTAAAAATCATGGCCCCCAGGAGTAGGTTGGGACCACAATAGGGATCAAAGTTTTACATGTGAATATAAAGGGGAAAATAATTAATTATGAGCCAAGGTGACTCAAGTGAGCGATGTGGCCCATGGGCCTCTTGTTAAAATAGCGTTGCTTTTCCATTGAAATGCATAGAATCATCCAAAGAATGCTGGTAGTGTATCTGAGTTTTCTTAACAAGATATGATACAATAATTAAATACTAGAAATATCCAGTGATAGGGAAGAATATTAACTATGTTGCCTTTTACTTTAAACATGTTTTGAAATTAATTTATACTTTTATCATATATACAGACTGTCACAGTCCTTTTAAGATTCTTGATCTGTCTCATGAAGTATGATTTTTTACTATAATGTACTTATAGTAACAAGTATTGCAGTGCTGAAACAAATGCTGATTGCTAGTTGTAGAGTATGTGATTCATATACAGTCTGTACTACATTTTGATTGTTCAAATGTAATATCCCTCTGCAACTATAGGTTTTTACCTAGTCAACAAAAGATCTAGAAGTATAGTAATGTCTTATGTAAATTTTGTATGTACTTGAAATGGAAAAAAGAGGATATGAAAATGGTTTAAATTTTTAATTTTAGTTAGTAAGACAGAATGTAGAATAATCTAACATTACTATAACCCCCTCCCCCTCTAAACAAAGTTTGAGAGGATATATAAAAATCATAATGTCGGTGTGATGAACAAATGTTAACTGTCAGGGCCATGACTTCTTTGTTCTTTGACATAGAGTTAAGGTACATCAGATGCAGACTTCTGACAATATGGAAATATCCCTTATTGATTTTGGGTCAATTAGTAATCTGGATGTGTATTAAAAAAAATTCTTGTTGATGCCGAAATAATTAAACTTACACCAATGGTAAGTACATGAGGCTAAGTTTTTCTCTGATTTAGAGGTCAAATTCATCTGTATTGCTTTTAGGTATAAAATGTTTTATTATAGCCCCCGAACGAAGTTCTGGGGGGTATATAGGAATCACTCTGTCCGTCCGTCTGTCTGTCTGTGCAGATTCATATCCGGGCCATAACTTCTTTGTTCTTTGACTTAGGCATACCGTATTTGGCACACAGGTGGATCACCATGAGACGATGTGTGATGTACCTTCATGACCTCCATATGACCTTGAACTCAAGGTCAAAATTAAAGGTTTTTACAATGGATTTGTGTCAGGGCCATGACTTCTTTGACATAGGCATACCATATTTGACACATGAGTGTATCACCATGAGACAATGTGTCGGGTACCTTCATGACCTCTATATGACCTTGAACATTGACCTCAAGGTCAAAATTGATTATAGGGTTTTGACATAGCCATACCATAAGACGTGGGTGTATCACCATGAGACTATGTGTCATGTACATTCATGACCTCTTTATGACCTTGACCTTTGATCTCAAGGTCAAAATTATAGGTGTATACCATGGATTTGTGTTCGGACTCTATCTTCCATTTTCTTCTACAAAGGCATACCATATTTTTACACTCAGGAAAGAGGTAATTTATACCTACGGTATTAACAACACCCTTTGGGAGATTGGGGTAAGCGGGGGGTATTCTTAGTGAGCATTGCTCATAGTACCTCTTGTTTAATTACTTGTTGAAGATGAATTAATTTAAATAAAATATTCATAAAGCAAATTAAGGAAAGAAGCTTCTAAGAAAATAATGAAATTCATTGCCCCTGAATCAGGGTGCTGGTGCTAGAGTGGCCTTTAAGGATGCTCAGTCTATGAAAATTTGTAGCCCTTGGGTCAGGGTGCTGGTGCTAGAGTGGGGTTTCATAGCACAACTAATGAAAAAGTATTCCCTCTTTAAAAATCTCTCTGACTCCAAGACATCAAACAACAATCAACTGACTTGTGATGGTGGCTCAGTGGTTAGAGCATTTGCTAAGGTGCAACGCTCGTCTACCTTAGCTGCATTAAATTGAAGATGTAGAAAAGGGAGTTCTGAATTGACATGATAAGGAATGATCACTGCTCTGACTTTGAGCACCGTGTATAGGTCTAAATTTGTGTCAATATGAGTGAAAAATCTCAAAAAAACATTAAAATAAACAATAATTGTGAAATTTGTGACCCCTGGGTCAAAGATGAAATGCTAAGGCAAAACTTTATGGCTCATATAGTAAGAATTTTGTTATTTCTTTAAAAATCCCAAATGTTCCTGGATCAGAAGTGCTGGGGATAGGTGGAGCTTTATGGCCCATATTCTTTGTATCTACAGGTAGTTGACTTCTTTGTAGTAAAGAGACAGAAGCTTTGTACTTGGCACAGGCATGGAAAATGGTTTAAGACCATATGATGTGTTGTGATCGATTACAAAATCTGAAGACAGTTTTGTTCTCTGAGTTTAGAAAATTTCATTATTGCACCATCAACCTGTAACAATTCTTTTACACTGTCCGTACATTAAAGGTTTATGTGTGTGATGTTAATGAGCCTCTTGTTTAGAAGAAGAGCATGGAAATTTTAGTACAATTTTCTGTTTCATAGTGCTTTTTATTTATTTTTTATCACAGAAATATACAAACCTCTGAAATTGATATTAGGAACTCTTGAGATGAAGTATTATCTGATATACATTTTGAAGAAGCAGCTGATTTCAACATGTACCACCTTAATTTTTGTGTTGATAGAAATATGTTCGTTGTAATTTAAAATCAACATAAAATAACATTTGAAGTGCAAAATGGTCACAACTGATACTTAAGATATTTTCAATGTTTTTATTGAAGTACAACTGTACATTAAAGGAGATTTAATGATGCTGATTATAAAAAGTGTACATTTGTATTGCTAAATGTTGAATTTTGAGTGCAAAAAAAGGGAATTGTAAAACTGTATACACATATATCACATGGCTGTCTTAAGAGTTATAAAAAAGTTACTGCAGATCACTTTTAAGATGCAAGATCTTATTTTTGTGAGGATACAAATGATGTATCTATTCATGAGATGTAACTCTTGTGAATCCATTATTTATTGCTTAATGAAGTTTGCACTTGACATTTAGAGTAATGTCAATTTTTTTGGGAAGTGTATTTTTAATTTCTACGTTGAGAAGGAGAATTAGGAAACTGAAAAGAAAAACTGGAGTCGCAATGCTTGTTATTGAGCTACAGTGTTCTAAACTTGACCCTTTTGCAGTTAAAATTTATTCAATTAAACTTAATTTGTCTGTTGGTGTCCATACAATATAAGCAACATAAATCAATCATTACATGAAATAGATATGTAATCATGTCTTCTAATAATACAAATAAAAAAAGTGTAATACAAGTAATGGAAATAAATAATGACCTTTTTGCACTTGATATACAGAAAAATTCATGATATCAAATAGTAATGTTAATTTCTAAAATTTCACATAATTTTCAAGGTCTTGTTTAATTTAAAATATAAAATGAAACTTTAAAAAAAGTGGGGGTTGGAGACCAAATTTTTAAATTATTGGCGAAAATATTGAATTTCTATACAAAATTTCGAGTAAATTAATTTAAACTTTTTAAGAATTAGTGTTCTATTTTGAAAAATATAACCAAATTAATAAATTACAACAATTGATCTAGTTTCAAGTCTCAACTACTTGAATCATAAATTTTAAAACCAAAATACACGTATAGGAGTATAAAAATAGAAGATATACTAGTATTAGATGAATCAGAAACTGTTACATCACGCAGATTTAGAAGTTTTTAATTAATCAATCCTTCTGCCACAAAATATAGTCCCAGCAAAACCCTTTCAAAATTTGAATTGACACAATTTTTTTCAAGTGGATAGGGTTCAGTAATAGATGTGTAATATGTCTGCACTTCTTCTACAGTTAAGAGTTTATTTGTGAGAACTAAATTTTAGTGAATAACTCTAGTCTCATCAATTTTTACGCTTGAATGATATTCTCGCAAATAAAATGTGATTCAAGTATTGTACAAGTAAAAATATATAATTATAGTACAAAGTGTATGCAGGTAACATCTGTTAGATATTATAGTATTTGTTCAGGACGAAGGCATTCAATGAAACATATCGTAAATTATTCATTGCACCATATTTTATGAAATGATTAATTTTGATATTTGTTTGATTGATATATCATCAGGTGTTTGTTTGTAATTGTAGTGGAACATACTTTGTTCTGTGATTGTAAATGTTAAGTGTAACGACTGTGTAAATGTTAAGTGTAATGACTGTGTAAATGTTATATAAGTATGTGTAATGACTGTGTAAGTGTAAATGTTAAGTACGTGTAATGACTGTGTAATATGACTGTGTAAATGGTTTCAGTGTAACGATGTACATGTCAGTTGAAAGTGTGTACTTTTGGAAACATTGATTTTTTTCATAGTAATGCAACTATAAGTATTAAAATCACAAACTATGACCAGTTTTATTTGAGGTTATGTGTGAGAGTGAGAATAACACAATATATTATTATATGGATGTGAGGTATGGGGCTATTGGAATCAAGATGCAGGGTTTTATCCAGCATTTAGATGTTACTACCCATTTCATATTTAAGGGGAATTTTTGAGATAATGCAGTCATGAGCTTCCAGGGGATGTGGTGGGGGACATCCATGGAATATGAATTGATTGATTACTCATTTTAATCTATATTATAAGTCTGACAATTATAGAATATGACTTAGAATGTATCAAAAAGATTTTCTTGAAAATTCTCACACAATTTTGTAAATTTCTACAAATGAAGGGGATTTTTTATCTGTGGAAGGGATTTCATCCATTTGTTGCCAAAGGGGAAAGGTACCGTTTTCCAATGGGGTCCTTTGATGCACGGATGTTTGCGCTAGGGGGTCATTTATGTGGGAGGAAACCCACATGTCAGAGCGGGCAACCGCCATACCCTCTCACTTACAACCACTGCCGATCACGGGGATTGAACTCGGGTCGCAGCAGTGAGAAGCGAGAGCGCCACCCGGACACCCAGTTCTTATACGCCTGTCAAAGAGTATTATGGTATGGCATCGTCAATCTGTCTGTCCGGACGTTGTAGGCAAAATACAAAATGAACTGTAAGCTCCAGGATCTTGCAACTTGGTACATTTGATCACCATGATGAGAGGAAGATGCTTAATGTTTCTCAAGGTCAAAGGTCAAGGCTGTAGTATCACTTAGTAGGAAAACCTTGTTAGGATACAGACAGAACCTTAAGCTCCAGGATCTTGCAGCTTGGTACATTTTATCACCATGATGAAAGGAAGATGCCTATTGTTCTTCAAGGTCAGAGGTCAAACATCAAAGTCATATCAGTTAAAAGGAAAACCTTATAGACAGAATACAGACCAAATTATTGGGGCTAGGGCCATTAAACTAAGCACACATACTCCTCATGCCAAGTGGAGAACGCCTTTTGTTCTTCAAGGTCGTAGTATAACTTTGTAGGCAAGATACAGACCAAACTGTAAGGTCCAGGATCTTGCAACTTGGTACATTTGATCCCCATGATGAGTGGAAGATGCCTAATGTTTTTCACAGTCAAAGATCAAAGTTGTATCACTGAGTAGGAAAATCTTGTAGGCAGGATACAGACCATACTGTAAACTCCAGGATCTTACAACTTGGTATATTTGATCACCATGAGAGGAAGATGCCCATTGTTTTCATGGTCAATAGGGAACCTTGTAGGCAGAATACTGACCATATCATTGGGGCTAGAGCTATCAAACTTGGTACATGTATTCCTCATGCCAAGTGGAGGACACCTTTTCTTACAGGTCAAGGTCATAGTATTGCTTATTAGGAAAATTATAGGTAGGATACAGACCAAACCCTTGGGACTAGGACCGTCAAACTTGGTAAACATACTTCCTTATGCCAAGTGAAGGATGCCTATTGTTTCCATAGGTCAAGGTCATAGATCACTTAGAAAAACCTTGCTTTTGTTACGGATACAGAAATCGCCCTCAAATTTAGTCACAAGCTTCCTCTCGGAGGAATATTATAAAATTCAGTTTGCATTTCAGTTGGATTGATGCACTATTTCCTACTTTAGGGGTAAAAGTAGGTCAAACAGTTTTTCAGATTTTTTTGCGTTATGAATACAGGTATTGCCCTGAAATTTTGTCACAACCTCCCTCTCGGAAAAAGATACATAATCAGTTCACTTTTCAACTTGACTGGTGCACTGTGACATACTTTAGGACTAAAAGTAGGTCAAATAGTTCTCTGGACCTAGTTGCACAAAAGTTAGTTAAGTTTAATGACAGTTAACATCTAATTATCACTAAATAAATGTAAGAGTTAATGACAAGTTAACTGTTGGTTGAAGTTAACTAACCTTCGTGCAACTGGGTCCAGGACTTTTTCTCATCATGGTTGTGTACAGATATTACACTGAACGTCTAATAGGCGGTACTCTTGTTTAAGCATATCATGCACTTGGAAAAGTTTTACTCCATCATTTATGATATATGCTTTCAATGGCCAGTGGGGGGATAGAAAAAATCATTAAAAACGATATGCACCACTGTTATCAATACACTCTGCATCAAGGAAAAGTGTTTGATACTCTAGAGAATGAGCCTTGGGGATCAGTCTTCTAGTGCCCAAAGGCCACGCTGCAGAGGTTCCTAAAGAAGTTTGCGTGGAATTTCTGAAAATGGAAACCATGCTCTGCAAGATGTAAATATCTAGCAAGGGAAACAATACTTGACAACGGGTGATATTACAAAAATTATCACATGTTGTTTAAACATACATGTATTTTATTGAGAAACTCAATAGGATTGGGCAACAGGCATAGCCTACGTAGGCCCTCTCCCAAATTTATCACGTGCACGTATGGTTTATAGTAGATGCTAGACGACAATAGACAGTAAAACAGATGTTTGCAACCGTCGATCTATATTAACGGTCACGAATAAAAAATTATTTGATAGATATTCCCATTCAAGTGCAATTTTGCATTTCATTTGATGTTTGCATCCTATTTTGCAAAAGTTTGGTTTTTAGTTCGTCTGAACTAAAAGCTTTTCTTATCACCCTTTTCTGTCTGCTTGTCTGTAAACTTTCACATTTTCATCTTCTCCAGAACCACTGGGCCAATTTTATCAAACTTGGGTGAAGGGGAATAAAGTTTGTTCAAATGATGGGTCATGATGCTTTCCAGGGGAAATAATCAAGTAAAGGCAAACATTTAAAAATCTTCTCAAGAACCATTGGGAGAAAAGTTGAAATTCACATGAAAACTACGTGGTATAGTGAAGGTTCAAGCATTTTTTTCAACCATGGGCAAAGTGGGGCCACAATAGGGGATCAAAGTTTTACAGGCTGATCTGTAGAAAGATTTATCTCAAGAACCATTGAGCTAGAAAAGTCGTTTTACTTGCTCATAACTTTTGAGTGGTAAGTGATATGCACATTCCTTTTAACTTGTCCTTTTCTTTGGCGACAAAGTTTTTGACCTTGGAGTTTGACCTACTTTGAAAAAAATCTTACCTATTCGTTATACCCTGAACTATATGTATTTGAGGCACAACTTTTATAATATCGTATATCAATTTCTTATTGCAAGACCTTTCATTTCATACCATGATCTGTGTGACTTTGAGCTTCTACAAAACATGAAGTCATATTGATGTTGAGGCACCCCCATGCTGTGTCAGTTATGCCAGGATTCTGAAATTTTCATGGAAATAAAAAAAAATCACAACAGCAGGGCCAAGGTCACTCAAGTGAGAGATGCCTCTTGTTTTGGGCCACCTTGGCCCTGCTGTTGTGATTTTTAAGAGTCATTTGATATACACTCTGTACTTTTGGTTTGGTTTGAACATGTGTTATTGTCTAGATGTTATAACAAAGTTTTTAAAACTGAGAATGACTTTTATGTGACCGTACATTAGCTCTCCGATTTTATTGGGGGGGGGGGGGGGGGAGAAAACGTCAGAATAAAAAAATTGGATAGGGATACATTATTGCAGCTAATATACCATGTATTTTCTACGGTTGTTCATTTTCTGCAGATAAGAACAATCCGCAAAAATTACAATATCTGAAGATTTGAAACAACAAAATTTTAGGTGTTATCGTTATAATCCAACCGAGTACCCGTTATACGGTGTTAACAAAATATGTTCTACTATGGAATCAAAGGTCAATATCATCTGCTTACACAAAGCAGTCAAATTATATCAAGAGATATGAATGTACAAAAATACAAAGTACAGCTAGACAAGTCTTCATTGTAATGAACAAATTATTTCATGGTACATATACTTCAATATTGAATGCATTTAATCGATAGGTTGTGGCCAATGTTTCGCATTAATAAGCAAAACCGTGAATGTGTCGCGAAAGTTACGCGTTTATTCACGAAATATCCGCGGTATGTCACGAAAAAAAAATTCAGCTACGAAAATGAGCTCAATGCGCTTTCGTAACACGTAGCTTTGTTATCAAGAGAGGAAGTTCCAAGTCCATTTATTTTGAGGTCCAAAGGTCAAGATCACCATGGGACTCTATAGAAAAAGCTTGTAGACACTCTACAAGCCACACGTTTTGCTCGATGGATTTAAGGATGTATGCTACTCCAGAGAAATTTGATGTAGATCAAAAGTGGAGGATATGTACAACAATATTTTGAAATTGAAAATTTTCAAATTTACTTTATTTTGTCAAAAAATACATTTTTAGTAGAAGGTAATCTGGAAAAAAATTTTAAAACCCCTGCTGGACTCGAACCTGCGACCCATAGTTCAACCGTCGGTATTCTTTTTTTTTTTTTTTTTTCTCTTTTAATAGATAATCTTCATACAATATCTATATATACTTGATGATAATAGTAACTAAACACAAAATATTTAAAACATAAACATCAAAATACCATCTGTTTCTTTGACTAGAGGATTTTTGTACAAGAATTTTTTATAGAATATATCTTTTCTGTTTTCAACAACACAAAATTGATAATGATTATATGAAATATAATGTCTTAAAATGTATTTGCATAAGCGAGATATATCTATGGCGTGTAAAACGTTGCACTATTATACTAATCTTGTTATTCATATTCGAAAACTTGTAATTTATATTCTAAAGCATATCATTCATATTCGAAAAGTTGTTATTCATATTCGATAATTTTATCATTCATATTCAAAAACATGTCATTCTTATTCAATAAATTGTTATTCATATTGTAAACTTTTCATTCATATTCAAAAACATGTGATTCATATTCGATAATCTTATCATTCATATTCAAAAACATGTGATTCATATTCGATAATCTTATCATTCATATCCGATAATCATGTCATTTATATTCGATAATTATGTTATTTATATTCGACAATCATGTCATTCATATTCGATAATTTTGCTATTCATATTCAAAAGCATGTAATTCATATTCGATGATCATATCATTCTTATTCGATGATTTTTTAATTCTTATTCAATATAATTTGCATTGTGGGTAGTATTATCTGTTTGTAAAGTCTCTGCTCATTGGGTACATGTATGTGAAAACGAAAGTAGATTATGGCGTTACCATACCTGGTGGTAAGTGTACATTCTTTATGTTAGTTAGTGTAATACGATGAACATTTACCAAAAGTTTATCAATCAATAGCCATTCATTACCTATGAATGTGCTGCGTACACGTGGTCCAGATATGGTAACACCATAATCTACTTTCGTTTTCACATACATGTACCCAATGAGCAGAGACTTTACAAACAGATAATATTACCCACAATGCAAATTATATTGAATAAGAATTAAAAAATTATCGAATAAGAATGACATGATTATCGAATATGAATTACATGCTTTTGAATATGAATAGCAAAATTATCGAATATGAATGACATGATTGTCGAATATAAATAACATAATTATCGAATATAAATGACATGATTATCGGATATGAATGATAAGATTATCGAATATGAATCACATGTTTTTGAATATGAATGATAAGATTATCGAATAAGAATGACATGTTTTTGAATATGAATGATAAGATTATCGAATATGAATCACATGTTTTTGAATATGAATGATAAGATTATCGAATATGAATCACATGTTTTTGAATATGAATGAAAAGTTTACAATATGAATAACAATTTATTGAATAAGAATAACATGTTTTTGAATATGAATGATAAAATTATCGAATATGAATAACAACTTTTCGAATATGAATGATATGCTTTAGAATATAAATTACAAGTTTTCGAATATGAATAACAAGATTAGTATAATAGTGCAACGTTTTACACGCCATATATATCAACCTTTTTGTTTTCTTTTAGAAATATTTGTCTCCGTCTAAATATGCTAAATCTACAGAGTGATATAAAAAAAAATTAATAAAAAATACATTGACATCTTTTGTTTCAGGTGGCAATATTGACATAAAGACTACTTCAAAGTTCAAATTATTATAAACTGAATTCTCACAATCCTTCAATAAATGTTCTAGATGATATATGACGAAATTATCTTTAAAGTCAGTCAATTCTGTACATTTCAAAAATAGATGCAATATATCTTCACATTCATTTGAACATAAAGGACATAAATTAGAATCTACTTTTCCAGTTCTATATAATTTCTCATAAGTGAAAATTACGTTATGAAAAATCTTGAAATCCAACTCTAATATATCAGGTGGTTTACAAGATTGTAACGACTTAATCCACCTTTTCTCAAGATGAATAGTATCTATTGTCTTAAATACATTCTTCCAAAATTCATTTGATACAGGACTTTTGAAAATCTTTTCCATAAGAACTTTGTAAAATATTTTCACAGTACATGAATTGAAAACTATATTTTGATCATAAAATCGTAAAATCACATTTGGCACAAACTCTTTTTTCACATTTTCCTTAATACGAACATAATTCTTCCATTCTTCTGGTATGATGGACAATAAACATTCGTAATTTTCTTTCATCAATTTTTCGGTGATATTTTGAATAATCTCAATAATACATGATACTGGTAAAAATTTTGGAATTACTTCATATGTAATATCTTTTATGTGAGCAATACCCGCTTTGATAAAATGTTCCCATTTCAACATTTTCCCAGCATTCATAACTTTCAGATTGTAAAACAAACAGATATTGTATATATCACAGTCATTATAATTAAAAACAATACAAGTTGCTGTGCTTTAAAAAAGGACTGCAATACGTGGACCATAGGCATGTGTTTGGAATAGGAACTTAATATGAATCAAGGTGTACGTTTGATCAGTCGATGTTTAATTTAACAGATGCACTTTAATTAAATTCAATAATAAGTAGCCGATCAATTACCAAATGATATTATTTCCGATTTTAAGGACATTTAAGGACATTATTTTTTTTCTTCAAAAATCTTGAAAATAACAACTTCTTTTATGTAAGTAAAATAAATTTTATTCCAACAATCTCTATCTTTTCCCTGAAACTTTGAACAAAGAAGATATACTTTATTAAAAACTAAACATAATGAAATAGGTACATGTTATCACTGAATAGATCGATTTGGATACATTAAAAACCCTCCCCCATGGCACACACGCACAAATACAGCAAAAAACAATAGCGATTTATCATAAATAACTGCCAAAATCCATACACGCAAAAATTTGACACCTTTAATTAATAATATAGGTACATGTATATTTGGGACAAGGCGGCGAAACCTCTGAGGGCGAACATGTATTGGGGGCGAAGCCACCCGTTACCTGCTCATTGTTTTGTATTGAATCCCGATCCCGATCAATAAGTTCCCCAATCGGCAATACTCGACTGTCTCCGCTACGCTCCGCATATCCATTGAGCATGCGCACACTCAGTTTTCTCCAGTGCATCCGGTTTAACCTCGCTTATATATTTTCTGCGTGGACCTCAGGGTCCACGCAAAAATCTTCAATTGCATACCATGCACTGAACATCTCAACATAAAATGATGGTAAAATTTGTAGATCCTTCTTGTTGAATTTAAGCAAAAATATATCCAAATTCGCATCTAATCCACAAACCTTATGTAAAAAGTATCGAAAAGTATGTTTCCACAAGTAATGTTTTTCTATACAAAAATATTTTGCTAAATATTTTAGCCTATATGATAATTGTTTTAGATGTATATCTACCTTTCTAATACCACCTTGAGCTTTCTCACCAATGATAGTTTTATATGATACCAGATGAGCACCATGATTCCATAAAAATTCAGTACATTCTTTTTGAATATCTCTCTTAGCCCATTCCGGAATAGATACTACTGTCAATGTATACCATAATTTTGACATTAACAATGTTTATTATAGTTGTTCTGCCTTGCAAGGATAATTTTCTTTGTCTCCATAAGGAGAGAATTTGTTTAATGTTCATAACCTTGTCTCTCCAGTTGAGGCTATCACACTCCTCACTATTTTTTCCAAAATATATACCTAATATTTTAATAATATTCGTTTCTCTTATCCCCAGAGCATTTTTATCATCATTCGTAAATTTACCATTCCCAATACACATTATTTCAGATTTTTGTACATTCACTTTGGCACCTGAAGCTTTACCATAAAAATCAAAAACTTGTAATGCTTCAAAAACAGACCTCTTATCACTAACAGCTAACGTTGTATCATCTGCATGTTGAAACATTAATGCACTTGTACCTGACAATGGTATTGGTATACCTTTAATATATGTGCTTTTTTTAATTAAACAACTTAATGGTTCAGATGATAAAACATACAACATAGCAGATATCGGGCATCCTTGCCTCACAGAGTTCTTGACCGAAAAATATTTTGTCAAGAATCCATTACATTTTACACTACTATAAATATCTGTATAAAAAATACTAATCCATTTTCTAAAATAAGGTCCAAAACCAAATACCTTTAACACGTCTGAAAGATACTCATGACTAACTCTATCGAAAGCCTTTTCTTGATCTATTTTTACAATATAACCTTCCATATTGTACATTTCAACCATGTCAATAATATCTCGTATACTTACTAACGTATCTGCTATATCTTTACCCATAATGCAACATGTTTGACTTTCAGATATAATATTAGGCAAAACTAATTTCAACCTATTTGACATAATCCTTGCAACAATTTTGTAATCTACATTTAATAGACTTATTGGTCTCCAATTTTTTAACAATATTTTGTCACCCCTTCTTTTATACAATAATGTAATAACACCCATTTTCATAGAATGAGATAAATTTTCTCTTATTTCAATTTCATGAAATAACCTGTACAATACTGGGCATCAATGAGGTAAAAATGTCTTATAAAATTCTACAGTAAGTCCATCAGACCCTGGACTTTTATTATTAGCCAATTGTTTTGTTGCTTTTTCTATTTCTTCGTAAGTGATTTTCATGTCACACATTTCTACATCATTTTCGTCAAGCTTTTTGTCAACAAAAGACAGAAAATTATTTTTAATTCAATATCAATTTCAACAGATGAATATAATGTAGAATAAAAATCATATTGTATATCTGATATAGAATCAACATCGTTTTTAACTGTATCAAATTTTTCATCTATGAGCTCTTTTATAGCATGCGACTCTTGTCTCCTTTTCTCTAAATTAAGAAAATATTTTGTACACTTATCTGATTCAATAGCCCATTGTGCTTTAGATCTTAATACAGCTCCTCTACACTTTTCATTTTCATACTCGGAAAGATCATTTTTCAAAGCTTCATATTTCTCAATATCAACACAATCACCGTTAGCAGTATTTTGTGACATTCTTTGAATTGCATTTTGCAATTTATAAAACTCTTTATTCCTTTCTTTGGCACGATCTCTACTATAACATTGTGAAAATTTTTTGATTTTGTATTTCAAATTGTCCCACCACACCAAAGGAGGGACTTCAAATAATTTACATTTCTTTTCTCTCTCTAAAATATCTACTACCTTTTTCTTATATAATTCATCAAACAAGAGAGAATTGTTATGTATCCACAATATTCATTCGTATCTAAGTAAAGTATAACCATTGAATGATCACCAAGTGACGTATTTGTGTAATATATATTTTTAACAAAGTCACTTACCACATTTGATACTAATATGTAGTCAGTTCTACTTTGTATAAGTTTATTTTCAACCACAACTTTCCTAGAAAATACCCTTTCATTTCTGTTTCTTTTTCTCCATACATCAACAATGCCGCATTTATTCATCATATCAACCAAAGTTTTGTAACCCTGATCATACATATGTTTTGTTTTACTACACCGATCTATTTCACCTAGCGTATTATTAAAATCACCAAGTACAATGATTTTGTCTAATAAATTAATCTTTTCTGACATATTTCTGAAAAATAAACATCTATCTTTCGTGTTGTTTGGAGCATAAATGTTAATAATATCTATAATACTTCCTTCATTTTCTTTATATTTAATATGTAAAAACTGCCATCTTTGCCATGAACGAATTCAACATTTGATTTAATATCATTTCTAATCAGAAATGCAACTCCTTTAGATGCAGTTTCAAAATTGTTATAATATATATCTCCGTCCCATAAGTGTTTGTAATTCTCAATGAAATCATTCTTCCAATGTGTCTCTTGTAAACCTATAATATCATATCTTTTGTCCTGTAATAAACTGAACACCGCCTTCCTTTTGTTTATATCACATAAACCGTTACAATTCCATGAGGAAATTATAACCATTGTTATGTTTAGGAGAAAGACAGTTAATTCTCTACCCATTTTATTTATTTTTCTTTGCTTTATTCTTTTTCCTACCTTTCTTCTTCCGTTTCGTTTTTCCATTAACTGTTATTTCAACCTCGGCTTCTGATTCCGTTTCTGTTTCTGTGTTGTCTCCCTTTGTCGAGTTAATCGAAACGTGTTCCATGTCTTCTTCTAATTCCGTAGTAATTTCGTCTTCTTTTGAACTACTCTGTATTTCTTGAGTGTCTTTAGTATGTTTTTTTCTCACACGTGTTGTCCACTTCCATTTCTCCGCTTTTCGTTACGTTCTCACTTTCTTTCGGAGTTTTATCCGCTTCTTTGGAATTGTTTTCAGGTGTTGTATGTTCTATGATTCCCGTATCATTTTCTTTGCTTTGATCCGTGAAGTCTTCGTGAATGTCATTCGGTTTGTTTTTCTCTTCACTGTGACCCGTTTCCCATTCACCATTTGAGTATTCTCGTTCACTCATCCGATTCGAACACTCACACCTGTGTTCCCATTCACAACATTCTTCACATTGTTTATTTTTACATGCTCTCGCATAGTGTCCTTGCTGTTTACACTTGAAACAAATAAATCTGGGACATTCCCTGAACAGGTGATCAGCAGAATAACACAAAGAACACACTTTTAACTGTTCATTGTGTATACTTCTATAATATTCTTTGTGGAATTTCATTGTATATGGAAATGAACTCATATTCGGTGGTAGTTTCACACGCACATACCTAGTACCATCTGCTATTGTGGTTCCTGGGTAGAATCTCCTGTTTATTGATGACAATAATTCTACACCTAACTCACGCAAAGAGTGTTCGATTTCTTCATCATCAATATAAGCTGGTAGATGTAAGAAACTAACAATGATGGATGATTGTACTACTTCATGAACCTTAGATGTAGAATTCCCCACTTTGATCCCCTCAAGTAAATATTACACGGGGGCTTTTCCATCCATTGTTATTTCATACAGATTTCCAGACTTGGGGACGCATGCATAAAGTGTACCTGGTCCACAATTTTCATGCACATATTCAATAATAGCATCTGGCTTCACAGCAGAATTGTCCAGTACATTTACAACAAGAGGCCCAGGGGCCTTATAGGTCACCTGAGTATCATGTAACAACCTTCCAATGTTTGAATTAGGTTTGTGTTTAAATATAAGAATTTTACTTTTGGATGGAAGAAACATTGAATAGCTATGTGGTCAGCCCCGCCTTTGCACCAGAACCCCTGACCCAGGGGCCATAAATTTCAGTTTTGAAAGAAGCATCCTTGATCATCATTATCATACTATTAGTTTGTCTACTTAATACCCAGCAGCAGAGGAGAAGATTTTCAAAGAAATAAAATGCTTTTTCACTATATGATCAATAGGGCCCCACCCTAATACCAGAACCCCTGACCCAGGGGCCATAAATTTCACAATTTTGAAAGAGGCATCCTTGCTCATCATAATCATGCTATTGGTTTGTCTACTTAATACCCAAGGACAGAGAAGAAGATTTTCAAAGAAATAATGCATTTTCACTATATGACTTATAGAGACCCACCCTAGCACCAGAACCCCTGATCCAGGGGCCATGAATTTCACAATTTTTAACAAGAGGTACTGTGAGCAATGCTCACTAAGAATACCCCCCGCTTACCCCAATCTCCCAAAGGGTGTTGGTAATAGGTATAAACTACCTCTTTTCTGAGTGTTGCTACTTCGATGTCCAGTGCGCATGACCTTTGACCTTTTGACCCCAAAGTCGATAGGGAACATCTTCATCCCATGGGTAGTCCATATGTATGATATGGTGACTGTAGGTGGAAAGGATAACGCTTTAGAGCCCGGAAACCATATTGCTACTTCAATGTCCAGTGCGCTTGACCTTTGACCTTTTGACCCTAAAATCGATAGGGAACATCTTCATCCTATGGGTAGTCCATATGTATGATATGGTGACTGTAGGTGGTAAGGATAACACTTTAGAGCCCGGAAACCATATTGCTACTTCGATGTCCAGTGTGCTTGACCTTTGACCTTTTGACCCCAAAATCAATAGGGAACATCTTCATCCCATGGGTAGTCCATATATATGATATGGTGACGGTAGGTGGAAAGGATAATGCTTTAGAGCCCGGAAACCATTGCGTCTACAGACGGACGGACGGACGGACAGACGGACAACTCGATTCCAGTATACCCCCCCACAACTTGTTGCGGGGGGTATAAAGAGGCATCCTTGCTCATCATTACCATGCTATTAGTTTGTCTACTTAATACCCAGAGACAGAGAAGATTTTCAAAGAATTTCTACATTTTCACTATATGACCAATAGAGCCCCACCCTAACACAAGAACCCCTGCCCCAGGGGCCATGAATTTCACAATTTTGGTAGAGGGCTCAATGCTCATTATAATTATGCCCACAGTTTGGCTTCTTGATGTCCAGGAGTAAAGAAGAAGATTTTTTAAAATTACACTCATTTTGATGGTTTTTGCCATTTTCACTATATGACCAACAGAGCCCCACCCTAACACAAGAACCCCTGCCCCAGGGGCCATGAATTTAACAATTTTGGTAGAGGGCTCAATGCTCATTATAATTATGCCCACAATTTGGCTTCTTGATGTCCAGGAGTAAAGAAGAAGATTTTTTAAAATTACACTCATTTTGATGGTTTTTGCCCCACCCCTCAGGCCCCAGGGGGGCAGGGACCACGAATTTCACAATTTTTGTTCCCCTTCACCCACAGATGCTATATGCCAAAATTGGTTGAAATTGGTTCAGGGGTTTCAGAGAAGAAGCTGAAAATGTTCAAATGTTAACGCACGACGAACGACGACGGACAAAACAGATAGCAATAGGTCACCTGAATGAATTCAGGTGACCTAATAAGGGAGTGTTCACGTCGATACCTTCTATTTTTGACTGGACGATCATATTCACCAAGATGGCCGCCACTTGAAGTGGCTGCCGTCCTGAATTTAGTGTTCTAATCACAAGATTTTCAAAATGTCAAACAAAAACAAGATATAAATTATAACATATATACATGAGGACCCTCTGTGGGTAACAGAGGGTATTGGTTCTAAACTTACAGACTCTACAAAAGGTATAATCCACTCTATCGGAACAACCCCGTGCTCACCCTGTAAATCCTATACCGGAAGTCCAACCGTCGGTATTCTAACTTACTGAGCTACTCGGCTAGGTATTTAAATGGAAAAGGAAAAGTCAAATATTGCTGATATCGATTTTTTCATCCATGTTTTTAAAGGAAGTCAGCCATTATGATGATGTAGAGTACTACCTTAATACTTCACATACACTGTACTAGCATGGCTATGTTATCAAGAGGGGAAGGCCTCTATTAATTTTGAGGTCAAAGATCACTACGGGACTTCACAGAAAAAAACTTGTAGACTCTAATTGCGAGGGGATATGCACTGCTTTGCGGAGCTTTTCTTGATCAAAAAGTTTTGGGTAAACGTTAGAATTTTGGTCTAACTTGGTAATGTCACCCCTTCTTCAACGAGAGCAAATATCAACGTTTTAAAACAACTAAATTATGGTGTAAATCTAATGTAAGGATTACTCGGAACCTGGAAATAGTTGTATTTCCCTTTAATGCACAATTTACTAGTTAGCAACGTTTTATTATTATTATTATTAAACTGTGCAGCTGTAATACAAAGCAGCACTAGATCCCACAGGTGCTTGTGGACAGGACTTCCGGTACCCCCCTTCTTTTATTTTTAAATGTTCAATTCCTTGGGTATTTCGGACGTATTTTTGATAAAATATGTAACTTCAGAGTTTATCTATTTCAATGGAATACACAAATCTCGCATAGAAACCGTTTTTAAAAATGTCATATCACCGATCATAATATTATGATCGGTTATATAACATTTTTAAAAACGGTTTCTATGCGAGATTTGTGTATTCCATTGAAATAGATAAACTCTGAAGTTACATATTTTATCAAAAATACGTCCGAAATACCCAAGGAATTGAACATTTAAAAATAAAAGAAGGGGGGTACCGGAAGTCCTGTCCACAAGCACCTGTGCTAGATCCTAGATTTATTTTATTATCCTTTATACAATACCTTTTCGGATACTGAATGCTATTCTGGGGGAAATCAAAACATTTTCAAAATGTTGGGCGTTATACGACACTGCAGCAATCTAATCCTAAAATGTAGAACTTTTTGCTAAAATTCTTCAATGATCGACCGTGGCCTTGAGAAGTAGTCAGATGAAAGATAGCTTAGAGACAATCCCGTCGCAAAGTGCTAATTAACGGGAAGTTGGAAAGCCAGCTAAACAAAGCAATCTTGACGCCGTACTGTACAAGGAAAGAAATAGCTGTCGACACAGCAATCTGGTGGCAGTCCAAAACTATTGGCACAGGAAAACCCTATAGACACAGCAGTCCACAAAACCTACAGACATTGTAGTGTAGATACAGTCCACAAAATCTACAGACATGGCAGTCTGCAGGCTTTCCACAAAAACCTATAGACACAGCACAATCTAATTAAAATTAGCTGTTTTGAATCTCTAAAAGAAGCGGTAGCGGATTCAAAACAGCTAATTTTAATTAGATTGAGACACAGCAGTCAATCTAATCAAATTAAGACTTCTTGGATCCGCGCCGTATATGATGCGGATTTAAACAGTCTAATTTTAATTAGATTAGACACAGCAGTCTGAGAGCAGTATAAAAAACAATTATAGGGCTAGACAGCCGTTTGGAGGAAGGCCAAAAAAAGCTATAAACACAATAGTCTAGGCAGCCCACAAAAACAGACATAGCAGTCTGAAGGCAATACTACAAAAATCTATAAACAGTAGTCTGGAGGCAATCCACAAGAACATATAGACACAGCAACTCAACATTTAGATATATCGACGATTTATCTATTAACAATGATCATTTTCATTCATACGTCATATAATCCCGTGGGGATCCGGGTTAGAGTAGGTCCTCGGTACCCCCTTGCTTGTCGTAAGAGGCGACTAAATGGGGCGGTCCTTCGGATGAGACCGTAAAAACCGAGGTCCCGTGTCACAGCAGGCGTGGCACGATAAAGATCCCTCCCTGTTCAATAGCCATAAGCGCCGAGCATAGGCCTAAATTTTGCAGCCCTTCACCGGCAGTGGTGACGTCTCCATAAGAGTGAAATATTCTCGAGAGGGACGTAAAACAATATTCAATCAATCAATCAATTCAGTATATCCCTGTGAACTCGAGACAAAAGACAACACAGAGTCCTCCACATCTGCTTCCTACTTCGATATCTTATTGAAAATGGATATTAACGGCAAACTAACAACTCAACTTTATGACAAACGAGTTAATATCAGCTTCTCCATCGTCAACTTCCCATATTTATGTAGCGCTGCAATATTCCATTATCACCTGCACATGGTGTTTATTTCTCTCAACTGATTTGATATACAAAGCTTGTTCTGAGTATGATCAGTTTTTAAATCGAGGTAGGCTATTGACAAATAAGTTGATGTTACAGGGGTTTCAACAGTCTCGTTTAAGGTCAGCATTTCACAAATTCTATGGTCGTTATAATGATTTAGATTGCCAATACAACCTATCATTGGGTCAAATGCTGTCCGACATGTTTCACACCGATTGTTAGGCCGTTCTTGGCACACCGATTTTGACTACGGATTACTCCTTTTACGTGATCAAGACATAGGGCTTTACAGCGGGTGTGACTGGTTGACTGGGGATGCTTACTCCTCCTAGGCACCTGATCCCACCTCTGGTATGTCCAGGGGTCCATGCTTGCCCAACTCTTAATTTTGTATTCCTTATAGGAGTTATGAGACTGATCACTTGTTTGTTATCTTCACCTTTCATACATAACATCTAAACTTTGTTTGGAGGAGCTGTTACTAAGCATTTATATTGTTTGCTAGATATTCAGGTGTGAAGAGGAAAACCTTTAAATTTAATTCAATTTCACAAAATGATCCATCCCAGTACATGAACCCTTGACAAAGGGCCCAAGAATTTCACAATTTTATAGAGGCCTCAAACTTATTATAACTATGCAGCCAGTCTATATGCAAAGTATTCAAATGTATGAAGATTTTCTTTTTAAAAGATTTAATGCTTTTTCACAAGTTACAATGTTCTCTGGTGAGTGATGTGGCCTATGGGCCTCTTGTTTAAATTTCTTATTGGAAAATTTAAAATGTCCTTGTACTTGAGAGGTCATTTTATAATAATCTGCCCACCTAAAACACTACTATACCTTATTGCTAGCGTTGAAACAATAAATTCATTTATATACCAACATTCTTTTAAAAGAAAAGAAGAGGAACTAGAAAGTTGTAACGTTTTCCGAATCCTTTTGATTTGCTCAATAAAATATGTTCAAAATAAAAGATGGTTTCAGAAACTGTAAACTGCTTGAACCTATAAAAAAATTTCTTTTTTACAATGTGTATGTACATGCATACATGTAAAGACAAGTCTATAAAAACACTACTGGTAGTCATGATGGACAATGGATTAATTTTGTACATGATCACATGAATAGATATGTACATTTGCTGCTATGAATTCACCTACTCGCTGGCTACTTAAAACAGTTATTTTTAAACCAAGTAAATGCACCGTTCTGTACACATGGACAATGTATTAACAAATTATTCACTTCTTAACATTTACACCACATCCTACCTTTAAAAAACTTTGCATCTAATGCAAATATATAATTGTACTGAAATGAATAAATTTGAAAATATTTCAAACATGAGTTACTCCAGCACAGGAATTCAGACCCTATAAAGATATCACAGTGAGATGTTTTCAGAGAGACGGATTACACATTCACATGATATTTGGCAAGCTGTAAGTTATGAATGACACGATCTGCATCTAGCTGCCTGAAATATGCATCGTCGTCATCTCTCACTAACTGGTCCTGTAACTGCTGGATTTCTGACTCCATCTTCTTTCGCATTTCTTTCTTCATCTGTTCAAGCACCTGTAAATATCAGTGCTTACTTGTCAGATAATATTCTAATATTCAAAATGAAGATAAACATACATGATAATGTTGATGCCATACAATTGAAATTGAAGCTTTAAGGAGGAAACAGTTAGTTTCACTTGATTCGTGTCAATATTAAAAGTAATGTGGAGGATATGAACACCATTTCTCAGTTTTACCCTAGTAAAGATATTGATTCTTGCTTTCAGAAAGCATAGCGTGTGTTGTGAATCCGTAATTGCAATTAACATTTTATTTATTTCCAACATTCTTTATCATTATTCTGATTAATAGCTTGTTTTATTTCATTTGCTATATAGAGTATTTCAATTAATCGATTTTTGCCTTGCATGATTTGTCATTAGTTTTTCGTCCATTTCCGTTTTTGTCCGATTGTTTACTTTTTTCCATTATAACGATAGGAAGTAAATATAGTAGAAGACAGTTGAACAAAAAGTAGTAATAAAGAACGAGAACTTTGAGAGTATTGCATAAGCAATTATACATGTCTACTACTGGCACCCCAATTAATTGATGGATGTAATATTCAAGATAATGTATATGATGTTGTTTGACCTTGAACTGTGACCTAAAACATTGGTACCAAGTCACCATGTTTACCATTATCGAATTAGTTTGATATTTTATTGTTCACACAGTTGACTCATGTAGTTTTTATCAGGGATGAAATAGTCTTAGTCAGAACTCTTACAATTTTCTAATTCAATTCATAAACATGTATATATATGTATTCTAAATGTCACACAGTAAATTTGGGTCTGATAAACATAATTATAAACACAATCAAGAAAATTCGGGTACTCCATCATTGTGCGACATACCGTTTGCCTAGTTTCGATGCAGTTCAAAAAGCATCAAATCTGGTTCCCGGACTTTATTAAACACAAAATACATGGGGTAAATACTTTTAAATAAATGTGCAAATGGAACACAAAACAACAACCCGATTTAACATTCATATCTGCATTTTAAATACTTATCAAGGAATTTAAAACCCTGTTTGTAATACTACTTACTAGACCCTATTAATTGTTCGAAGGCTGATTTTGAATACCCGTGATTTCAGTCGGATTGCAGGAATGTGGTAAATTGAGTACTGCCGACTGATCAGACTTCTCACACTGATCACAGAAAAATACTCACGTGATTAACAGATCTGATATATATTTTCATTGATATGATGCTTTTGTGATTAATGAGCTTGAAATCTAAAATTAATGAGTGATTTTTTACACAATCAGTGACTGATTTCATCAACTGCCTCTATTCATATGTCCTACTGTTACAGCCTTTCGACCGGAACATGATCCAAATGAATATAAAAACGTAACATATAAAAATTGATTTCTTTAATACCTATCCATCAAACGTTACGAAATTGAAACCTGATCTGTAGTTTGCCACTCTGAAACAACACTGCAAGTTTCAAACGAATCCTTGCAAGCGTAGCGGGAAAAAAAGTCTGGAAAACCAATGGGACAGACTGAGAGACAGACAAAAAAGAAACCTATAGTCCACTTCGGTTTTACAAACCAGTAGTGGACTAATAAGTAGAGAAGTATTAAATACAGAAAGTTTAAAAAAGTAAAGTAGTATATAAGAACTAGTTAAATAGTAAATTACTGATAAAACATGTTTGATAAACGTAAAAGGTGTCTTTTGAATTGTGTTGTGATCTTGTCTGTTGTGGATAGACCTAGTATTCATCCACAGTTCATCAATAGTTAAAGATTTCTTCTGTATCCAATGAGGCAATTTGAGATTTATATATATTGATCTATATCATTTATTTACTTAATTATTCACATTACTTACATACTTGTGTTCTACTTGTTGAATAATTCGATCTGTAAATATGTATCACAGTATGTGCTTTGATGTTTGTCAAATACCGTATGTAAACTGTGAATATAATCCGTGTGTGAATTGCAGGAAATAACAGCCTCCGCCACATTGCTTGGACAGACAGTCTTTATCTTTTACTTCTATAGTGTAAATATGACATTTGTCCATGTCTGTGCTTGATGTTTATGAGAAGGCAAACTTCATAAAAACCAGTCATATTATGTCAGAATATTAAAAAAGGTGAAAAAATACTATCTCTTAAGATTTTATAATTCTAATTTTAGAGATTTTGGTAATATTTGGGGTAACAACTTAATTACACCGAGATTCTGCACAAAAACATACTCAGTTTTGAAGCAAGACAGCATCTATCAATTAACCCTTATCATTATGATAGAGTTCTTTTTCATTTCAATATTCAATCTCCAGTCATGTTCCCATTTATCTTTTATCAGTTATATAATGGCTATGCACACCATGTGTCAATTTCGCTTTCCATTTACTTACCTTCTTCTGTGCTTTTTCCCGCACTAAAAGTTCTTTTTTCTCTTTGGTAATGGATTCTGACAACATCTCAAACTGATCACGATAACTCATTGTGGTCAAGGCAAGACAAAAGAGAAATTCATAAACATCATACTGCGAACAAGTGTGAAGGCCCTATACAAGTCAATTCCTAGCTATTACGTGTACATGCAAGTTGGAGTGGCATTGTCATAAGGAACACACCCTCTAAATATCACAGTCTATCCTTACAGCTTAAAAATTAAAGGCAATTTAAATTAATGGGTAAAAGGACAATATCTACTGTCAAAAGGATTAAACCTACAAAGTATCCAAAACCTTTCTCTCATGTGGTACACTGTTATAAGCATGTTAGATTTATTATCATTAAACACAACATCACTTGCAAGGCCTTAATTTGACACAAGGGTTAAACCCACTATCAACCCCCTTCACTTTTATTTAAATACTTGTTATCAATATTAGAGGTTTTTATGACACATAGAAAAAAATATTCCCCTTTATTCTTTGATTCTGGAAGTGTAAAATAGACACATTTAAATCAAAAGAGGATCCTGAACATGCATCTGGACCCTGTTGCACAAAAGTTAGTTAGATTTAACTGACAAATAATGTATAATAGTTAAACTATATAAATGTAAGAGTTAATGACAATTGTTGGTTAAAGTTGACTAACCTTCATGAAACTGGGTCCTGAACATTTAAAAATCATAATCAGTAAGGACCACTATTTAGACAATACACTGTTAATGCAATCTGAGCTGATATAGATATATGTGAATGTACAAGATTGTAAATGTATTCAGGCACAGTAAACATGATCTAGATGAATCAATGAAGGATACTAGTTCTCCATGGACTCAATTTCATTTCTCTGAGTTCCGGCTTCAGTATCTCTCTGTTCCTTGGCATACTTCTTCATTTCTCGAACTCGATCCTTTTGAATGTCCAATCCATCTTTAAACAGCTTGCGGAAAATCTGCAGTGTATTATTTGTAAAATCCATTCACTAACAAATTATTGCATACATACTGTAAAATTAACACTTATAGCAAAGCTCCAGGGCCAGCGTAAAATAGTTTGTTATAACCAAACTTCTTTATATCCATTAACATTTTTGTTATTTTCCTTTCATAGGAGAATAAATATCACTTCACAATAAACATCAATTAGTTATAAGCATCTTTGTTTTAAGCACAGGCACCTGAATTTTTGTCAATAATTCAGGTGCCTGTGTTTTAATCAAGTTTTACTGCTCTTTGTCTTTACAGTACAAACAAACTGAATTTTGTCTCACCATTTCCTCTCTCGTACGTCTCTTGAGCATTTTTGATCTCATCCTGACCTGGTAATCATCATAATATTTACGAGACCGAGCAGACTGTGCTCGTTTCTCTTCGATCAAATTTTTAGCAGCAATGGTTTGCTTCTGTCTCTCTTTGATGTCTTTCTGTGAAAGAGCACAACAAGTCATGCATCAATACAGACACAATAAGTCATGCATCAATACAGACACAACAAGTCATGCATCAATACAGACACAACAAGTTATGCATCAATACAGACATAACAAGTCATGCATCAATAGACACAAGTCATGCATCAATAAAGACACAAATCATGTATCATTAAAGACACGGCAAGTTTTATGTATGACATAATGTGGTTTTGCCATCATTTTTTGAAAATATCAATTTTCATGAAGTGGTTAACATTTATGAAATTAAAGAATGAAGGTTAATAGCTCATAAATGTCCGCGCCAATGAAATTGTATTCTTGAGAAAAACCACACAATGAAAACACAGTGTCATTATATGTTTGATGAGTCACAGTTTTTGGTATTTAGCAAGATATGAGCTTTTGACAAAAATTACACAAAATAACTTTAACAGAATTTACATACCATACGTTGGCCATGCTCCATTTCTTTTTTCATTAAGAGAACCATGATTTCATGACGTTTCTCTGCTTCTTCCAGCTTTAAAAAGTGAAATAAAAACAGATTTTTTTTTCTATGTAACATACAAAAGATACTACACTGTCATAAAGCATTTTCATGTGGTCCTGTTTTAAATATGATCAATTTATTCTTTTCTACATATTTAATTCAAAGTTTTTTGTGATATCAACTACATTTCCTGAACTGCTCATTAGAGGCAGCATCCAGCTGATTGGAAACCCAATCAGACTCTACTAACCTCCGCTTTTGCTTTGCTTTTTTTCCGTCGTACTTCCTGGTTGGCTCGTGTGACCTGCTCTATTTGGTGAATGCCCTTCCTCCACAGTTCATGCCAGGTATGGAGTGATAGGTGGAGGTGAGGGAACTCCTTAAGCATCATGGGCAAGATGTCCTCATCGTCTTTAATTGTCACTGAAGCAGACATAGAATCTTCTGTAGACTAAGTTAGATCATATATATCGGTACCTGTCTTTCCTTTGTAAGCAATCTTTAACACTTACACTTCTGTTTTGGTATTGCTGTCACCCCACTTGACGATTTTTTTTTAGCCTTACTACACACACTGGGTTTGTGGACTAGTGTTTTCTTCTTCACACCTGAAAGTCAATCAAATTGAGCATAAAATAATAATGTCATTCCCAATGTGGAGTATACCAAGTGATTTCTACCAAACCTAGAAATGAAGCTTTAGATTACAGCAAGAATTGTCTCACCAAAGTCCTTTGGTTTCATGCTCTTTCTAGAACTAGTCAGTACCTTCTTTCTGTATTCATCTTCCTATATATCAGAAATTATAGATTTAAGTAATTATGAAGAGTAACTTGGTGAAAATGTATTGATGTCATTAAAACTATACTCAAAGTTACATTGTACATACCAAAGTCATGATTTATTCCCAACATCTGTAAATGAAAAAAAATGCACAAAGACAATACATATGAATAATGCATAGTTTTGAACACTTACCACATGCTTAGCACCTTTTCTATCTGTATTCAATCCATACTCTGCTTCATTCTGTAGTTCATCTAAGTCCTCTTGGTATATTCTTTGTAGAAACTGTAAACATTCTTGTGTTATAAGATGACATTTTTTAAATGAAATCATCATACTTTTGTAATTTACAGATAGAAAAATAGCACAAAAGCACAAACTTCCATACAAAACTATAAAACATGTAGACTACCATATTTTCATGCATCAATATTTATATTCAGCAATATTTTGTCAGTTTCAATGTTTTCATTTCTCAATATAGAATCTGTGAAGCACAAGTGGCTTTTCAGCTTGATACAAAAAGGGAAAGAATTTTTATCACAAAATTATGTCTTCATTGTTTGTATCGTGTAAGATATGCAAAACAATGGAATTATGGGTAATTTTTGTATAATAATTACCCAATGCTTCTGATGTTTTATATTCCTATGATACTTACATCTGAGACAGTTATTTTTTAGTTAAACTTTTACAGTGCAGGTTTGCTTAAACCGTTAACTATCTCTTAAACCGTTAACTATCTTTTAATATTGTACTGCATGTGTAATTAATATCTTTAATTAGGGCTGTTCCAGAAATGATCAAATGTGGGGGGGGGGGGGGGGGGGGGGGGGGGGGGGGAGGGGGGGGGGAGGGCGGCAAATGATGTTTTTTTGTGTGGGTGGTCGTATTTTTTCATATTTTATTTGGTCCGTGGTTGGACTGTTAAAAAAATATTTATTATGGGTAGTTTCTATTGTTTTATTTTGTGCCACGTGGGTGTTGAGTTTTCAGAATATTTTTATTGTCGCTCTTGTCGTGTTGGTTACAAAAAGTCGGAGGGAAAATTGAAAACGTGCTTTTGAAATGCTGCTTTCGAAATCGGAAATCGGAAGTAACAATAGAACTATTCGAGTTGTCGCTCTTTGCAGCGCATAACTTTCTATTACGGCACTCTTCAAATTAGAGGCGCGTTTAGTAGGGTCCCTTTGGATGTGATGGCGGCGAACTCTGTTCTGTAGATTATTACAGTTTACAGTGCATCGATTTTGGGAATATTTTGAAACCAATAGGTATTCCGTTTTCTAATAAAAATAGGCAAACCTTAGTTGATTTATACGAGGGTACCGATGCGTTATATTTATCAGTCAGTGTGATGGTGATATAGAGGCCTCCGGGTGCGGGCTCCATTAGAAGACGAACAATTCGTGGAAAAACATATCCATACCCATTTCATGATAATAGCATCGTTTGGACTCCCAATCTTTCCAACATTCCCGCCACAGATGCCTTTGATTGTTGATGTGACATCGTTTCTTCAGAACTACTGTGATACAATGTCGCACAGGCATTACCGCGTCATTGACTAGAATGTTTGTCCCGAAAACCTCGCGAGATTTGTACCGTTTTCATTTTTAAAAATATTTTTGTGGTGGGTCTGGTTATTTATTTTTTTTAATTAGATGGGTCATTGTAAAATGAGTTTATGAATTTGATGGGTCATGGAGTAAATTTTTTTTTTTTTTTAATGGGTGCTTGGTATATACAAAATGTGCTTCCCCCCCCCCCATGTATTTATTTCTGGAATAGCTCTTAGCAGAATTCATATTTTAGTATCTTTGGCACCTTTATTCCCTTTGCTTTACTCACATTTATTCATTACCTTCATTAAGACTTAAGAATTCAACACTTACATCTACTTTGCGTTTGTTGACATCTTTTTCTTTGTTCAGCAGTCGCTGTGTATCTGAGATGGAGTAGTTTCCCTTGGATTTACTGCCAAGCTTACTAGTGTGGACTTTTTTCTGGTCATTACTTGACCTAAATCTGGCTGGCATGGCCTCATCTTCGCTAAGAACATCATCAATAATCTCATGAAACCTATCAGAAAAACAATTTATTCACTTGATAATATTCTGACATATCAAGTGATGAATAATAACTTAATTATGCGAGTATAATCCATTTTTCCCATGATACATATATTCTAAATTCAATGTACACAAGTATTTTATTTCACATACTGTTTCTTTAAGTATTCATCATAAGAGAAACTGGCTGGATTTTTTTCGAAGTCAAAGAGGCTACTTTCGCCTGATTGACCTTTCTTCTGTGTGTTGTCCTGTCGGGCCTGCACAGGTTTCTTTGAACCCTTCTTATTCTCTGTCCAAGCTGACTTGGTTTTAGTTTTGTATCTATAAGAGGAAGATAATACTTCAAAATATTTCAGCTCAATATTATACCTAACACCATGCCATGTGTAATATCTATTCTATGAATCTAAAACTTTAAATTACTAAATCAGGGTAGAAATGCATTCTGAATATTTTTGACTGATTATAAAAAGCTAATTTTCTGAGATTGTATTGCTTCATTAAATGTCCACATACGACAAGAGGCTCACAGGCCTTATCCATCACCTGAGTATTAGTTTCAGGTATCACTAGCCCCAAGGGCTATGAAATCTTCAATGATTTCCCTGTTCTGCATATCTAAGGTAAATTCTAATATTCAGCAAAGTATAAAGCAAGATGTGTTCTTCAAACACACATGCCCCCAAAAGTGAGCTCCTCCTAAATGTTCACTTACTTTTATCCAGTGTAAGTAAAATTATAGAAAATGTTTACTAAATGTAACAGTATATGACCATATTGACCCCGCCTGTGACTTGGAACCTCTACCCATGAGGTTGCAATACTCACAATTTTTGATACATCTTTTTCCTCTTTTCCTAAATGTGTAATTAGTTTTAATATAGTATCAGCAAAATTAAAGAAGTCTGTCAAATGATAAAGACATTTAACCACTTATAATGACCATTTTGACCCAATCCTGGTATCAAAACACCTACCCCTGGGATCATGAACTTTACAATTTTGGTAAAGGGCTAATTGCTTCTTCTTGATATCCATTTAGTTTCAATTTAGTATTAATAGCATTAAAGGACACATCTCATGTTTTCAAAGTATACAGAATTATATACATTTTGTCTTCCTTATGCTTATAGAAATTAATTGTAATAGTTCGTTCACTGAAGTATTGCGATAATTAGCCACAATACGGACTTAAATCTAAGCCCCGATTTCAAAAAGCCTAGTTAATTACATAGGTAGTCACATGGTACAGTGACGTCATATGCGACCTTCGTCGATCAACTTGTTGTAAAAGCAGTGTTAGATATTTTTAAAAAACTCGGGTTTTAGGGGCCTAATTTATTTACCATGGATAACATTTATTTCGATGTTGACAAATTTCCTGAGTCTTATATCTTTTAGCCACCAGTGCATACAAATAGCGACCCAAATATAGCAAGGAAAGCGAGTATGAAATCTGCATAAATTTGAGAGTAAATAATGTTTACATGGGATCACTGTCTAAACACAATTTGGTAATGCCATTTCTGTAAACAACTGTAATTAGCGTTGTTGTTTTTCTAAAAATAAACAGTGCAATTATTATTAAATTTATTTTTGGAGAAGTTAGGCCTAAATTATGATACGATTATGTATCATTGACAACTAGGCCTACTGTCACTGATGCATTTCGAAAATAATAATGATCAAACTTATTGTGAAAATCACAATACTTTTAAATTATTTTATGCAAGCAATTTTATTAATCATTATTTTTTGTTATCTACACATACGTTGTTACTTAGGAAGTGGGAGCGTGGCGTGCTGTTGTTGTAAACACGTATGCGTTCCTTAAAAAAAAATGAAAGCATGATAATTCAATTAAAAGTTGGGAAATATTATATTTTATTATTTATAATTGAAAGTTCAATTATCTTTTATCTTTAAATTTCTTTTTTTAAACTACCAGTTGGTAGACACTGCTAGCAAAGTTCTGCCTATATGTTGTTACAAGGTGAAGGTCAGTTGGTGCGAGTGTGTATTGAATTTGAGAGCAGAACGGAAAGCATATGCCGTAGGCCTATATGTAACAGCCTATATGTAACAGTGCGTAACTTCGATAGAACCATTTTCTCACAGTTTATCTACGTCTTTGTCCAAGTGTTTGTTTGAAAAAGTACAGGGACAAATTCTACTGGTTTTTTTTTATGGCAAAGTCGTTGTGCCGACAAAAAATATTAACGTCTTGTCCCTCATACCTTCCTTCGAAAATTAAAAAAAAAAAACACAGTCCAAATCCTCTCTACTGACAGCAAGTACACCCTTAAACGGCACAAAACACCCTAATGCAGTGTTATTTACAAGCTGTTAATGAGATAATTGTTTGTTTGTCGATTAAATCTAATCTGTTTATGAAATGGCTAACAACTGTTTTCAAATCTTCTCGCTCGAGGTCGCATATGACGTCACAGATAATGGCGCGTAAAATATCGAAGAAAATATGCATATCGCAAGATTTGAATTTCATTGCTTTCAAACTCGAAAACTACGCAAACTGTTTCATTTAAAACACCTGTAAAGTAGTTTTAGGCATGAAATGAATTAATTTTGCTGAAAAAATTAAAAAGTTTAAAAACATGCGATGTGTCCTTTAAAGACAATGTTATATGCAACATCCCGAAGCAGTATTCCAACATGACAACGCCAGACCACATACTGCTCGTCTAACTTGTGATGTTCTGCAAAGACACATTATCCAGGTTCTTCCTTGGCCATCCAAATCACCCGATTTGACCCCTACTGAACATGCATGGGGCAAACTGGATAGGCACATCCACCAAAGACAACCACAACCTCAGACTCTGCAACAACTAGCCCAAGCTCTGCAGTTAGAGTGGAACAACATCCACTGATATTTGTTTCAGAGACTTAATTGCATGACTTAATTGCATCTAAGGGAAAGTGTTGTCATTGGTGCTCGGGGGTGTGTGATTGATTGATTGTATCTTGTTTAATAGTGTTGAATAATCGGAAAAATTTCACAATCGATAATCGGTCAAAATAGGAAGAACTAGATCGATCAATGATAGATATAATCGGTATTTACACACAGTAAATAAACGTTTATTATTTTTGGGTTATTTCCTTTTAGTTTTATGGATATGTGCAACATACACACACTTATTAGCTTATTTACGAGGAGTGAAATGGGTTTTTTTTCTAGCCATGACATCCAGACTGGCTTTAGTTTAGTTTTAAGAAACCTTAAAGTTTCTGAATTTCGATCTCTCGAACTCTCAATCTCTCAAAGTTTTATCAAGGTTTGAGTTATCGAGAGTCACCTGTATATGAGTCTGTACTATATCTAATCAGTAGCCCTTGACATGCAAATTTTAAAGATTACATATATTCTCTTATAAACTTTTATCCCTTACTGAGGCCACCATCCCATCCACAGGCCATGATTTGTAGAAACCCACAGCACCTGGTGATGATTACATATTAATGATCACAAATCATGGCCCTGTTCTTGAAAAATTTCCTCATGTATTACCAGATTTTTAAATGATTCTACCATATTTTCATTATTTCTTATCATCTCCTCTTTGAAAAGGGTGCAATCCTTCATTTGAACAAATTTGAATCCATTTACCCAAGAATGCTGTATGGCAAGTTTGGTTGAAATTGGCCCAGTGGTTCAGGAGAAGTTGAAAATGTATAAAGTTTACAGCCTGTAAACACCACATGTACTAATCAGTAACTTCAGTCTGGTTGCTGTGTGAACAGGACAGACAGACAAATGGATGGATGCTCGACAAGTGATCAGAAAAGCACAATTGAGCTTATAGCTCAGGTGAGCTAAAAAATTAATTGTATCTTTCCAGTATACAATACCTAGGAGCCGTTCTCAAGAAGCTGGGACTGGACTCTGAAGTTGTTGATCTCTCCACCATAAAAGACACCTTCCTTTTGCCATGACTTGGAGTCAGCTGTAGGGGTAAAATTAGATTGATATGTATTTGCAAAACAATGATGCCAAATATCCATGACATGAAAATAAAATCTACATTCACAACAATATCATTCTTTACAGGATTTCATGAATAAAGGCACATAACCCTATTCATGCTCCACTACTATATAATCTATACCATCCACAGGATTTATTACAAAGTAGCATTAAATCATCCACTGTCATACTGTCCATGAGTGTTTAACTATTTCTATGATTTATGGATTGGAACATTTAGCTACATCTTTTTATATACCCCCGGGTTGTAATGTATTCTTACATATTAGATTTAATAGAATGAAGAAATATGTAAATGTAGTATATATATTACTCTAGATTCCTTATTTTATGTGATAACTTATATTGCAAAATGACTTGTAGACATAAAATTGCGGGAACATGAATTTACAATATCAAGATGTTTTACATGTATTTCAGCAATATAAAATAAATAGGGATAACTCTATTCAGCAATTCCTACTTCTCACCAAATTATGCAATAATAAATTTCTTGTGTATATCTAGGAATTTACAGACTCACTGTTGTCTTTCAAAAAACAGTATCATAAGTACTTATGGGGGAAGATGTTGAATGTCCATTAATTTAAATTGACATAACTTCAGCCAGTGAAACGTCTTCTCTACCTCTGTGTCGGAGTACAATTCATCATCTGATTGACGTGCGGGACTTTTCGTCTTTTTTGGTGGACTCCCAAATTGGTTTTTCTTTGGGTTAGGATATGTGCTGTGATACAAATTTTTAGTCAAGATTATTTGACTCAACTTTCAATGACTTCCAGTTTAAATTTCCATAGTTATAGGGACATATAAATGACAAATATTTGTAAAGAATGTCAAATTAACTTTAACCTTTGAAATATATGTATTCCTTTTTCTTCACAGACCTGTGTAATTTCCCTGTGTCATAATCATTTTCCATGCTTCTTAGAATCGTTCTTGCTCGGCTTGGACTGCAATTTACAGCCTCCTCAGCCATGGCTGCTGTTTGTTCGACCATGTTACATAAACCCTCGTAAGACTCAGTATCTCTTAAATCACCAGAGTTTACATTACTCTGTCTTTTGCCTAAAAATTGAAGCAACAACTCAGGAATAACAATCAAAATGATGTATTTTTAAAAGAAAAAAAATTCATTTTTGAATATACATGTACATGAGGGTATGATCTGCTATGCTTAACACCAGCATACTTCATGAAGCACATTAGCTCTTACCCTCATGCATTTTTAAAAATGAAATTTCTTGTATTTACATTCTACTTCCTTCATTTCTGTCAGAATACTTCTCATTACCAGCTCGTTAGAGTTATCGCGCTTTGATGACTTTTGTGCGTCATTGGTAAGAAAATGCACAAGTCTCGTGAGCAAGTGCGAGATTACTGGGACATAAACGCTCATAGCACCCCCCCCCCCCTTTTAAGAGTTAAAATACATGTATTTTTAAATAAAATAACCATTGATCAAACTGCATTTTTCAAATATTCTAACACTATTTTATTAAAGATGCTACATGTTTTTTAAACTCCACCACACCTATTATAAAAATTCCAAACAACGATATTCTCTGTCCTAAGTCCATCAATATTTTGTAATTTTCAAAATAGCTTCGATGCAGTTTGGAAACCCATAAGTTGTGTTAATTAGTGTTATAAACGCCTACAAAAAATGCAGTTTGGAATATATATAACTTGTTCTAAAATATGGGAATTGAGGGGGGAGGGGGGGTGTACGTGTACGATTATAAAGTCCATGCCATATGAACCTGTCCTAATTGTATGATAAAATTGAATGTCTTCATAGTCTGACAGAATAACTTTAAAAACATATTAATCCCATTAATTACAAGAAAAGTTCTTGTGTTGAATGTGCATTTCCCTTCACAGTTCTTCTTGCAATTGATGCTTTATATCGGTCAGATTTGGCAAATTTAGTACCTGCGCTCTCTCATATAGTTTAATAAGTTCATCTGTTTCTTGTAAGAATAATCAATTCCTAAATTTGACTTTAGAATTTTAATCAGTGTTGTGGTTTGCAGTCAGTTATAATATGTATTTGATACCATAATTTATATTACGTATGCTTAAGTAATGTGTTTACATTATGTTGTCCCGGTAGCACGACTTTACGCGCCTTTAATTTGAAGAGTTCCACTAATGGAAATGATAAGTATTTCCAGCTGTTAAAATACATGTACTATGTCTATCAATATTCATACGTGACTGCTTACAACTTCCAACACATTCATGAGGAATTATTACAGTTTGTAAAGACATTGGAAAATATAATTGAATTTATGCCTTCTATATGATAAATCTAGAAGTTAAAACATGTTTCCCGCAGTTAGTTATTTTTCATCTCAACAAACAAGTAATTATTGTAGTTGTAAAACTGTCATTTATTAATGACAAGAAGATATCAAGATAAACAAGAGGCCCATGGGCCACATCGCTCACCTGAGTCACCTTGGTCCATATCAGAAGATTTTCCATATCTACATGTATTTGCATGTAAAACCGTAGTCCCTATTATGGCCCCAAACCTACCCCTGGAGGCCATGGTTTTTGCAAACTTGAATCTACACTATGTCAGAAAGCTTTCATGTAAATATGAACTTCTTTGGCCCAATGGTTCTTGAGAAGAAGACTTTTAAAGATTTTCCCTATATATTTGTATGTAAAACTTTGATCCCCTATTGTGGCCCCATCCTACCCCAGGGGGGCATAATTTCAACAAACCTGAATCTGCACTATATCAGAAAGCTTTCATATAAATCTCAGCTTTTCTGGCTTAGTGGTTCTGGGAAGAAGATTTTTAAAGATTTTTCCTATATATTTGTATGTAAAACTTTGATCCCCTATTGTGGCCCCATCCGACCCCCGGGGGGGGCATGATCTTAGCAATTTATAATCTGCACTATATCAGGAAGTTTTCATATAAATCTCAGCTTTTCTGGCTCAGTGGTTCTTGAGAAGAAGATTTTAAAAGATTTTTCCTATAAATTTGTATGTAAAACTTTGATGACCCCCTTGAGGCCCCATTCAATCCCCGGGGTCCATGATTTTAACGAACTTGAATCTGCACTATATAAAAAAAAAAACCAAAAACCGAAAAAAAACCCACAAAAAACCCCCAAAAAACTTTGAACCCCTATTGTGGCCCCATCCAACCCCCGGGGGCCATGATTTTAACAATTTAGAATCTGCATTATATAAGAAAGCTTTCATATAAATCTCAGCTTTTCTGGCTCAGTGGTTCTTGAGAAGAAGATTTTTAAAGATTTTCCCTATATATTTGTATGTAAACTTTGACCCCCTATTGTGGCCCCATCCGACCCCCGGGGGCCATGATTTTAACAATTTAGAATCTGCATTATATAAGGAAGCTTTCATATAAATCTCAGCTTTTCTGGCTCAGTGGTTCTTGAGAAGAAGATTTTTAAAGATTTTCCCTATATATTTGTATGTAAAACTTTGATCCCCTATTGTGGCCCCATCCGACCCCCAGGGGCCATGATTTTAACAATTTAGAATCTGCATTATATAAGAAAGCTTTCATATAAACCTCAGCTTTTCTGGCTCAGTGGTTCTTGAGAAGAAGATTTTTAAAGATTTTCCCTATATATTTGTATGTAAAACTTTGACCCCCTATTGTGGCCCCATCCGACCCTCGGGGGCCATGATTTTAACAATTTAGAATCTGCATTTTATAAGGAAGCTTTCATATAAATCTCATCTTTTCTGGCTCAGTGGTTCTTGAGAAGAAGATTTTTAAAGATTTTCCCTATATATTTGTATGTAAAACTTTGATCCCCTATTGTGGCCCCATCCGCACCCCGGGGGTCATGATTTTAACAATTTAGAATCTGCATTATATAAGGAAGCTTTCATATAAATTTCATCTTTTCTGGCCCAGTGGTTCTTGAGAAGAAGATTTTTTAATGACCCTACCCTATTTTTACCTTTTCTTGATTATCTCCCCTTGGAAGGTGGCCTGGCCCTTTATTTTAACAATTTAGAATTCCCTTTACCTAAGGATGTTTTGTGCCAACTTTGGTTGAAATTGGCCCAGTGGTTGTTGAGAAGAAGTTGAAAATGTGAAAAGTTTACAGACGGACGGACAGACGGACGGACGCCGGAATACGGGTGATCAGAAAAGCTCACTTGAGCTTTCAGCTCAGGTGAGCTAAAAATTAGGGAGATGTAGGATCTCCCTAATTTTTTATCTTGATATCTTCTTGTCATTAATAAATGACAGTTTTATTTTTCTTATGATTCGCTTTTACAAGTGAAACGTCTAACGATAATAACTATATATACTGATATCGTCATACAGTAATTTATTATGACAAGAGATAATCTAACGTTACATATGTACTAGTGCATTGTTATGTCACAAAGCCAGCAAAAATAATGTACCGGTGCATTGTTACATATAAACGCATAAAACATATTAATTACAATAAATTCACTGTATGGTAAAAGATTGGAGAGAAAATGCTAAATGATACAATAAATACATGACTGTATAAACATTCTGATTGCACTAGATAGTATATATTGATGAGATACCATGTGTAGCTGTCACTGGTACCAGGTCTGAAAAAGGATCCCCTGACAGCCCCAAATCTCGCCTGTGTCTGACCAAGTCCTCTCTCTGGAAAAAGAATAAATCAAATCATTGACATAAACTAGAGCACCACAAAACAGAATATTCAATAAATCAAATTATTGACAGAAACTAGAGCACCACAAATCAGAATATTCAATAAATCAAATCATTGACACAAACTAGAGCACCACAAAACAGAATATTCAATAAATTAAATCATTGACAGAAACTAGAGCACCACAAAGCAGAGTATTCAATAAATCAAATCATTGACAGAAACTAGAGCACCACAAAACAGAGTATTCAATAAATCAAATCATTGACAGAAACTAGAGCACCACAAAACAGAGTATTCAATAAATCAAATCATTGACAGAAACTAGAGCACCACAAAGCAGAGTACAGATGTATTGAATAAATCAAATCATTGACAGAAACTAGAGCACCACAAAACAGAGTATTCAATAAATCAAATCATTGACAGAAACTAGAGCACCACAAAGCAGAGTAGAGATGTATTCAACAAATCAAATCATTGACAGAAACTAAAGCACCACAAAGCAGAGTATTTAATAAATCAAATCATTGACAAAAACTAAAGCACCACAAAGCAGTGTATTCAATAAATCAAATCATTGACAGAAACTAGAGCACCACAAAACAGAGTATTCAATCAATCAAATCATTGACAGAAACTAGAGCACCACAAAGCAGAGTAGAGATGTATTCAACAAATCAAATCATTGACAGAAACTAAAGCACCACAAAGCAGAGTATTTAATAAATCAAATCATTGACAAAAACTAAAGCAGTGTATTCAATAAATCAAATCATTGACAGAAACTAGAGCACCACAAAACAGAGTATTCAATCAATCAAATCATTGACACAAACTAGAGCACCACAAAACAGAGTTTTCAATAGAAACTAGAGCACCACAAAGCAGAGTATTCAATAAATCAAATCATTGACAGAAACTAGAGCACCACAAAACAGAGTATTCAATAAATCAAATCATTGACAGAAACTAGAGCACCACAAAACAGCAGAGTTCTTGAAATCTCTTTTGAAGTGTCAGACATTTGGTCTGACACTATTAGAAATAGTGTCAGCCCAAACAAAATTTTGTCAGTCCAGAAAAAAAATGCATCGCTTTAGAGGTTTTCATAAATTTTATTTAAAATCAACTACATGTGTAATTGTATTCAATCTCCATCTCAGCTATAAGTTAATAAATTATCTTTTCATACCCTTTCTCATCTTCCCTACACTCTGAATGAATCTTCCTCACTTTCACTATCTGAGTCACTTTCTTGTTCTATTTCTCTCTCACCCTCCACTTCTCTCTCATCTTCCATTTCTCTCTCTATCCTGTATATTCCTCTCAACTTTCTTCTCATCTTCCTCTGCAATTGTTGTAACAACTCTTTTTCTCACTTTTGCCCAGGTGTATAAAATTTGGTCTTTCGTCAGTTTCGACTTTGAGCAAATTGTGTCACCAAGCAATAGGTAAAACCGCTGCAAATAAAAGCCATTGTCTCCCAGATTGCCAGGCGGATTGAAACAATGGGTTTCTCTTCTCCTCGTAGTTCCTCACAACTGATTCCTCGCATTTACGTTTCACTGTGTTGCTGGATTTTGCATCAGTTTGAAAATCTATGGGCCACACGGCTGCCATTTTTTCCCGGTAAAAAAACGGACTTCGATCCCGATCTTATATCGGCCATCAGGACCGACAATTAAGTAACTTGTGTCGGACATTTACTACTTTTATCGGATAATCCGATATTACCGACATTTTTCAAGAACTCTGAAACAGAGTATTCAATAAATCAAATCATTGACACAAACTAGAGCACCACAATACAGAGTATTCAGTAAATCAAGTCATTGACAGAAACTAGAGCACCACAAACAGAGTATTCAATATATCAAATTATTGACAGAAACTAGAGCACCACAAAGCAGAGTATTCAATATATCAAATTATTGACAGAAACTAGAGCACCACAAACAGAGTATTCAATAAATCAAATCATTGACAGAAACTAGAGCACCACAAAGCAGAGTATTCCCATGCAACAGGGCATATTTGTAAGTGTAACATAAAAAACAATGAATTTATATTGGTGTTATGCACGCTGGGAATTATTTGAATTTAATATCAAAATAATCCAGTTTAATTGACTGAGTGTTCTAGTGTATTTCAATTGTATCAACATGGCATTGCTAGCATGACGACTAATCAAATCATTCATAGTATGACCTATCAGCACAGCAGCCTTATTTTACTCAGCTTTCCAAATCCATAAGATAAGTTCAAGATCAGTCAAGCCACCAGTTTATAACAGAGTGACATGGTGCTCTAGGTATGAGAGGGACCTGAATTTCATTTCCCCAGCCAGATGACAAGGTAGATAAAGGAACAGTGTGGCAAAGATGAATTCCACAATGTGTAAAAGTCCACAAGCAAATTAGATGTTAGAATTGGGGGGGTTGGTGGGGGGGGGGGGGGGGGGGGGGGGGGGTTCGGTTATATCTCACTATAACTGTTGAGTTATTTAGATATGATGGGATGCACCTTTCTGGCACAGGTACATGTAACAAAATCTTTAGAACAATAACTAGACAGCATTCCATATTTTTATCAATAAACTGGACAATTCTTATCCTAGCTTTGCTTAATCTAGTTTCAGTAGTACATGTGTATTTAGTTCAGGGGGTTGGTGGTACTTATTTTAAAGTTAAGGCAGTTGTAGGAACATTATACCTCTGTCTGTGGCAGGTCTAGAGGGATATACCCATCTGTCAAACAAAGACGGAGGGAATAATCCTACACATGTGTATAGTGGCTCATGAAAACATTAACAAAAGTTTATTGGGACACAAAGGACTGCAGCCCTGGTCTGGATTTCTTGGAGAGAGAAAAACTTAAGATGAAACTTGGACTTGAGTCTGAGATTTTCCTCAAATTTTTACTGCTCCATTAAAACAAGAGGCCCATGGGCCACATTGCTCACCTGAGTCACCTTGGCCCATATCTGAAGACTTTCCATATATATTTGTATGTAAAACCTTAGTTCCTATTATGGCCCAAACTACCCTTAGCAAACTTGAATCTACACTATGTCAGAAAGCTTTCATGTAAATGTCAACTTCTTTGGCCCAATGGTTCTTGAGAAGAAGATTTTTAAAGCTTTTTCCTATATTTGTATGTAAAACTTTGACCCCCCCCCCCCACACTTGTGGCCCCATCCTACCCCCCGGGGGCCATGATTTGAACAAACTTGAATCTGCACTATGTCAGAAAGTTTTCTTGTAAATATCAGCTTTTCTGACTCAGTGGTTATTGAGAAAAAGATTTTAACTATATATTTGTATGTAAAACTTTGATCCCACCTTGTGGCCCCATCCTACCCCCGGGGGCCATGATTTGAACAAACTTGAATCTGCACTATGTCAGAAAGTTTTCATGTAAAAATCAGCTTTTCTGGCTTAGTGGTTCTTGAGAAGAAGATTTTTAAAGTTTTTCCCTATATATTTGTATGTAAAACTTTGATCCCCCCTTGTGGCCCCATCCTACCCCCGGGGGCCATGATTTGAACAAACTTGAATCTGCACTATGTCAGAAAGTTTTCATGTAAATCAGCTTTTCTGGCTCAGTGGTTCTTGAGAAGAAGATTTAAGATTTTTCCTATATATTTGTATGTAAAACTTTGATCCCCTATTGTGGCCCCATCCTACCCCCAGGGCCCATGATTTGAACAAACTTGAATCTGCATTATGTCAGGAAGCTTTCATGTAAATCTCAGCTTTTCTGGCTTAGTGGTTCTTGAGAAGAAGATTTTTAAAGTTTTTCCCTATATATTTGTGTGTAAAACTTTGATCCCCCTTTGGGGCCCCATCTTATCCCCGGGGGCCATGATTTGTACAAACTTGAACCTGTACTATGTCAGAAAGTTTTCATGTAAAAATCAGCTTTTCTGGCTCAGTGGTTCTTGACAAGAAGATTTTTAAAGATTTTTCCTATATATTTGTATGTAAAACTTTGATCCCCTATTGTGGCCCCATCCAACCCCCGGGGCCCATGATTTGAACAAACTTGAATCTGCATTATGTCAGGAAGCTTTCATGTAAATCTCAGCTTTTCTGGCTTAGTGGTTCTTGAGAAGAAGATTTTTAAAGTTTTTAGCTCACCTGAGCTGAAAGCTCAAGTGAGCTTTTCTGATCACCCGTACTACGGCGTCTGTCCGTCCGTCTGTAAACTTTTCACATTTTCAACTTCTTCTCAACAACCACTGGGCCAATTTCAACCAAAGTTGGCACAAAACATCCTTAGGTAAAGGGAATTCTAAATTGTTAAAATAAAGGGCCAGGCCACCTTCCAAGGGGAGATAATCAAGAAAAGGTAAAAATAGGGTAGGGTCATTAAAAAATCTTCTTCTCAAGAACCACTGGGCCAGAAAAGATGAAATTTATAGATAAGCTTTATTAGGTAGTGCAGATTCTAAATTGTTAAAATCATGGCCCCCGGGGGTCGGATGGGGCCACAATAGGGGGTCAAAGTTTTACATACAAATATATAGGGAACATCTTTAAAAATCTTCTTCTCAAGAACCACTGAGCCAGAAAAGCTGAGATTTATATGAAAGCTTCCTTATATAATGCAAATTCTAAATTGTTAAAATCATGGCCCCCGGGGGTCGGATGGGGCCACAATAGGGGGTCAAAATTTTACATACAAATATATAGGGAAAATCTTTAAAAATCTTCTTCTCAAGAACCACTGAGCCAGAAAAGCTGAGATTTATATGAAAGCTTCCTTATATAATGCAGATTCTAAATTGTTAAAATCATGGCCCCCGGGGGTCGGATGGGGCCACAATAGGGGGTCAAAGTTTTACATACAAATATATAGGGAAAATCTTTAAAAATCTTCTTCTCAAGAACCACTGAGCCAGAAAAGCTGAGATTTATATGAAAGCTTCCTTATATAATGCAAATTCTAAGTTGTTAAAATCATGGCCCCCGGGGGTCGGATGGGGCCACAATAGGGGGTCAAAATTTTACATACAAATATATAGGGAAAATCTTTAAAAATCTTCTTCTCAAGAACCACTGAGCCAGAAAAGCTGAGATTTATATGAAAGCTTCCTTATATAATGCAGATTCTAAATTGTTAAAATCATGGCCCCCGGGGGTCGGATGGGGCCACAATAGGGGATCAAAGTTTTACATAAAAATATATAGGGAAAATCTTTAAAAATCTTCTTCTCAAGAACCACTGAGCCAGAAAAGCTGAGATTTATATGAAAGCTTCCTTATATAATGCAGATTCTAAATTGTTAAAATCATGGCCCCCAGGGGTCGGATGGGGCCACAATAGGGGGTCAAAGTTGTTTTTGTTTTTTTTCATTTTTTTTGTTGATATAGTGCAGATTCAAGTTCGTTAAAATCATGGACCCCGGGGATTGAATGGGGCCTCAAGGGGGGCATCAAAGTTTTACATACAAATTTATAGGAATAATCTTTTAAAATCTTCTTCTCAAAAACCACTGAACCAGAAAAGCTGAGATTTATATGAAAGCTTCCTGATATAGTGCAGATTATAAATTGCTAAGATCATGGCCCACGGGGGTCGGATGGGGCCACAATAGGGGATCAAAGTTTTACATACAAATATATATGAAAAATCTTTAAAAATCTTCTTCTCAAGAACCACTAAGCCAGAAAAGCTAATATTTACATGAAAGCTTTCTGACATAGTGCAGATTCAAGTTTGTTCAAATGATGGCCCCTGGGGTTGGATGGGACTACAAGGGGGGATCAAAGTTTTTCATACAAATATATAGGGACATTCTTTTAGAATCTTCTTCTCAAGAACCACTGAGTCTGAAAAGCTGATATTCACATGAACAGCTTCCTAACATGGAGCAGAGCTAAGTTTGTTCAAATCATGGCCCCCTGTTGTAGGATGGGGCCACAATAGGGGATCAAAGTTTTACATACAAATATATAGGAATTTTTAAAAAAAAAATCTTATTCTCAAGAACCACTGAGCCAGAAAAGCTGATATTTACATGAAAGCTTTCTGATATAGTGCAGATTCAAGTTTGTTCAAATCATGGCCCCTGGGGATAGGATAGGGCCACAAGGGGGGATCAAAGTTTTACATACAAATATATAGGAAAAATCTTCAAATATCTTCTTCTCGTGAACCATTGGGCCAAAGAAGTTCACATTTACAAGAAAAATTTCTGACATAGTGTAGATTCAAGTTTGCGAAAACTATGGCCTCCAGGGGTAGATTGGGGCCATGATAAGGACTACGGTTTTACATGCAAATATATATAGAAAGTCTTCTGATATGGACCAAGGTGACTCAGGTGAGCGATGTGGCCCATGGGCCTCTTGTTCCCTATATATTTGTGTGTAAAACTTTGATCCCCCTTTGGGGCCCCATCTTATCCCCGGGGGCCATGATTTGTACAAACTTGAACCTGTACTATGTCAGAAAGTTTTCATGTAAAAATCAGCTTTTCTGGCTCAGTGGTTCTTGACAAGAAGATTTTTAAAGATTTTTCCTATATATTTGTATGTAAAACTTTGATCCCCTATTGTGGCCCCATCCAACCCCCGGGGCCCATGATTTGAACAAACTTGAATCTGCATTATGTCAGGAAGCTTTCATGTAAATCTCAGCTTTTCTGGCTTAGTGGTTCTTGAGAAGAAGATTTTTAAAAGATGCCAACAAATTTTCACTAATTCTTGATTATCCCCCCCTTGGAAGTGTGGCCCTTCATTTAAACAAACTTGAATCCCCTTCACCTAAGGATGCTTTTTGGCGAGTTTGGTTGAAATTGGCCCGGTGGTTCATGAGAAGAAGATGAAAATGTGAAAAGTTTACAGACAGACGGACAGACAGACAGACGGACGCTGGACAAAATGCGATCAGAAAAGCTCACTTGAACCTTCGGTTCAGGTGAGCTAAAAAAGAAGGGGGGAAAAAGAAGAAAACTCAAACCCCAGGAATCCAAGCCAGGTGCCCCCACCCCTCTTTAAAATGGACTGTGATACCAGTGGGTTTCTGGTATGTCTCACTGGAGGGGGTGGGGTAGGGGAGGGTAACTAGATCAGGCTATCCCTTTTGGTCCCAGTCTGGGATGTCGCCACTTCACAAATACCCATCATTTGCCCTAATACTTAGGTTGGTACTTCAGATTTTCCTTTGGACCTGCAATTATTTCTTTGTACATGCAACTATGCAACCATAACTGCCATTCCCCCTAAGTAAATGTATATACTAGTACGTCCATCTCATCACTATCAATGTATCATGTTGAATCAACAATTAGTGCTGTGTGCTAGGTCACCAACCCAATGGCTTGTTCTGCGTGGGTTACCTTCGGAGTGTTCAGTTAATAGAAAAATACACCAATGTCAACAGTATTGACTGCCAGATTGTATGGTGTGATTATCATTATTGTATTGTCAGTATATCATGATACAGTTTATAATTAATCTGGAATGATTCTAAGTTTAAAGGTGTTTTTAACCCTATCTTCAAATAATCTTTTAAAATTGTTACTTTCATACAGCTAACAAACTGCATGTTAATACATTAGGTCTTGTTAATTCTATCATAGAAATAACAATGTATGTACTACCACTACAACACAAACAACATAGAACTACTGTATATACTCGCCTACAAGTCAGATTTTTCGGAGTTAAATTTTGGTCCAACACTATATGTCCGACTTATAGGAGTGTCCTAAGAAAATTAGTATTTTTCTGGACAGCGTAATGTATAGCCTAGTATTTTTTAAACAACAAAAACATGGATGAAATAAACAAAATAGTAACTGTTTAAAATGTTGAGAATAAAAAGTGAAATATCAATGTCATATCCCAAAATATTATTGGAACACAGATAAACACATAAAAGTATTGATATGAAATTGATTTGTTGGATCTAAAATATCAAATATTGGCGCGTTTCTCAAAAGATTATTAGAAACACAGGTAAAAACATTAGAGCATTGAATTGAAATTGTCGACCGATTCTTGAAAAAAGTTAGACCGACTTATGAATGGGTCAATGGCAATTCCCTCTAAAATAACTTAAAAAAAATACAACCGACTTATAGGTGAACCGACTTGTAGGCGAGTATATGCGGTAATGAAATTGTGATACACATCATCCTACATATTGGTATCGTGATGCAAACGATATCATAAGGTAGTCTGTGATACACCGGCCTAATCCATCCACTCACCATCCCCATACTATATATCCTTTGTAACTCCACTTCAAGGGTATAATGACACCATCCCATCCTCAGATATTTATTTGTTGATGTTTGCAATTACAGAATAAAATGTTGACAGTGCTACCGTTAGGGCAAACACAACTGTAATATGTGCACAGATATTTTCCCCAGAGTTGGTGATACCCCATGTAATTTTTACCAGGGGATCTAACCTATAATATGGATTAACACTTAGTATTCTACAACTGGAAGTGCAAAAAGAAAAAAAACAGGCAATCATTTTCCATTGAGTTTGGAGGGTGGGGTGTTGGACCCACCTCTGTATCTGCACCTGACATAGCCTCTCCCAATGTAATCAATCATAAACATACATGCCAACTTTCCCGATTTGTGCGGGATTCTCCCGATTTGAAGCAACTGATAAGGCAAATCCCGATATCCCGATTGGGATTGCAGAAATACCTCGAAATCCCGATTTTCTAAAAAATATCTCCCATTTTACGACAACAAACCCCCCATTTCCAACCGGAATTTGAAATCCCACGTCATTTCTGAACTGGCCAATCAGAAATTGGGACAATAGTCAGCCATTGCTGTTTACCTGTGTCGTAATGGTATCGGGGTGGTGTAATTTACCTGGTCTGCCTGTGTCGGGGTGCTTATGGGACAGTGCGAAGCATGTTTTGATAGTAATTAAACGGGAAGACGGATTTCAAATTGACATATCCTTTACACAAACGTGACAACCACCAAACAATCGGACATTCCCGATTTTTGCCTCTCGCTGACAGCATCCAAAATTTGTCAAATATATATTTTTTCCAACTATAATAAATAGGATATCCAAATCTATCCGTTTATAGCGATGTATTATATAGTCTATATAGTGTAGTATTCAATAAATAAACTTTGTGATGCGTAATTCGCACAGGTCTGTACTGAATTTTATGTTTAGCAAGTAGCCTTAATTTACAAGTAAAATCGTATATTTTGATGTGTTTTTTTCCTGGTAATTATTTCAGATGTCATGGGTGCAAAGGTTTTGTTCGCAAACTTCATAGCAGGGCAGATCACTCCTTTTCTGGTTGCAATGCAGATTATTCCACAGGACTCTGGAAGCCCATGTATACAGACAAGCAAGATCGCCTTTGTAGTCATACCTAAATGCATGTGTTTTAACTTGAATTTTGATATATAGACCAGCCAATGTTTATTGTATGGTGTAAAAGGATGCAACTTTAAGTATTATTTGATAATATGTATGTGACTTGTTAGAGAGGATTTTTGCTGAATAGATGATTTTGATAAAATATTTATGTATATCTTTCAAAGTTTTTTTTATATATATAGTTAATGGTCAAACACACTTGATGTTGTGTTAATATATATGATACATTTACAATGATTTGATTGGTATTTTATTTGAAAAGACAAATATTTATTTTCATGGTAAAATGTGAATTTTGAGCTTTGAAAAAAGGTCATCGCACGCATAATCCCCCATGGGGATTTTTAAAAGTTGGCATGTATGCATAAAGTTAAATTGAAAAAAAAGAAACGGAAAAAATATGTAGACTAGTGTAATTATGAAGATCACACAATAAGAAAACAAAACCTTTCAAACTCCCTATCTGATAACAAGATCATAAGTGATATAATGAAATTTATGTAATAATCCACTAACATACTACACATATACAGAAGTTTCAATTGTGTTTTCTGTTGCACAAAACAATCTCCTCAATTTGATCTGCCACTTCATCATTTGTATTACGAATTCAAAACAAAAACTGTGATGTCACATTTATTGTCTTTCCCAAGCCATGATTGACATTGCAATTTGTTATACACTAAACCTATTTATTTCATACATCTATAATGCACTTTATTGTGCAGGAGGTCACAAGTCTACATCTCTGGTTGACGAGATATGACTGTGAAATAAAAAAGAATAGTCAATAGGATGGAAGTTTTACTCGACGTTCACGGTAGAAAATCTAATGGAATTTCTGTCCTAATCTTTAGAGCTTGCTATGAAGATGAAATAACCCACTATTGTTTGGTACCATTATATGTAATATACTTTGCCTTACTCTGTACTTACTATTTCTGCCGCTGATTTGCCTGGTTTGTATTTGTCCCACAATAGCTCTTTCTCTAATTTCTCTCCCTCTTTAATCAGCTCATTTGTAGAGTCTATAAAGAAAAATAAACAATTCTTAAATCAATAAACGATTATATTGAAATATACTGTTTGTATACATTATATGTCTTTTATTATATGATTATAGACATTAATAAAAAGATATTAACAGTCATATTCTGTTAATGAGCTGTAACATTATTGCTAACCTGAAGTTGTCATATTTCAAGAACACACTACAGATATCTACCATAAGTTTACAGTATCTAGAATGCACTTTTCAACATATAGGTTTAAAATATCTAGAACACACCAGACTATGTAGGGCACAAAAGAGGGAAACTGTTTTGTAGATGAGCATTTTAAGAATCATCACCATTGCTTTTAATGAGTTTCTCCACATTATGTTTAAAGAGTGAAAAGGATGGTGACACTCTTACATTTAAAGGTAGAATATTCCAAGAAAGAATTTTTATATGTTTGGTACACAAAGATCATAATTTAATTTGGACTTCAGTACATTTTAGAACTATGAAAACTTAAAAGATTGGGGAGATATTTAGGGCTAAAAACATTACCATGCAACAGACCCCCATACTTGTTAACTTCATGTCAAATCACTCAAATATGATGGCCATCCTGGTCATGGCTGATTTTCATTTGTATATCGATAATGAAAATAGTGTAATATCAGACTTCAGATATTGCATTGAAAGTAGATATTAACGGCAAAACTAACAACTCAACTACGGGATGATTTCAGCTTCTCTATCGTCAGTTTCTCATATTTATGTAGCAATATTCCATTATCACCTGCATATGGTGCTTATATCTCTCAACTGATTCGATACGCAAGAGCTTGTTCTGAGTATGGTCAGTTTTTAAATCGAGGCAAGCAACTGACAAACAAGTCGATGGTACAGGGGTTTCAACAGTCTCATTCAAAGTCAGCATTTCGCAAATTCTATGGTCATTATAACGATCTAGTTTGCCAATGAACCTATCATTGGGTCAAATGCTGTCTGATGTATTTCATACCGATTGTTAGACCATTCGTAGCATAATGATTTTGACTACTGATAACTCTGTTTACCTGATCAAGATATAGGGCTCACGGCGGGTGTGACCGGTTTACAGGGGATGATTACTCCTCCTAAGCACCTGATCCCACCTCTGGTGTGTCCAGGGGTCCGTGTTTGCCTAACTATCTATTTTGTTGCTTATGGGGTTTATGAGATTGATCACTGTTCATTATCTTCACCTTTCATGGAGTCACTGTTTGCAATGGGTTTAGAACAGCATGTCAATTTCAGAACACATATCGGCAAAAACAACATGGATCTGATCATAAGAGAGGCTGTCGGTGGTATTCGAGTTCTTTATGAGAACCTGGAGTATCTATTTTGGACCACTGTATTGTTAAAATCATAACATACATAAACAAGAAGTATATCAAAACTCAAACAATTGCCCCGCACACCAAGTGGAGAAATTGATATTTGAAAAGAAAACATGCACATTGAGTCTCCCAAATGAAGTAATGGCTGTATAAAAGTGAATTTTTCTGAGTACTACTATTTTCCTCCCTTGATAAAATCCATGCCAATTTTAACTTCATTTAAAAAAAATTTAGATCATGAAGACTGATTTTGAAATCTTTCAAAAAATCCCCTTTTATCCTTTAGTAAAACTGGTGTCGCTTGACCTTGATCCTAGTTTGTAGGTCATAACATCTTCTCATCATTTTTGATGATCCCATGTCTCTATCAGTGTTATACTAGTTTTTATGATTAAGGTCAAAGGTCTAGGTCACTGGAGATACTAGTTTGTAGGTCACTACATCCTGTTATCATTTCTGATGATTCCATGTCTCTATCAGTCTCAATTCAAAAGTTATACCAGATAAAGGGACAAAATTCCTGCAAGAACATGACCTAGAGTTATGCACAAAGAAGCTACACAACAAATTTCAGCTTCATATGTGACAGAGAAATGAAAATCCAAACAGAAAACCCCAAACAGATGGGTGTACAGACACCACTGTTACCATAATACCTCCCATCTAAAGACAGGCATACAAAATGAAAACCCACTATACCAGAAAATAACAGGTACAGTCTTCCAATGAATCATCTTTATACAGCACTCTGTCTATGCTATTACCACCATGGAAGTAATGTGGTAATGATAAGTACTTATTCAACCTACTGAAGTGTGTACAGTGTATATGCGTGTCACTTGTTTCTTCTCTTTACAATAATACAGTAAAACTCTGATATAGCGAATTTCTGCGGACACTCTATAAAAATTCGCTATAAGCGTAATTCGCTATACGTTTATAGCGAATTCTGAATTCAAATATAACGAATTCGTTATAAAACTGATTTTGTTTTTTATGTATATCAGTTGTACAAGAAAGCGGCAATCGATATACTTGCGTTTGTACTGTCTCTGAGAGAAATTAAGCCTATATATTTTCGAGAAGAAATATTTTTATACAAAAAATATACACATTAATTTATATGATAATTTATCTTGATGCAAGAACATGTCGAGAGAAAAATGTCAACAAAACTATGTGCAATACATACATGTACAAACAGTATATTGCGGTTGTCATTTACTTGTTGCTTTACATAAATAAAGGAGTGTACGATAAAATAAATCCAATCAAATTTCAAATTTGATTAACGAGAATAGTAAACAATACCAACAATATATTTGCTAAACGTATGTGTAAGTATTGTTTAGCATGAACAACCTTTTTTGAAAAAATACAAACAGAAATTTCGTAACAAGTGTGGATCCTTTATGGCAATGGAAAGCGGTTTCTAAAAATCACGAGTTTAAAATGAAAAAAGAAATTCGTTATAAAACGTGATTTTCACGTTCATATTTAATTCAAGGGGAATAGGAATCTACTTCGTTATATCCGTAAATTCGCTATACCCGTGTTCGTTATAAATGCAGATTTTTATATAGAATACATAAAGAATTTGCCGGGGAAATCGTTTTCTCTTCACTATAGCCGTAATTTCACTATATCCGTGTTCGCTATATTCGAGTTTTACTGTAGTGAGCTTCCTTTTTATTTCTATTTGGTAACTCCATCGTCTTACTTTGATCCGTGCTGACAGTTGTTTCTTTGACTACAGTAGAACTATCATTCACTGCTGCTATCAGGGCCTCAGTCTCACTCAGGGATTTCTTTGGAGATGGCTCCCTATCATTTATAAAATTTCATGATAAGAAACTCCCTTTGGATTTATCTCACCATTTATTTTCTCATTCAGCATATCATTCTCAGTGGGAAAAAAGTTGGCAGATTTTCATTCCTCTTTTTTTTATTGACAATTGTAATTGTTAATGCAGGTAGAAGTAAAAGATTACAGTTAGATACTCAGGGTTGTCACTAACACAAGAATCTGCATCCTAGACACAGAAAATTCATTTGGGACACCAGTTTGTCTGATATGGCGAGTCCCGAAGACGCGTTACAGACTCCGAGTAAATATCATAATTTTACTTAGAAGCCCTGATATTGTGTATTCATTAAAACTCATAGTAGGAAAAAAAACCTAGGTAAAACATTAAGCTTTATTGAACCGAGATAATACCACCGAGTTCACAGTGTCCTAATCCGACTTGTTTGTTTAGCGTCAGTCAATTAGATGCGAATTAGAATATAATATTCAAAAGATAATGAGATAAGATGCAAAATGAAGAATGTTTTGCCACTGGCAGTTATTTATATTTATAGCCATTTTTATTGGAATTGAAAGTAGCGTAGTTTGTAAACTTTGGACTTCGTACGTTTTACAGATTGTCTGCAAACAAAACTAGTACACAATGATAATTTGATTAAAATGCTGTTTGATAATGAATAGGGTTGTTGTGATGATAGGAGATTTGTGGAAGTAATTCTGTTGGCTTGGGCAATTAGTCATCTGAGGCCAAGTTGCAAATGATTAAAAATAAATCTTAAAATTGATATATTTTGCACTGCTTTCATTTTAATTTTAATTGTCTTATATAAAAAAGACTCACTAAATATTCATGGGACTCGTCAAATTTTCATGGGACTCGAGCTGCTTATAAATCAAGAGTTCAGGACTCGTCTTCAATAATTTCTAGTGACAACCCTGGATAGTTATGGATATGTTCACCTGTGTTTGGTGGGACTTCGCAGGTTTCTCCTCCCTTGGTCAGCTTTAGGGAATCTGATGGGAGATATCCTCCTGCCTGGACTGGCTTTAGGAGTCAGTCGATCTGGACTCCCCTCAAAGCTGTAGTTACGCTGGAGTTCTCGTTCTAGGATTTTGTCAATAACATCTGCTTGTACAGCATCTGGATCTTCATCCAGTTCTTCTGACTCACCTTCACCTTCAAAAAATATATCACTGTATAAAAAAAAAAACAAGAGGGCCACAGGCCTTATCGGTCACCTGAGAACTAGTTAAAAGTATCATTAGTCCAAAGGGCTATGAAGGTATCACACCGGTAATTGTCCAATCAAAATGAACTTAGTCAATTGTAGTTCCATATATCTAAAGAAATATTTTTTTTCCTTGCGTGATTTTTCTCATTTCCTCTTCTTCTTTTCTCTTCATTTTTGTACCCCTGATTAGGAAATTTTGTGTAATTTGTAGAAATAACCAAGTGTATACAAAGGAACTATTTGCTGTTGGTAGCTGAGGCTACTTCCTGAGGTGCACTCCGGCTGTTTACACACATGTGAAAAACACGTGGATTTGAGGGTAGTCTTGTTTGCGGGTAATTTATTTTCGAAAATGCCACGTAGGGTGTTGTTTTCTGGTATCTGCAGACGATAGGTAACATAGAACGTGTCTGACTGCGTTATTCGGCATCAATTTTGTAAACTGATTTTTAATGATTTTTTTCCCTCTATAGTAATATATAGTGAAAATAATTACCGGTGTGATACCTGAAATCTAGATACCAAGAGTTCCACAAGATGATATATATATCCCCTCGCAAGGAGTGTCTACAAGCTTTATCTATAAAATCCCAATAACCTTGACCTGTTGATTCCGAACTCATTAAGGTTTTCCTCTCTTGAGAAAAAAAGCTACATGTGAAGTATCAAATCAATCGATCAACAAATGTGGCCTGTAGAATGTCTATCTGCTCCTTCTAAATATCTAGTTAGTTTTAATTTAATATCAATAAATACGTAGTATCAAGATGTCTTTTAAATGTTTTACACATAAACACTATCTGCCAAGTTTGGCCCTGCCCTAGAGTCAGAATTGGAATGGCAGTTACCAAGAAGTTAAAAATGTTCAATAGTTAATGCACAATGGACGACACATGACCACTGACACAAGACCAATTGCAATGAGTAACCTAAATGACTCAGGTGACCTAGATATTGTCAGATTCCAAAAGTTTATCCTTTAGAAGAAAAAAAAATCAATATACATGTATGCACCCAGGGGTGCATAAGCCGAGTTGCATGGGATACATTGTAAAGTCAGGAATGATGTGGCATATTTATAATTGTGAAGAACTAATTTCAGTTTTAAACTTTTCAAGTTTCTGTCCAGAAACCATATTTGTCTGAAGTTTTCAATCTATTTTTGGTCACTGTGACCTTGATCTTTGACCTTTTTTCTCCAAAATCAATAGGGGCCTTGCTTTGCTGGTATCCAACAATATAACCAAGTTTCATTTGATTCAAATTAAAAATTTTCAAGTTATTCTCCGGAAACTAATTTTTTTTTGGAATTTAAAATCTATTTTCGGTCACTGACCTTGACCTTTGACCCATTTTCTCCAAAATCAATAGGGGTCTTCCTTACCTGGTACATAACAATATCTTTAAGTATCATATGATTCGGATTTAAACTTACTGAGTTATCATCCGGAAACCAAATATTTCTGAAATTTCATTCTATATTCGGTCACTGTGACCTTGACCTTTGACCTTTTTTCTCCAAAATCAATAGGGGTCTTCCTTACCTAGTACCCAACAAAGTTTCATTTGATTCGGATTTAAACTTTCTGAGTTATCATCCGGAAACCAAACGTTTCTGAAATTTTCATTCTATATTCCGTCACTGTGACCTTGACCTTTGTTTTCCAAAATCAATAGGGGTCTTCCTTACCTGGTACCCAACAAAGTTTCATTTGATTCGGATTTAAACTTTCTGAGTTATCATCCGGAAACCAAACGTTTCTGAAATTTTCATTCTATATTCGGTCACTGTGACCTTGACCTTTGACCTTTTTTCTCCAAAATCAATAGGGGTCTTTCTTACCTAGTACCCAACAATATATCAAAGTTTTATTTGATTCAGATTTAAACTTTCTGAGTTATCATCCGGAAACCAATTTTTTTTTGAAATTTTCATTCTATTTTCAGTCACTGTGACTTTGACCTTTGACAATTTTTCTCCAAAATCAATAGGGGTCTTTCTTACCTGGTACCCAACAATATATCAAAGTTTCATTTGATTAGATTGTAAACTTTTCGAGTTATCATCTGGAAACCAATTGTTGACGCCCAACCGCCCGCATCACCAAACCAATAGCCGAGTTCAACTTCGTTGCAACTCGGCTAAAAATCACAAACAGAATTTGATACCACACTGACAATGACAATCAGCTTGTACCTGTGTATCTAGTGTTCACAGCTTAGCATTTTAACTCACTATTCCACAGGACAAACAACTAGACAGAGTTACTGTTCCTGTACCAGATTTGTCTGTCATTCTAGTGATGTGAGTTTTGATAACTAGATTTCATTTATTAAGAATATTCAGAATCATTTGACAGTGATAAGTCATAGTCAGAGTCACCATCCTCAATTGCTTTCTCTAAATTTTCACACATTCAATAACATCAGACTCATCATCTAAAGCAGCATCCGGTACAAGGAGGGCAACTTGGGATGTAGACATGATAACTTGTTTATATACATTTTTCAAATTAAGTCAAAAGTCATTTCTATTTATTCATCTACATTTCACTATTTAACCTGGTCTACTATGGGTAAAGGCCTTGGTTTTTTTTTTTTTTTTTTTACAAAACACCTTTATCGCCCAATGGCTATGTTTTAAACTTATCAATCCTCACAATTATTTGACAGACTTGGGCCTACAGACAGGTGTTGAGATTAAACACTGTGTATATCATTAGTATACAGTAAAATCATGTCTCATACTCATAGACTAATGATAATGTGTTGTTCTAATCTGATAATCTGTATCTGGTACCTGGCTAAGGAACTGTATTTCTCTGCATAAAAATTCCACTCTTGACTATCCAACACAATTTCCTGAGAGCTACAGTTTTGCAGCTCTCTGGAACCAAGCATGTCTGGATTAATATTGCAGTCATACTGTACCATATCATCACAACTCACCATCTGTTGAAACATCACTGTCTATTTTGTTCAGGATGTATTCCAAAAGTCCACCAAATATCTCCAGTAAGTTAAGGATGGATTCACGATTCCCATCAACAATGTCTCGCCCAGTAATGTGAGCCAGTGAGGTGTGAAGAATATCTCGAGATAAAATATCAATCACCAGCTGCACATTTTGTATCTCATCTTCTCTACTGATAGCCTTCTGAATCACACCTAAAACAAACCATCAACAATTTGACTCATTCAGTCTTTAAACTACATGAAGCATATTCTATGTTATTACATGTATACCTCAGAATGTTTTTGCTATATAAATGTTAGGTGAATAAATTTGCTATTTCTTCTGGATAACGCTAGCCGTGAAATAGTTTCTGATATCTCACCCTAGGGAAATAGTCTCGAAACTATTTACTGGATGCTATATTTTCCCGCGTTTTCTTTTCTGTGACATCAAAGTCTGATAACTCTAATCACGGTAGTTTACCACTCAGATCGCCTCGGTCAATTCCATCTAGGCCAATGCCGAATGTTAGTTTACTTCACTTTTGGTATGTCTGGCACAAGTAAAGTCTACTTCGGTATAATAAAACACCTATTTACTGACTATTCGGACAATAGCAAGGTTATTGTCCCCCAAGACAGCAACTATTTCCCGAGGCTGCGCCTCCGGAAATACTTGCTGTCTTGGGGGACAATAAACTTGCTATTGTCCGAATAGCCAGTAAATAGGTGTATATAAATATTGACAAATTTCTAACATCTCTGTAAATCATGTGTCTTCTGTATGAGCTCACCCTGTAACTTTTCCCCACATAGACCCTCAAATAGAGTGACATAAACAGCTGCATTAATGTCTTCCACACAACTCAGACTGCTGCCAGAATTCAGTTGTTCAAGGAGCAGATTGGCCTGACGTACAATTTCTGTAACAAGAAAAATGGACCACATCATTATAATTCATGACCATAGTAAGAATTACTCTTACCCCGAAGCATGCGCAGTAAAAAATACAAATTATACTGTGTTTACTTACTTATATCATTTTGACTTAGCCTCTCTTTTGGTCCCATTTTCTGAAAGAAAAAAAAACAACATATCATTGACTATTTGATATTGCATTATATTTCCTTTTTTTCTTCATAAATTCTCATACTTGACTTCTTTCATACTATTTTGGGCCTATTATTATTATCATAGGGTTGGAAATTACAGCCCGCTCATTTCTCAGGCAGGTGGGAACAAAATTTCACATGCTTGTAGCCCAACGGTCTGTAAATTTTAACAACCAGTGCACAACAAAAATGTCTCAAATAAGCTTTATTAGTAAATTTCATGTGAAACAAGATATGATTATAATTTCTACTGATGTTACTGGAGTCAGTTGACCTTGATACTAGTTTGTAGGTCACAACATCTTTATATCACTTCTGAAGATTCCATGTCTCTATCAGTTCCAGTTCTAAAGTAATATAAGTTTTTATAATCAAGACTAAAGGTCAAGGTCACAGAAGATACTAATTTGTATCCTGTAATCATTTCTGAAGATCCCATGTCTCTAATCAATTCCAGTTCTAAAGTTACAGCTGGATACTAATTTGTAGATCCCATCATCTTTTCATCGATAAATATTTCTTCAGCGAGTTTTATTGTGGTCATGGCGCTGGTTTCATTCCAGATCAGTCTGTCATATGTATCTTGTTGAACTTAGTTAACTTTGAGCAATATTCCAGTTCATATAAAAGGCACTCTTGGGTTTATAGACACAGATATACGCACACATTTTAAAATAAAAAAGAATAATAATTTTTTTCCAGGATATCAAAGTGGAGAATACAAAATTTAAAATAAGAAAATTAGGACAGTAACAATACTACATATTGCTACTAGATGTACTTCTTGAAATTGAATGATATTTATAAAGTATAGTGTAGTTTATTCAGGTTTAGTGTATTTGATTTTAAGCCTTTATTTTTTTTTTATTCCAAGCTTCCCATGCAGCACCAATAAATAAAATGGTCCCATGTAGATATATATCATAAACTGTCCACAATCAGAGAAAGATAATGTCAAGTAAATTTGGAGTGCCACAATTTTGGCTATGCCTAAATATGAAGCTTTGAATATTGTGTAGTATATAACAATGAAACTGAAAAAATTAATTTAAACTGGTATCTGATTTTTTTTTCTATTTCTACAGGAACTGGGTATATCCTAAGCTGAATAAATGTACAGATTTAAAGTTTGGGACTGATTGATCAGTCCAGGTTCTAATCGGCCTGCAATAGTTTCAAATATCTCCATATGATTCAGAACTGGCAATACAGGGGGTTTCCTACCATTTTCAAACTGGGTCCAGGGTCCATAGAATTGGGGAAATTGATACGTAAAATGTTCAAATTGGAAAAATATGAAAAGTATTACCTTGAGCTTATTTATCAATAAAAGTGAAGAAACAAAGGTTGTGATGCATTTTAATGATTACTCAGCAAAATAATTAACATGGTATATATTCATAGCAAAATCTTTGTCAAAGATGTCATTCCTTTCTGTCTGAAACAAGAGGCCCACAGTCCTTATCGGTCACCTGAATACTAATGAAAAAGTATCACTACTTCCATGAGCTATGAAATCTAGAAAAAATTTCCTGTTTTGAATATCTAAGCTAAATTCTATTGTTCAGCAACAGTATAAACAAGCTGTGTTCTTAAAACTTCACTGCCCTCAAAAGTGCATACACTGATGAAAGGCTTCAAATAATAGGTGTATTACCATTAAAATATCAAAAGATATGACTAATTTGGACTCATCCTAAAGTCATAACCCTGGTTTAAGAAATTCACAATTTTTTTGGTACATCCTTTTCTGCTATCTCCAAGTATACATTTAGATTGTATACAGTATCAGCAAACTTACACATACATATTATATACTAAGTTTGGCCCCACCCTGGGGGTCAGAACCCTTACTCTGGAGAAAATCAAATTTACAATTTTGGTAAAAGACTACCTGCTCTATCCATTTAGCACTATATACTAAGTTTGGCCCAGCCCTGAGGTCAGAACCCCTACCCCGGGGATCATGAAATTTACAATCTATGTCCCCCTTGTTCCAAATATGCTTCATACCAAATATGAAAAAAATTGGAATGATAGTTATCAGAAGAAGTTAAAAATGTCTAATGTTCACACATTTAATAACTGACCATTTTGGCCCTACCCTGATACCAAAACCCCTACCCCTGGGATCATCAAATTTACAATTTTGGTAAAGGATTACCTGCTCTTTCTAAATATCTATTTAGTGTCAATATAGTATCAACCACACTAAACAAGATGTTATTTAAGTGTTTTACACATAACACTATTTACCAAGTTTGGTCCCGCCCTGGGGTCAGAGCCCCTATCCCGGGGATCATGAAATTTACAATTTTGGTAGAGGCCTTCCTGCTCTCTATCACCATGCATTTAGATTTTCTTACACATGTGCGGTTCTTGGGAAGATTGTTGAAAATTGGTCAATTTTGGGCATATTTTGCCCTGCCCCTAGGGGTGCAGGAATCCTGATATTTACAATTTATGTTTCCCTTGTTCCAATGATGCTTCATACAAAATTTGAAAAGAATTGGAGGTAGTTATTAAGAAGTTAAAAATGTTCAATTGTTAACGCACGACGACGGACGACAACCAATTGTGCAATAGGTCACCTGAGTTTACTCAGGTGACCTAAAAATCTAATTAATGCGTTGCATGCTAATTCTACACATATTAAACACAGAAACCATTTTATAAGATCATTCCTATCAGGCAATTTTATTTATACTGACATTTTACTTATCAGGGTTTTTTTTTAATTGAATTAGTTAAAACAAATCTATTTTAAATAAAATTCATTCCATATATTCAGATATATTTGCCTACAGGTGTTTTGATTTCAACAAACAAAATTACTGAGAGACTGAAATTTCTGGGAATAATTTTTCTTCATCTGCACAGTCCGCTTTACAGACACAGCTTTAAAACTCGTCGAGGAAATTCAAATGGTTTCATCCTCGCACAAGAACTGCTTCTTGAAACGAAATTCCTCACATTTGTGGTGTTTTGAACTGTCTTTTTTAAAATATTTTTTGTATAGTATTTGACATTGTGTCACATAATTACGATTAAACTTACCAACCAAATAGGTCAATACTACCCCTTGCTTGTCGTAAGAGGCGATTAAATGGGGCGGTCCTTCGGATGAGACCGTAAAAACCGAGGCCCCATGTCACAGCAGGTGTGGCACGATAAAGATCCCTCCCTACTCAAAGGCCATAAGCGTCGAGCATAGGCCTAAATTTTGCAGCCCTTCACCGGTAATGGTGAGGTCTCGATATGAGTGAAATATTCTCTTGAGGGATGTTAAACAATATCAAATCAATCAATCAATCAATCAACCAACCAACCAACTAAACAATGAATGTTACATGCTCTGAACTACTCAGCAAATTATCCACATTAATCAATAAAAAACGAATTTATAATACAAGCATTATATATGAAATAGTATGGATTAATAGAGTTGAATATAAATATAGTATTTCTATCATAAGACATGCAAGAACAGCTTCATAAATGTTTTTACGATCAAGCATTATCGGAACATTAGGCAGTTCAAAAGTGCCACTCGAGGTTCTTTGTATAATGTAGGGTAGTTTTCCGAGGAATGACGATTGCTTTTTACAAATTTTTTTACAGGGAAAGAAATTAATATAATTATTTCTTACTACATCTATGTTTGGATTTTACAGGCACTTGATTGGGAAAAACGATTGAAAATTGGGGAAATATTGGACCAAAAATAAGCAAGGAAAGCCCCTGCATAAAACTGCACAATACCACAAGAGACAAAAGAACTGTGCAAGTCGTTGATCACCTCTCACTAGAATGGACATTTTGGGAAATTTTCAGGTATAAGACACATACATAAGTAGAATTTCAAATCTCGATAATTCGTCTCTAACACTGGATAAGGTCGTTTCGGCATGCAGATTCCCTTTCACGATACGATTTGAAAATTTCTAGATCTTCTGTTAAACTGCAAATCATCTCAGACTAATTTCAAAATTCAATTATTTTTTAATTATCGCAGTGTAATGTGTTTGATCCGACTCATAATGATATGAATTTAAATAATTACTTATATGTTGGATATGCATTAACATTTTTTGTCAGCGACCATTATGTCACCGTGTGTAAACTCGTCCACACTTGTTCTAGGATAGCGGCATCACCATTTCCTTATCTTTTTTATATACAGATCGATATAAACAATACTAAACTTTACTTTTAATAGTATTATATCGCTTTTGAAAGATTTGAGTATAAATACAAACCATTTCTTTTGCATAAAACTGATCAAATAAGAGCAATTAAGTTGAAACATGCTATATTCCAAATTATTGTAAACATGACCACAGTGACCTCTGACGGCAGCTACAACAAAGAATAAATATAGAACCAATCACTGTTTACTACCCGGAATTATGAATCGTGTAAAATGCGTCATTCGCGTTTATAAGATAAATGAAGAAAAATCAAGGAATAAATAAATAATAGAGCATTTCATTTTACCACATAATTTATAAAATTTTGACATGCGCGTAAAAAAAGGGGGGAGGGGCAAAAAACCCAAACAAAAACACCCAACGACATAAAGAAATGGTACAAGGCCTTTCAAGATACATGTAGCATAAATAGGTAGTCACTAGATATATTTATTCAAGTTAAAAATCAATGTATGACACAGGACGATAGAAATAGCACATCAACTGACACGAGCAATGAAATATAAATACAAGTATTCATATCCAGTATGATTTGAAATATTATGCAATTTCTAAGAATTGAATAAACATCTTTTTTTTCAATGATGCACATGGCTCAATCCAGAGCATAGTCGTACATGGATAATAGGTTAAAACCCTGCAGCGAAGGGCTCCTGTGATAAAAACTGGATAAAAACTATCTTTCCATCTATGATGCCATTTGTTCGCCGATTCGGACTTTGAAGGTCTCAAGTGAATCGGCATCCACGATGTACTGTGGCAAGGAGTACCATGCAAAGAGAGATAGTGGCTGGAAAAAATGAATCCTGGTATAGCTTTTGATGTGGCAGAAAGGTTGAAGGAACCGTTTTGTATGTCCTCTTGTTGATGTTCCTGTAGGTTGCAGGGGATGGATCGTATGGCTATGATGTTGTTGACAATGCGGTACATCATGGTAACACGAGCCACTTGTCGTCTGGATTGGAGGCTCTCTAGGTGCAGTTCTTCCATCATGCTGCTGACACTGCGCTCTCTCTCTCTCTCTCTCTCTCTCTCTCTCTCTCTCTCTCTTCTGTAGTTACAGGTGAACCGGGTTGCTCTTCTTTGAACTCTTTCTACAGCCATTTGATGGGTTTTGTTGGAGTTGTCCCAGACTGTGGCAGTATATTCCACTTGGGGTCGAACAAGGCTTTTATAGTTCAGCTCTCTGATTTTCCTTGGGCAGCTGGCAATGTTCCTGCTAAGGAAAGATGTGGTGTTTGTTATTTGCCTTCTTAGCCATACTATTTACTACGTGGACCCCATGATACTCGCGGCTTGCTGTCAATTATTACACCAAGGTATTTCGCTCTGTCTGTTTCTTGCAGTATATGACCATGGACGTACAGTCCTTCTTTTGTTTGTTATCCGGACCTTACACTTGTCTGGGTTGAAATTCATCATCCAGTCCTTCTCCCATTCCCGCAACCTGTACCGGTCTTCTTGCAGTTATCTTGTGTCTGCCTCTATGCCGGTGGTACGATATAGCATACAATCATCAGCAAATGTCTATATGTTGAAGTGACTTCGGATGGAAGATTGTTAATTTATGCTGGGAACAAGAGGGGTCCAGGGACAGTGCCCTGGGGTACTCCTGATGTAACATTGGCTGGTTGTGAAATTTTTTCATCGACGAAGACTTGTTGTGTTCTTTCAGCTAGGAAGTTTCTTATCCATTCCAATGTCTTTTCACGCATACTATAAAGGTTTAGTTTCGTTGCCAGTCTGTGATAAGGACCTTATCAAAGGCTTTACTGAAGTCCAGCAGGATGGCATCGATTTGTAGTCTGGAGTTGAGTCCCTTGGCGAGGTCATGTACCGTGTTGATGAGCTGACTCTCGCTGGAACGTCGTTTCATATCAAAATGATTACCACAGTGTCTTTGCATTGATTTGTACCTAAGGATAACTCATGGAAGCACAGGTGCTCTAATTTTCAATGGGGTCCTTAAATCAAACATCAGTATCCCCCTATAATGTCCAGATTACATATACTCTGATATAAGTGCATTATTTAACCAAACTTTTGGTTTTTACTTTATACATTCAATCTTAACATTTTCATAAAAAAGAGAGTAAAATGCATGTTTGTATGACAGGGAAGAAATGACAGGAATATAAAGATAGGATTTTAGGGCCGATATATAACTACTTGGTGACCAGATAACGTTGAAAATTTGACTATGCTTTACGAATCTAAAAATCTTTACATCAAACATGATAAACACTTAATTGCAATAATTAACAAAGAAACCAGGGAATTTCTTATTCTATAGCTCTTGAACTGGTGGTGGTGGGGTTATAAAGAAAGGAAAAAGAAAATATGTAGTAATCTGTAGTATAGGAGAGAGGAGATAAAATCTGGCTGGACCGGGAATCGAACCCGGGATCCCTGCATTACTAGTCAGGAACTCTACAACCACTGAGCTACCCAGGCCGATATCTGCGGTCCGTGTAGTCCTAACTACTACAAATCTAAGAAAAATCAAGAATGGCTTACTTCAATGCCCCGCCCACCATATACGGCTGAAATAAGTTTTATCGCCTCCTATGTATCCCGACTGAAAAATCTTCCAACTTACTGAATAATTCAAATTGCTGATCCTAAATGACCGGCACTGTCAGTGATAAACCGTACCTCTACAGGCCTGTGTCTCGCTTCACCACATCTCAGGCACACCAATAAACGTATGCCACGATTTTTTAGTTTGTTTACCCGCGATGAACACATTCTATGAATGTCGAACATATTGAACAAGTTCACTAGGAGCCAAGTGACTACCGGACAAATGATCAAGGTGTTCACTAGGAGCCAAGTGACTACCGGACAAATGAGAAAGTAGTACCACAGAATAGTCAGGACGGTTGGCTAATGGCTAACAGTATATTTACAGATTTCTCTTTGTTTGATTTTAATACAAAACTAGACAGAATAGTTGCAAATATTGCATTTATTGTTCTTGTAAGACTTGGGTAAATCTTATACGATCCCGGTTTATAAAAAAAGGCCTCTTGAGTCTCGCAGGTTGCAAAATTTGGTATCATCGATGGGATTGAGTGTAACAGGGAAAACCACATTGACTTTAAGCAAGTCTACTTACAACGATGGATCATAGGACGGAGGAAAGACTGGGGAAATATCGTCTTGACAGCTTACTCTAGACAAACATCATGATTCGAAAAGTTGAGACAATGCGATGCATTGGTCTTCTGACATATACCAAGATGAAAGGTCGTCATATGATAATACATTTTAATTCACAGGTCATGAGAGCACAAGGAAGTGCAGATTACGATACATATCGACAAAGAGACAAGTCTCAATATGTCTATGGTAGTGGAGGGGTGCGACCGAAGGTACAATTTGCTGGCGAGCAACATGGTAACAGAGAAGAGAATGGCGACTGGCTAAGTAGTGCTCTGTCATACGGGGCGAATGATTGCCAGAAGTCGCCTGAACCAGATGCTCACAAGAGTAAACAATTCCGGAAGGAGGCGTCTAGGGCGGAACAAGACAGCAAAATCGTCATTAATCTAGCAACATATGACGACACAAGCTCTTGTCTTGATTACAAGTGTCACTTGGAAGCCTTTGCCAATGTAAATCAGTGGAACAAGGAAGAAATGGGTGTTTTGATTTGTCACTGTGGGCAAGCTCAATCTGTGCTTAGTGACCTGTCAAGTGACAGAAGGCAGCATTACAAGACACTTGTAAGGTCTTTGCAAAAAAGATTCTCTCCACCTAACCAGACCGATTCATACAGAGTGCAGCGTAAGAAAGATGACAGAAGGGGACAGAAACGTTGTCCGAGCTAGGCCAGACCATTCGACGGCTCACCAACTTAGCCTATCCAACGGCATCTGGCGAGGTCTAAGAAACTTTGGCAAAAGATCAATTCATTGATGTACTGATATGTATATTCTGATATTCGTATTTGAATAAAACAGCCATGCACGACCAGAAAATCTAAACGAGGCCTTAAGTCTTGCAGTTGAGCTAAAAGTATATATAACAGAGTTGAAAGAAGATAAAGAAAGCTAAAGGGAAATTTAAGACCAGCTGTCGTAGGAGATCAACAAGACTAGAAAGCTGGATGAAGTCTGTTGACGACAACATGAAAGGCATAGCTGAAGAACTGAAGGAATAAATATCCCGAGACAAAGGCAGAATACAACATATAACTGGTGATACAAGAACGGTGTTAAGAAAGCAGATGGCTGAAGACAAGATGCCATACCTATCAAATCTATCAATGTGACAAACCAGGACTTATTAAGTGCAACTGCCCCACGTTGTAAAATAAGTCTAAACACACAGACGGTAAGTAGATGACAGTAATCCAAAGACTCACCGAAATCATAAAGGGCAGAGTAAAGGACCAACGGTATCTGTTGGAGGATTCGGATCTTCAATCGAAGAATGTGGCTTGTACGTCAATGTCAATATCCAGGGTGAAAAAAACAAAAGTTTTGGTAGACACTATCGTTACTCTTTGTCGGATAGTTCGAGCGATTGTCTGAAAGCGGTAGACCGGCATACAGTTCAACAGACCATTATGTCTGCCAGTGCTACTCCATTACCAAGGAGAGGACGCTGACGGTCCCTGTGAGGTTGCTGACCGTAAGTGATGAATTCAAGATCTTGCATACAGAAACATTTATAGACAGCTGACAGAGATTGAAAATATGTGGAAGACCATCCCCCGTGATGAGGTATTACTTTCCACAAAGCTACTTAAACTACTCAATGACTTTGATGATTTATTTAGCTTTAAAGTCAGAAAGTAGTTTAACTTCTGATTAGAGACAGAAGGCGAAACAGTTTCTCATCAAATGTACGTGCCTGTTTGCAAAGAATAATTTTGACTTTGAGCATACAGGAATCGTCAAACACCATATTGAGACAGGTGACAGTAAACCAATTGAACAGCAACCAAGAAGAATACCAGCCCACTTGGCGAACGAGATTGACCAGAACAGAGACGGCATGTGGGCTAAAGGGGTACTCCAACCTTTCAATAGCACATGAACATCATTAATAGTGTTAGTCAAGCCCATAGGTTTTATGTAGACCACTGAGACTGAATAGTTGTACGCTTGAAGATGCCTATCCTCTCACAAAGATTGACAACTCTCTTGAACACCTCATAATGTTAAGGCTGCATTTGCTACAAGATGAGGGCTCTTTGAATTTAATCTAACTAGATGAAACCCCATGCAAAATTTGAAAATCATGATTGCGAATGCGTTTTGTCCAGTGCGACAATTATGAATACACGTCGTTTCTTCTCGTCAAACGCAATAATAGAAAATATAATGCACCATATGAATGACAAAAAAAAGCCTGCTATATTGTAAACAATGGCCTGATTTCTTGGACGTTGTCAGGTACTGTACAACCTAATTTCGGTAAAATATTTTAACTTTAAAGTTACGAGGCGCAAACTTCCCAGAACAGTCCCGGACCATTCGATATATGTACAAACTTCCCAGAACAGTCCTGGAACATTCAATATCTGTACAAACTTCCCAGAACAGTCCCGGACCATTCGATATCTGTACAAACTTCCCAGAACAGTCCCGGACCATTCAATATCTGTACAAACTTCCCAGAACAGTCCCGGACCATTCGATATCTGTACAAACTTCCCAGAACAGTCCCGGACCATTCGATATCTGACAAACTTTCCAGAACAGTCCCGGACCATTCGATATCTGTACAAACTTCCCAGAACAGTCCCGGAACATTCAATATCTGACTAAGTAGTTTTCGACTTATTACTTAGTTTCAAAATCTGTGTCAACACAAAACATGTTCAAAAAAAAAAATTTGTTTTGTATTTATCATGTGTTTGAACATATCAGTAAATGTTAATAGATTATTACAAAATGTCGCAACAGTGACTTCTATAATCACTGAAAAAATCAAGACCATCGAAAATATCAGATGAAACTCGTACATGAATTTAAAAAAAATATTGATGTGTCAGATCGTCGGTCTTGGGAGGTGGGGTATCCTTCGTTGAATGAGATGTATATAAGTAATATGATTATAAATCTTCATAAAATAATAAATATGGGTCTAGTCAAAACTATTTTATGTATAACTAACACTGAACACCTACATAATCTTATGTAGATAATGCTATAAACTAATCGCAACTTCTCGGGTTGTTTTTCGCCTTGCCAGTGTAACATTAAATAGTGACCCCGTTGAAACACGACTCCAGAGGTCATTTTTCAACGGATGTTTGACCAGACCGTTAATTAACTACCCATCCAAGAGTTGAATTTTGACCCTTGTTAAAAATGACCCTAGAGATGCTCTCTAGTGGGGTCATATTTCAACATTGAAAAATTACCCCAGATAATTGACAATTTTTTATTTTCATATTTTCAGCATAGTCTAGTTCAGGTACGTCAATTAATTATTCATTTTAAACAGCGGCTTAGTCTCCAAATTTATCAAGCAAAATATTAGAATTTAAAAAAAAAAAACGGTAGGAGAATGTGGATTATAAATAAGAATATCCTTCAATTTCCATGCAGTGGGTGTATAATTATTGGTAGACTCTAAGACTACATTGGAAGCAAATCAAATATTAGGATGGGGAATCGGGAGGGGGGATTTACATGTGCATGTATTCTATTGACGTCTAATATACATGTAATATGTTGAGGGGGGTATGGTATTCTCCCCCAGAAAACTATTGAGAAATGAAGTACAAGATGATGCAATCATAAGACTCCTTTTGGGGATTTTGATATTTTGAATATCATATCACAACAATAAACTTCCAAATTTATGGGAAGGAATGACTGGTTTGCAAGGAGATACATATGTTGCTGGTTTGCATGGAGATGCCTGTGTTGCTGGTTTACATGGAGATGCCTATGTTGCTGGTTTACATGGAGATGCCTATGTTGCTGGTTTACATGGAGATGCCTGTGTTGCTGGTTTACATGGAGATGCCTGTGTTGCTGGTTTACATGGAGATGCCTGTGTTGCTGGTTTACATGGAGATGCCTGTGTTGCTGGTTTACATGGAGATGCCTATGCTGCTAGTTTACATGGAGATGCCTGTGTTGCTGGTTTGGGTGATGTGTCAGGAGTGTCAACACTATGTTCTGTAAATATAGGAAGTGTTGGGTCCCATGTTTCATTCGTCTCATTTGTCTTTAGCAAATGAGCCCTATTCCTACGATATGTACCTCTGTTCGGGGCACCTACAATGTATGACCTATTATCTACTTTGGAAAGGATGGTGGCAGGGTTCCAAAGTTTGTTATCTTTCTGAAAACCTAGGCGGAGCTGTTGACAGAGTTTTTTAAAGATTGGAACCAACGGATTATGATCTGTTTCGACCTTGACCTTTCGACCATAAAGGACTAAGGTATTGGTGAAATCTTTTGCATCCGAAGAAAGTTGCAAACATCTCCTTTTCTATCTGAGCGTATTGAACTTCGCTCGGAGTGAGGCTTTTGGAAGCGAATACAATGATTTTTGCATAAGCGTGGTACCAGGGCCGTATTTGGATGCATCACATTGTAAGGTGGTGAGTTTTTTTTTTGGTATCAAAATATGTTAATATAGGAATAGGAGTGGAGGTAATGACTTCTTTGACCTTGTTGAATGCATTCACCTGGGGCTTGTCCCAGTAAAATAGTATATCTTTCGCAAGTAACATGCGAAGGGGGCTGGTGACCTCTGATAGGTTTGGAGCAAATTTGGCTAGGTAAGTGACCATTCCAAGGAATTTTTCTAGTTCTGACTTGTCTTTAGGGGGTTTCATACTTTGAATTGCACTGACCTTATCAGGATCAGGGCTAATGCCTTCCTAGGTAAGCATATGGCCAAAGTACCTGACCTTAGTGACAGCTGCTTCTAACTTGTCCTTATTCAACTTGACACCTCTTTCAAATGTCCTTAAAAGCGCTTGGCGTAAATTTCTGTCATGCTCTTCCCTCGACTGACTATGGACTAAAATATCATCTACCAGGGCTACTACTCCAGGTACACCTTCAAAACACCCATCTATTTTTCTTCGAAATTCATCTTGCGATGACTTGAGGCCAAAGGGTAACCTCTATCTATACCTGCCGAAAGGTGTGTTGAATGTAGTGAGATAAGATGGCTTATCTGCTAGTTTGATGTTCCAGTATCCGCTCCTCGCATCTAACTTAGTGAAAAATCTAGCGCTGGTTAGATGGGGCAAAGCTTCTTCCAATGTTTTCATTGGATAGTGGGGTCTCTGAATAGCCCTATTTAAATCTTTAGGGTCAATGCAAACTCGCAACTTACCATTGGCTTTTTCTACTGCCACTAAGGAGCTAACCCATTCAGTGGGTTCAGTAAGCATGCAGATGATTCTTTGAGATTCCATCTTATCTAACTCGGACTTTAACTTGTCTTTGCAGTGCTAGGGGTACTCGCCGTGTCGGGTGAATGACTGGATGGATACTAGAGTCTGTGTGTATTGTGATTCCCCAGGGAACAGACCAATGCCCTTAAAAACTTCAGAAAATTCAAACAAAACTATTTGTGTCTAGAACGGGTTGACCAGTAGACTTTAGAGACTGACCCATGGTCTTTGTGGACTGGCCCTTGACCTTTGTTTTACTAGACGGAGTGCCTACGTCACATGGAAAGACAAGTTGTATGAGACTATGATCTAGACATGCTCGCATTCCCAGGATAGGGGAGGAGTTAGTTTCTACAACATGAAACTGAGGGTTTGTCCTTTGTACGAAGTCTCAAGACTTGCACAACCAAGTGTATTTACGTAGACAATTTTTGATCAGTTTTGTTCAACCTGGCTGCTGAACTAAGTGAGCTGTACACATGATTGGGCAATATGTTTACCTGTGAGCCAGTGTCTAACTTAAATTTTACTGGTGTGTGTGTTTGACCTAGCAATGGTGTGCAAAATGCCTGATCACTTCTGTGATTTGTTTCTATGGACTCTATGTAAAATTCAATGTCTGACTGCTCAGGCATGACTATTTTATTGACTTTCTTAGAACGACATTTCTTAGCAAAGTGGTTCCAATTTTTACCGTTAGTACATTGCTGTCCCTGTGCAAGGCACTTAGCTGATTTAATATGATTGTAACCACACTTATCACATTCAATTCCTTTAGTTTTCTGTGTCTGTTCCTTGGAAAATCTTCCACGGTCTCTGCTTTCCTTTGGGGTGTGTTTGGGTCTTTGGCCTCGGCCTCTCTTGGACCGGTTCGGACGTTTGGATTCGTGGTGGCCCACGTGGTGAACTGCTGCTTCTTGTTGTTTGAGTGTCTATGTTTCAGACAAATGTCGCAATTTGATACTAAGGTAGTGATATCGACTGAGATTCTGGGCCAAAACACAGATGATCTGGCTCTGTGCAGACATTTCTCTATATTCATTTTCATATGCTCAGGACAACCTTTCAAGGAAGATCGTGGGCATTGGAGCAGAGGAGGAAGGCCTGTGGGGCAACTGCCAATATTCAATATTTTGGCTATTAGATAAATAAATTTTAATGCTAAATTTCATGAAAAAAATAATAATTTCCTGTATCCCATCATTTTATTCATAGCGCAGTAAGTGATTATTTAAATTGCAATGGTCGTTTGGGAGGAAGTATATTAAAGCTTAAAGCGCAACCTCTCCACCTATTTTGCATTTTCCTGTACATCCTTCGAGCAATGTCATAAATGTACATATGAATTTAGATATTGAGTTGAAACTTTCTTTACTTGAACAGTGCACACAGCCTAGAGTTGTAGCCCAGAGAAGATTCAACCCCAGCTGGGGAAGAGAGACGAAGGAAAAGACAGTAAATTCTAATAGGGATTATATTTCGTTTGCCTGGTAAATAATGATCCTTTGGGTCTCTCTCTCTCTCTCTCTCTCTCTCTCTCTCTCTCTCTCTCTCTCGTTTGACAACAATCCATCTCATACATTTACATTATGTATGTAACATTTTTAAAGTAGCCGTTAAAATATGACACCATTACTGATCAAAATTACTGATCACTTTTTCAAAAACCGTTTTGTTTTTTTATCAAAATCTAACGTTAAATTTGATCGGGGTCAAATTTTAACGTTAAGAAATTACCCCTAGGGTCGTTTTTAAATGTTACACCGGAAAGGCCCGAGAATATGTGATTGGTTGTACACCTAATCAAGCGTCTATGATGTTCGTTCTAGAAATTTCCATAAGGCTGATTCAAGACCAAAATCACGGATTGAAGAAACAAACAGGCATAATTTATTTATTCAACAATTATTGAAACTTATTTCTTCTGTAAGCTCAAAATCAAGCATCGATAAACAACGTATGTACTTCATATCGTATTATCTTAAGTCGTCATTTAAAAAAAAAATGGCTTAAATCCGCCAAAGCGTATCCACCACTTTGCTCTCATTTTTGCTATTTCATGGATAGTTTAACGAAAACGAAAATAGGTTTCTACATCAATTTCACGATATTTACTAATCAAGTATGATTCTATTATAGCTCACGGACTTCACCTCTTATATAAAACAATATTAAAGGTTCATGCAGTAACTCTGGAGCAAGCGTTTCAGAGTTTATTGGCAAAATTTATTTTGAAATACAATAATATAACAAGATAACTTAATTTGTATATCATTTTGGTCATTGACTTGCACTGTGATACATGATTGATATGTAGATGTTTATGGCTCTTGGATTGTCTGAAACAACATTTGAATATAACAATTTATTTGCTGTTGGTTATTTCAGTTTCTGTCGTATCTCAAGATTGCCATTTTCATGTTCAAGAAGCGACAGTGATTGAAAACAAAGAGAGAGACATTTTTTCCATAACACTCGAATTAGTGAATTCAAAGTTAGGATAAGATGGATTAAGGTAACACATGCGTATGACAATGAGGCTATCAATTGTGTACTAATGATAAACATGTTCGATGTAAGTTGATTATAAAATGTTAGATATTTCCCTAAACTTTCAGAAGATGTGTTTGATAAATAGCTGTAGTTCTCATACAGTACATGTATATTGATAGAAAGCCTTATGAGAGGCAAATTTAATGAAGAGGGTATGCATAAATATTTTGATGCAATACATATGAAAGTAACCTTTTCACACAAAATTATTATCTATCTCTAAGTTGAGAAGTATGGGGTTAATGTCAAAGGAGATTCACTCTTATATAAGGAAGGGCCTGGGTCCTTTCTAAGGAAAATTAAATTGAAAATAGGATGGGTCATTCAAATCTGCTGTAGATAGTGAATAAGAGCTTCATTATCTACATGTATAAGGAATGGAGAGTTTCAGACACCAACTTAGTAATGTTCTCTTCAGTTCGATTTTATTATTTTTTATGTACAAATTTCAAATAATACTCTCTATAATTTGGAGCTTTTAAGTTTTAACAAACTGTAAATGATAATTTTCAAATTAAATTTAGGATATGATTCGAACCTAAGACCGAAGTCGCAAGCTCTGTTTTTCTTTAGTCAGAAGATCTATTCACTGAGCCACTGAGGCCGATGACAACCGGTGGAAAAATTAATCAAATAGATGTTTTATATGACAATATACTCTATACCAGTAATAAATATACATGTAATTATGATAATTAGCTGTATTTATACACTTTTTAAAAAGAATTCTCTACTATGAGTAAATTAGTTAAATCTAAACTGGGGGTTGATTTTAAGTACCTCTCCATTCCACGACTATGGAGAGGTACAACTTGGACTTTAACCTATGCAGAATATACTGAGCTGACCGGAACTTGCCAGATCTGCAGACTAAACAATTCTAGGTTTGCGAAGAGAAGTAGTATAGCTGTCCACTGAGAGAGAGAGAGAGAGAGAGAGAGAGAGAGAGAGAGAGAGAGAGAGAGAGAGAGAGCAACATTACGTGAGTCACAAATAGGAAATACCTGAATCTATAAAAAGCACAAAACCAAAAGTACGATCCAATTGTTGATAAATATAGCTCTATAAGGTGAAACCAGGTTTTTACGACAGTTTCGTTCATAATCAGTGAACACGCCAAAATGGAGAGGTGCATGTTATCCTTGCTGTTTTTTCTGGGATATTGTGGTAAGTATGGGGTAGATATGATTATGCTGCGACACGGAGAACTTTATCTACTAGTAGTTGTATAGGCATAAATACGTATAAATTATACTTATAGTTTCGTTTCGCTTCAGCTGATAAAAATGTGTATTTTTATGTACCTTATGAATACTGTATTGTACAAAAAGATTTTCAAGACCAACTAATAATTACATTTATTTACATTATCGTAACTTACAATTTGAAATACTCTAAATATTACAATGAATAAAAGTCTCTGAATCACTGATCGATAGAATTTTCCGGGACACCGAATTTTTGTGTATCCACAAATAGGATTGTTCAGCTACCGTAATGTACACAAATGTATATATATATACCTACTGTAGTGTACACATGTGTAGATACATATATATACCTACTGCAGTGTACACATGTGTAGATATATATATACCTACTGTAGTGTACACATGTGTAGATACATATATATACCTACTGCAGTGTACACATGTGTAGATACATATATATACCTACTGTAGTGTACACATGTGTAGATACATATATATACCTACTGTAGTGTACACAAGTGTAGATATATATACCTACTGTAGTGTACACATGTGTAGATATATATACCTACTGTAGTGTACACATGTGTAGATATATATACCTACTGTAGTGTACACATGTGTAGATATATATACCTACTGTAGTGTACACATGTGTAGATATATATACCTACTGTAGTGTACACATGTGTAGATATATATACCTACTGTAGTGTACACATATGTAGATATATATATACCTACTGTAGTGTACACATGTGTAGATACATATATATACCTACTGTAGTGTACACAAGTGTAGATATATATACCTACTGTAGTGTACCCATGTGTAGATATATATACCTACTGCAGTGTACACATATGTAGATATATATACCTACTGTAGTGTACACATATGTAGATATATATACCTACTGCAGTGTACACATGTGTAGATATATATACCTACTGTAGTGTACACAAGTGTAGATATATATACCTACTGTAGTGTACACAAGTGTAGATATATTTACCTACTGTAGTGTACACATGTGTAAATATATATACCTACTGTAGTGTACACATATGTAGATATATATACCTACTGCAGTGTACACATGTGTAGATATATACAGTGAAACTTCTCTAAACCGGCCGGCTCTCGGACTGGAAAAAACGGCCGGTTTAGAGGGATGGCCGGTATACCGAGAATTTAGCAATTACAGACGTTTTATCTCAATATTCACAAAGTAGGTACTGTTCACTTTCATCTGGTGATCTATGATCAATTATCGGTGGAGATTAAATTAGTCCGCTTGTACCTAAAGGTAATTATGAATTACAAGAAATATTCTCGCTGAAATCATCTAATTTTCAACTGAAAATCTATAACAGGATACATAAAGAAAACACAGAGGCCTATTATTGGAATTCCTCTTACCTATAAAAACTCTGTTTACATTGATCGCTTATGTCATTAACAATTTTGTTTTGACGTTTTTAAAAAGTACAGTAGTAAAAATGAAATTGTAATTTGAATATTTCTTTGGAATTTTAAGTCTATGGAAACCAAGAAAATTAATCTATCTTTTAATAATTATCATTAACAGTCATGGGTTTGTTCTTTATTAACTACCGCTTATATCCATACGGTAATGTAGTGTAACAATATGGCGTCTGATACTGTATTCATTCGATATGTTCCGAACTGTTTTTTACATTTTGTACAGAATTTGGAAGGGTCTCTTGGATTAGCTAAGTGTCAATTAACACCCTTGACAGCACAGGTAAACATTAGAAAATAAAGAGGCCACTAGTGTTTTTCACACCTCCGGTTGATAATTTCCCACCTGGCCAGTTGGTCAGTCAATTTTCACACCTGGACGATCTTGATCTTTCTCTGGCCAAACTTTTCTTGTCTTCAAAAAGTGGCCGGTATGTTAAGAGTAAATTACACATGCTTGTTAACAAATGTACTTTAAAAAGTGGCCGATGTCCGGTTTTCAGGGGTGGCCGGTTTTGTAAGACTTTCTTTGTAAGGAAATGTTAAGATTTCTGCCGGGACTTTGAAAATTGGCCGATATTCAGGGAGAACCGGTTTTCTGAGGGGCCGGTTTGGAGAAGTTTCACTGTATACCTACTGTAGTGTACACAAGTGTAGATATATATACCTACTGTAGTGTACACATGTATATATATATATATACCTACTGTAGTGTACACATGTATATATATATATATATATATATATATATATATACCTAACTGTATATATTTCCGTCAAGCCAATAAAAAAAAATCCACTAGAAGTTGGGATTGGATTACAACATGATCAGCATAAAACAGTTTTTCTGTTTTCGATTAATACGTTTGACGAGAAGAAATCACGCTTACTCATAATTTTGCCCTTAAAATTGTCACACTGGACGTTTTGTTAGGTATATATACCATTACAAACACAATCGCAAAAATGAGTTTCAGATTTAGAAATTATGAATGATTGATTGATTGTATCCTGTTTAACGAGAATTTTTCACTCATATGGAGACGTCACCAAGACCGGTGAAGGACTGCAAATATAGGCCTTTGTTTCGCGCTTACGGCCATTGAGCAGTGGGGATTCTTTAGCGTGACACACCTACTGTGACACGGGACATCCGTTTCTAAGGCCATCTCCGAGAACCCGTGATATTCACACCTGATGCCGAGCGTTTGGCGATGGAACTGTCACGACTAAGGTTTGTCGCGGCCGGGATTCGAACCCCGGCCCTCCGCATGCGAGGCGAACGCTAGACCACCGCGGCGGTACCGTATATACAATCTAATTAAAATTAGATCCTATGATCCGCTAATCTACTATCGCTACACTAGTGTCACACTAGGATCATAGGATCTAATTTTAATTAGATTGCGTATATATATGGTTTTTGACTTGATCCAGCGTAGGACTGATTAGTTCAGTTTAGTCTTGACGTTCGATGGGAACAAACTTTTCTATTGCCACATATAACACTCGATAATCTTAATATGTAGACATTTTGTTTGTTATAAGTTTTTGTAGTTTAGTTGTAGTTTTTGTTTCCTTACTTTTCTATGTAAATATTCGATCGTCCTGAAGAAGGGACAGGTCGTCCCGAAAATTTGACAATTCACATGTTCGTGTCGTTGGTCATTTTTAGTTAGTGCTTTATATATATATATATATATATATATATATATATATATATATATATATATATATATTTTGTTTATAGCGGCCCAGGATTCTACTGATCCCACGGAAGTCGCCTCTACCCCACGAGAACCCAGCCTACTACCCATCCTCATCCCCGTGGTAACCACCATTGTGTGTACAATCTCCATTATTATCGTCCTGATCATCTATCTGCGATGTTGTCATCGCCCAGGTGGAGATAAAGTCACTGACGGTAAAGAACTTCTCATTGATGTCCACATGTAATTCCGAATGCAAATATAAATTAAAAGAATAATGATTCTTTATAATATTATTATTTATACTCAAGATTTGTCAAGTTTTCTTAATTATTTTCTGAAACTTTCAAAAATCAACCCAGAAATGAAGATAAAATTGATATTTATAGCTGAGAAGGGTAAAAAGCCAGAGAAAAACAAAGGAGAAGAGATGAGAATTTTTAGCAGCGTTTCAACAGACAAAGGTAACCCACTGTACATGGTGAACCGTCTGACCCACCCAGTCAACCGCTCACAAGGAACGCATAAAAATAATTATATCAGATACATATCACTAACATAAATTAATGGAAATCTTTTATGTGTTTTATCGCTAACTGATTGTATTGAATCTGTCATCGAGGGAGAGAACAACATACATGTATTTATATAGAATTACATTAATAAAGTAATTGATTTTATTTTATCTTGACCAGACTGTTTCTATGAGGAGAACTCGATGTAAATTTAATTTGCTTTCTATTGATGAATCACCATTATTATTGTGTACGAAATAAAACATGAATTCATAGTCCAATACTTGGTGAAGGTGGGTGGGGTCTGGTATAAACAATATTAATCTGGGCCTGATAATGGCGTAGATTGTTACATTTGTTTTTGTCATTGCTCACATTTTTCTACTTACAGAATCGGAATCAGTCCTAAATGGAGGTATGTCATAAACAACCCCCTTTGAATGACTTGACCGTTGAAAACATGTATCATGTGCACCAAGCACCAAATATATTTACATATAAGTATATTTCACAATTTTTCCTCATATTAGCTAAAGACCAATTGAGAGAAATTAAAAGTCTGGAGAAAAATCTTGCGCTTTCCAAAAAAGGTAAGTGAGAAAATAAATCGCACCCTCACACTGAACAAGATTGTGTTTTCTTCCATGAGTACAGGAATAGTAAATTTTAACAATGCAAATGAAAACAGTATAGCTGTGTTGTGTATATGAAAATGATATTTTTGTTTTATATCCAGATTATTTCTAAAAAAAATTTTTTTTATTTTGTTACAGAATTACAGAGTCTTATGTGGCACGGTAAGATTTGTGCGTGTTTTTAAGCGTTCTGCGTGGTAGGATATGCAATGTTTTGTCGACACTGGTTCCTCTTTATCATGTATTATCACAACCATTCTTTTTGTTTTAGCCAACTCAGTATTAAAATTAATAGGTAAGAATTTCTACGGTTAGTTTACAGTTAAAAATACATTGTTGATGGATAGCAGATTGACAAAAAATTACAAGTTGCAAATATTTAGCTTTAATTTTCAATGATAGATGAGGGAATAGATGAAGAAAATGAACCCAAAACACTGAAAGATGAGCTTTTTGAGGAAGTAAACAAGAGAGGTATGGCACAAAACAGTTACTGAATGTTGCACACAGTGTTAGAAATGCAACTATTTTAGTCTTCTCAAACATGCAGGACATCCCATGACAACAGAATGTCTACATCATAGACAGCTGCTTCTTCAATACAATTGGAATTTGAAAATTTTCATAGTTTGTGATCAGTCATAAAAAAAAAATATTTTGTTAAACACCATTCTGATATTCTATGCACATATAAAGATATGCTGGAGTTTTTTTGTCTAGGGGAAATACAGAATTTATTAGATAAAACGCAGAGCAGAGACACGAAAAATATAATTGTTAATTTGGATATTGGGTTGTTTTCTTTTAAGCAAGTGGATACGGTGACAAATGTATGCAATCACACTGTCTTGTTAAAAGTTCAAAGTCAACAAACAATGTGCATCTAGAAAAACCAACCTAAAAAGAAGGAAGGTGTATAACAAAACATTTATAGACTGTGTCCTCGGACAATATCTTTTTTGTTTGACCCGTAGGCTTCGGGCAACAGATCCGTCCTAGGATCAAACAAAATGTAATTTAAACAATATTTATTCAATAAATTGATGGGATTGGGCAGTAGACTTAGCCTATATGAGCCCTCCCTAATAAGGCCAAACAAAATAGCTGTTGTCCTCAAACCCATCCAATACCTGTATATTATTGCAGAAAGTTTGACGAAAATCAAATAGGAAACTTGCCTTAAAACCTTGTTAGTAATGTCGAGCCAACGTAAGCATAAATGTATGAACGTAAGAACGAATTGGCAAGTTACCATATTATTCTTTTATAAACCCTGCAATCTAACATACATAACAATTCATGTTTTTATTTGTCACTTGATTTCTTGCAGTGGCAAAAGATCCCAATGACAAACCGGATGCAGAGGGCGAGGAATCGCAAGCCAGAAGGATTGAAAGTAGCCGTGAGAAGGCGAACAGACTTTTTACAGGTAAAGGTTTGAAAGTAGTCGTGAAAAGACTAACAGAGTTTTTACATGTAAAGGTTCTTTTTGCAAAGTTAAAAACATCTATGCGAACAAGCTCAGAAAGCTATGTATGGAGTTATAAGAAAAATCAGAGAATTTAATTTACCAGTTAAGTGCCAACTTGACCTGTTTGAAAAAGTCGTTTTACCTGTTTTAATTTGAGATGTGAGATTTGGGGATATGGAAACATGTTTTTCGTTTAAAAAGCTCCACTCCGTCATTTATGGTATATGGCGAAACGGGACGTTTCCCTGTTTATATTAATGTGTATACATGTACTAGAATGATTTCTTATTGGTTTAAATTAACATGTAGTCATGAAAACAAGATAGTAAATATTCTTTACAAATATTTATATACACAGTATTATAATGCCACATTTAAAAATCTTTGGTTTGAATGTACATTGTATTCATAGAATTTTGAACATATGTGGAGTCTCTAATATATGGTTTGAACAAGGTACTGTGGATGAAAAATGGAAAACAAACGCTGTAAAACAAAGTCTTAAGGATCAATTTGTCCAGACTTGGCCAAGTGATGTTTTAGCTCTTCCAAGGTTATAATGTACAGAATTTTTAAAACAGGTTTTGGTCTGGAAACTTATCTTGAAAATCTACCTAAGAAACTCGGTAGCATGTTTTTGAAATTTCGTACCACGAACCATCGCCTCCCAGTAGAGACTGGCCGATGGTTTAGTATACCATATAACGAAAGATTATGTGTTTTATGTAATGAAACAAAAATTGCAGATGAATATCATTTTGTATTAGAGTGCAGTGCTTTATCCGGTATAAGAAAAGAATATCTACACAGAAAATATTGTAAGAGACCAAATGTAATGAAATTTTATGAAATCATGTTAACCAATGATGTTAAAAACCTGTGCATGTTTATTTTAAAGATATACGAATTAGTCTGTTCTTCTAACACATAACTTCAAATTTTGGTACATATTTATGTATATATTTCACTTTGTTTATTTGCATACCTATATACATTCCTCTGACGTAACATGAAATTTCTGTATTGTACCTCATGTACCATTTCCATTGTGGTTTGAGCGAATAAAATGAATGAATTAATGACAAAGTAGTTGTGAGAAGGCGAACATATTTTTTTTTTTTTTTTTTTTTTTTTTTTTTTTTTTACATGTAAAGGTTTGAAAGTAGTCGTGAAAAGGCTAACAGACGTTTTACAGGTAAAGGTTTGAAAGTAGCCGTGAGAAGGCGAACAGTTTTTACAGGTAAAGGTAGGAAAGTAGCCGTGAGAAGGCAAACATACTTTCTACATGTACTTTGCTGATGGTTATTACAGAGCAAACTATGCGTCCACAGGACACGGAGAAACAATTTGACAATGACAGAAAATTTACAAATACGCCATGTAGATAAAAACCACACCAGTTCCTAACTGTTGATGTCTGTGCTGAATTGTGTAATTATTTGTTAAATTGAAAACATCTATAAAAATTGCAGTATCAGATTTCTTTGCAGTTTCCTCAAAACGGTAAAGTGTTGTACTCAGTATAGTGGCTGTAATCTGACATACCCAGTATAGTGGCTGTACTCTGACATACCCAGTATAGTGACTGTACTCTGAAATACCCTGTATAGTGGCTGTAATCTGACATACCCAGTATAGTGACTGTACTCTGACATACCCAGTATAGTGACTGTACTCTGACATACCCAGTATAGTGACTGTACTCTGACATACCCAGTATAGTGACTGTACTCTGAAATACCCAGTATAGTGGCTGTACTCTGAAATACCCAGTATAGTGGCTGTACTCTGACATACCCAGTATAGTGACTGTACTCTGACATACCCAGTATAGTGACTGTACTCTGAAATACCCAGTATAGTGACTGTACTCTGACATATCCAGTATAGTGGCTGTACTCTGACATACCCAGTATAGTGACTGTACTCTGACATACCCAGTATAGTGACTGTACTCTGACATATCCAGTATAGTGACTGTACTCTGACATATCGTGTTGTCTCATTAATTTGTAAGGTTATACATATTTAGTATCATAAAATTATTTATATTTGTTTGATTTCAGAAACACACAAAGTATTGAACGAAGGTAAATATATGTTTAATTCACCTATCAATGATTAAAGGAGTTATAGTTCTGGAAATGTCCTGTATACAAGATTGTAATTCAATGTCACAATCAGTAAAGTACATCTCATTTGTTTATTTTAATCAGGTAAAAAGCATATCAAGGAAGCAAACCAAAGAGACATAGAGATTAGAAACTTCACCAAAGGTAAACAATGCACTGAAAATTCCAACCCCAGCCCCAACCAAATTCTACAAACCACACCTTAGATATAAAAAACAGCATTGGAGTGGAAAATGCTAGTCTGGTTTCTTTCAACCTTTATTTTCAGAGTAATGCGTGTTAGTGATCGCATGACAAACTTTAGTTTATAATAATGTTAATCTTTTGATTGAAAATTCGAATTTGTAATCGAATTTTCTTCAACATCAGTTTGAAAATGAATGAAAGTCTCAAGTCATGCACGTATGTCAAATTATCAATGAGAAAATCTTCCAATATTTTTTCAGACGCAAAGAAGGCTCTCGCACAAGGTAGGTAAACGAAAACTCTAGTCAGCAAGAATAAACAACACAAGATACATTACGTTACATACAAAACCATTCCCCGAATAACGACTTTTATTTCCTGTTTTCAGTTAAGGACCGTGTACGAGGCATGCGGAAGTCCTCAGGTATTTATGGGCATTGAATCAATGTAGCCTGCACATCTTGATTTAAAGAGATATCTCTGTTCTTTCGTTTTCTGTAATGTTTCTCTAGCGACACAATGATCTACAAGGACGATCATCTTTGCACTGATAAATCATCTGTTTCATAACACAAGAAATGGCGGCAACCAATGGCGGATTTTAATTAAATGTCTTAATCAAGACAGTCCCCAGACCTCCGACATTTACTGCGCCCCGTTTAGAAATTTCTAGACCCGCCACTTACAACTGATTAAAATGCTGGGTAATTAAATGAGATACTTTAAATCTGGATTGTGTGTTTCAGTTTCTTGCTGTTTTGTTGAAGCATAGTTTAATCTCCTAATTTTTTTTTTAATTAAGGTATTCAATCTATAACGAGATGATAATGAACAATTTTGAATGATTTGTTTAATGTTATATAATGATGAAAGTGAAGTAACTGGAAAATGATTAGAGGCTGACCTTTTTGCATTTGCGACTTTTTTGAAGAGTCATCTGCCCTTGTGAAAATAAGAAAAATCTTAATTTTCTTAAAATGTGTGCGGTAATTGTTTAATTTTATTTCATATTTTCATAAAAAGAAAGTGTATGTAACTTATTTCCAAGACAAGTCATATGAAAGGTAAAGATAACGAACAGTGATCAATCTCATATAACTCCTATAAGCAATACAAAATAGAGAGTTGGGCAAACACGGACCCTGGATACACCAGAGGTGGGATCAGGTGCCTAGAAGGAGTAAGCATCCCCTGTCGCCTTGAGCCCTATATCTTGATCAGGTAAACGGAGGTATCCGTAGTCAAAATCAATGTGCCAAGAACGGCTTAACAATCGGTATGAAACACGTCAGACAGTATTTGACCCAATGATAGGTTGTATTGGCAAACTAGATCGGTATTGATTGATTGATTGTATCCTGTTTAACGTCTCGCTGGAGAATTTTTCACTCATATGGAGACGTCACCAAGACCGGTGAAGGGCATCAAATTTAGGCCTTTGTTCGGCGCTTACGGCCATTGAGCAGTGAGGGATCTTTAGCGTGTCACACCTACTGTGACAAGGGACATCCGATTTTAAGGTCATATTCGAGGACCCGTGACATTTACACCTGATGCCGAGCGTTTGGCGATGGAACTCTTACTACCTGTTTTAACGACTTAAGTTTGTCGCTAGATCATCATAACGACCATAGAATTTGCGAAATGCTGACTCTAAACGAAACTGTTGAAACCCAGGGGTTTGTCACTGGCCTGCCTCGATTTAAAAAAAACTGACCATACGCAGAACAAGCTCTTGCATATCGAATCAGTTGAAAGATATAAACACCATATGCAGGTGATAATGGAATATTGCTACATAAATATGGGAAGTTGACGATGGAGAAGCAAAAATCATCCCGTTTGTCATAAAGTTGAGTTGTTAGTTTGCCGTTAGTATCTACTTTCAATAAAATATCTAAGTATGAAGCAGAAGTGGACGACTCTGTGGTGTCTTTTATTTCGAGTTCATAGAGATATATCGAATCGACATACACCTGTATGATTGAAAGATATCATTGTTAATATATAAAACGTTGTCGATATATCTAAATGTCGAATTGAAGGCCACAGTAAGAGATTTTTTCTTCTCATGTAAACGTTTTTGAATAAATTCTGCTTCATAGGAATATGAAAACAGGTCAGCTAACAAAGGAGCACAATTCGTGCCCATGGGAATTCCAACAGACTGTTGGAAGACCTGATCACCAAAAACCACGAAGATATTGTCAATGAGGAACTCCAGCATATTCTTTATTTCAACTTCAGAGTACTTATGCATGGAATCAGAGTTGTGTTTAACAAAGTCATTTTTGGATGACTGATCACTAGATATGAAGATTTGCGTTTTCCATTTTTGTTGAAGAAGCAACTGTCTATGATGTCAAAAAATATAGTCTTTAATTTATCGTGAATTATGAATTTAAACCTATTGAATAGACGATAAGAGCCTAGGTAGTATCGTACGAAAACGGCTATAATCGGGGCTAAATAAATTTGTTTTAAACATTGTGCGATTTCTCTGAAATTCAGTAATGTTGAAATACTGTGAAAAGAAAACAATTCCTAAAAATTTATTCCAATTTTCAAGTAGGCCTATGACGTTACAAAGTTGGCGATGTTTTACATTTTTTCGAAAACTAAGTAAACTTTTCAGGCAATTGTTCTGATAGAAATTATGGGCCACATGCGTCGATCGAAACTATTTTGATAAACATGCAACGAGGAAGTTTGTGAAACACATATACTTCTATGTATGGCCCATGCATTCTGAAAGAAAAAGTAAGAAATAAATAGCAATTTTAGCGTTGGAGATTTGTGACGTTATGTGTTAGATAGTATTATTAGTTACACAGTTAGTTAGTGACCTGATACGGAAAAATACATGGTGTGAAAAGAAAACCCGTATCGGGCTCGGCGAAAAATACATGGTGTGAAAAGAAAACCCGTATCGGGCGAGGCGAAGCCGAGCCCGATACGGGTTTTCTTTTCACACCATGTATTTTTCCGTATCAGGTCACTAACTAACTGTGTAACGAATTTATCACGTCGAAGACCTCTAACTGTATATATGTGGGGAGTCAAATGTCTTTCCTTTTGACACGGCTGCAAGTCAAACCCGACGATAAATAAAATTACTCGCCCAATACGGATTTTACTCGCATGATACGGTTTTTTTCACGGCGTCATGTGACCAAGATCTGACCAATTAGATTTCAACAATTTTGTCTGAGGCGTGATAAAATGAATACTAAAATTTTGTTTTGTATGCGTGTAATAATTTTGTTCAGATAAAAAGAAAGACGGAAAACTTGGAACTGGGACTGGGTAAGCAATCTTTCTCCTTAAATGTACAGCCTGTTTAGAGAACTAACAATCTTTCTCCTTAAATGTACAGCCTGTTTAGAGATCTCCTTAAATGTACAGCCTGTTTAGAGATCTCCTTAAATGTATAGCCTGTTTAGAGAACTAACAATCTTTCTCCTTGAGGACGTACTCTACATCGTCATAATGTCTTACTTCCTTTTAAAACATGGATGAAAATATAAATATCAGCAATATTTGTATATTCATTTAAAAAAGCATCGCTTAGCTGAGTAGCTCAGTAGATTAACATGTCGACTGCTAAATTGTAGATCGTCTGTTCGAGTCCAGCAGGTGTTTAAAAAAAATTTCAGATTGTTTTCTACTAAAACTGCTCTTTTAACTAATGAATGTGAATCTGAAAGTTTTCAATTTTAAAATATTTTTGTACATATCCTCCACTTTACTTACATTTCTATGGTGTAGCATACCTCCTTAAATGTACAGTCTTTTTAGAGTTCTCCTTACATCCACAGCCTGTTTAGAGAACTAACAATCTTTCTCCTTAAGTAAATGTACAGCCTGTTTAGAGATCTCCTTAAATGTACAGCCATTTATGTACAACCATTATGATAACTAACAATCTTTCTCCTTAAATGTACAACCTGTTTAGAGAACTAACAATCTTTCTCCTACTAACTATCTTTCTCCTTAAATGTACAGCCTGTTTAGAGAACTAACAATATCTCTCCTTAAATGTACAGCTTGTTTAGAGAACTAGCAATCTTTCTCCTTAGATATACAGCCTGTTCAGACAACTAACAATCTTTCTCCTTAAATGTACAGCCTGTTTAGACAACTAACAATCTTTCTCCTACTAACTATCTTTCTCCTTAAATGTACAGCCTGTGTAGAGAACTAACGATCTTTCTCCTTAAATGCACAGCCTGTTTAGAGAACTAACAATCTTTCTCCTTAAATGTACAGCTTGTTTAGAGAACTAACAATCGTTCTCCTTAATTGTACAGTCTCTTTAGAAAACTAAAAATCTTTCTCCTTAAATGTACAGCCTGTTTAGAGAACTAACGATCTTTCTTCTTAAATGTACAGCTTGTTTAGAGAACTAGCAATCTTTCTCCTTAAATGTACAGCTTGTTTAGAGAACTAACAATCTTTCTCCTTAAATGTACAGTCTCTTTAGAAAACTAAAAATCTTTCTCCTTAAATGTACAGCCTGTTTAGAGAACTAACGATCTTTCTTCTTAAATGTACAGCTTGTTTAGAGAACTAGCAATCTTTCTCCTTAAATGTACAGCTTGTTTAGAGAACTAACAATCTTTCTCCTTAAATGTACAGCCTGTTTAGAGAACTAACAATCTTTCTCCTTAAATGTACAGCTTGTTTAGAGAACTAACAATCGTTCTCCTTAATTGTACAGTCTCTTTAGAAAACTAAAAATCTTTCTCCTTAAATGTACAGCCTGTTTAGAGAACTAACGATCTTTCTTCTTAAATGTACAGCTTGTTTAGAGAACTAGCAATCTTTCTCCTTAAATGTACAGCTTGTTTAGAGAACTAACAATCTTTCTCCTTAAATGTACAGCCTGTTTAGAGAACTAACGATCTTTCTCCTTAAATGTACAGCTTGTTTAGAGAACTAACAATCGTTCTCCTTAATTGTACAGTCTCTTTAGAAAACTAAAAATCTTTCTCCTTAAATGTACAGCCTGTTTAGAGAACTAACGATCTTTCTTCTTAAATGTACAGCTTGTTTAGAAAACTAAAAATCTTTCTCCTTAAATGTACAGCCTGTTTAGAGAACTAACGATCTTTCTTCTTAAATGTACAACCTGTTTAAAGAATTAACAATCTTTCTACTTGAATGTACAGTCTCTTTAGAGAACTAACAATCTTTCTCCTTAAGTGTACAGCCTGTTTTGAGATCTCCTTAAATGCACAGCCTGTTTAAAGAATTAACAATCTTTTTCCTTAAATGTACAGCCTGTTTAGAGATATCTTTAAATGTACAGCCTGTTTAAAGAATTAACAATCTTTCTCCTTGAATGTACAGCCTCTATAGAGAACTAATAATCTTTCTCCTTAAATGTACATCCTCTTTAGAGAACTAGCAATTTTTCTCCTTAAATGTACAGCCTGTTTAGAGAACTAACAATCTTTCTCCTTAAATGTATAGCCTGTTTAGAGATCTCCTTAAATGTATAGCCTGTTTAAAGAATTAACAATCTTTCTCCTTAAATGTACAGCCTCTTTAGAGAACTAACAATCTTTCTCCTTAAATGTACAGCCTCTTTAGAAAATTAGCAATTTTTCTCCTTAAATATACAGCTTGTTTAGAGAACTAACAATCTTAACTTTCTCCTTAAATGCACAGCCTGTTTAGAGATCTCCTTAAATGTACAGCCTGTTAAGAGATCTCCTTAAATGTACAACCTGTTTAGAGAACTAACAATCTTTGTATGAAGTAGTGCTTTATCTTGTGTCGATTCATTTCTAGAGAGGAGAAAAAACCACTACTGAAGTAATCATCTAACTGGTTTAAAGAAGCAGGAAGGATGTCCTATAACCGATGTGAAAGCAGACAATCTGCCAGATGACAACAACTTAACCCGCGCATAATCAATGAATAGAATTATATATTTCTCTGAATTTGGTGCTTGGTTAGATGCTTATTTATTGCGTATGATAATGTCTGTATTGCGTATGTATTTTTAGATGTTTTTGTATTTTGTTTTAAGCTCTATTCGAAAGTTTTTCAGAGATGTCGCCAGCTTTCTAATAAAGCATTTACTCATTTCATGTTATATGTAGACTTTGAAATTCACAGTAATTTCACTTGCTTAAATATGTGTGTGAGTTTGTGACTAAATTGTACATAAAGTGTTCAAAAATAGTTCAGTTTAATCACATTTGCTGTCGTTATCAAGTATGTGAATTTGATCAATATTTTGATGTGATATAGTTAATTGAAGTATTTTCTTCAATTTGCGATTCGAAGGTCGCGTCTTTACTGTAATCAAACATTAAATGAGTTGTATTTTACAAAGCTAGATACAGGTGGGTACTTGTTATCATGTTATTTTGTATTGCTTGAATCATTCATAGCTGTTTTCACTGTACATATTTAGCTTTCCTATATATTAAAGGTTGTTCAATATACATTTACATGATATGTGTTTATTACTAGTTTACAAAACCGGTACTTGCTCCTGAACTCGGTTTTTTTATTCAATAGATTTAAACCTAATGAACATTTAATTATATCTTACATTTACAAGATATATTTGATTTACGAACTTTTGAACTTTAATAATGTAATTTATCTTGAATTTATAATACATTTATTGATCAGTCATAAAATAGTTTAGTGTAGCTGTGAACCTCACGACATACATGTACATGCAGCTCCCCAGGTAATTCTATTCGAAAGAGGAAGAAATGTTATTGCATGCAACTAACTGCACCGAAAAAGAAAATTCACTCTCATAAAATACGTCTTCCACATTGATAAAAACTGAGCTATAAAAACAAATGTTAAACAGCATTTTTAGAGTTCGAGTACGAATTTTCACGTTCAGCGCGATTGTCGCACATCGTTTCACTTTCATAAAGTCGTAAAAAGTTAACTGTAGATATTTTAACAAATTCAATCTTTTTTCAAATAAAAACTAAAGGATGTTAATTCATGTTCAAATATAGTAAATTCTAAAGGTAATAGGAAAAAAATGTTTAAAAAGTGGTTTTACGACTTGAGAAGACGATTTCCAGGCGGTTTGATTGATTGATTAAATATTGTTTAACATCCCTCTCGAGAATATTTCACTCATATGGAGACGTCACCATTGCCGGTGAAAGGTCTGCAAAATTTAGGCCTGTGCTCGGTGCTTACGGCCTTTGAGCAGGGAGGGATCTTTATCGTGCCACACCTACTGTGACACAGGACCTCGGTTTTTGCGCCTCTTACGACAAGCAAGGGGAACTGAATTTCAAAGGCATGTCCAAATATTTTTCATTAGCAAAAGTTGCTTTTAAAATTCTATATATTTTGCCCTTTCATGAAATGAACATTTCGTTGAACCGCTTTTGTATAATATGGTCCTCCAATTTTTGCAATACTTTACAATAAAAATTCCCGTTGATTCAATATGTGTGCTCTTTCATAGGTATTTGAAATATTTTGGATACATCCAATCAATGGTGATTTATATTTTCACAAAAGGATTGAGTACCTATGTATTCATACAAAGCACGTTCTATATTTTCTGGTGATTTAAAAACTTTGAACGAATATGTTCTATCTCATAACTCTTATAAGCAATACAAAATAGAGAGTTGGCCATGCACGGATCCCTGGACACAACAGAGGTGGGATTAAGTGCCTAGGAGGAGTAAGTATCCCCTGTCGACCGGTCACACCCGCCGTGAGCCCTATATCTTGATCAGGTAAACGGAGTTTTCCGTAGTCAAAACAGTGTGCCAAGAACGGCCTAACACTCGGTATGAAACATGTCAGACAGCGTTTGACCCAATGATAGGTTGTATTGTCAAACTAGGTCAATGACCATAGAATTTGCGAAATGCTGACTTTAAGCGAGACTTTTGAAACCCCTGCATCATCAACTTGTTTACCTGTAGCCTGCCTCGATTTAAAAACTAACCATACACAGATACACGTATCGAATCAATTGAGATATAAATTTTTATTATTATTAAAATTTATAAAAGTGCACAATTTTACAAACAAAAATGCAATCAATGGCGCTTATGGTACGATATAAACACCATATGCAGTTGATAATAGAATATTGCTACATAAATATCGGAAGTTGAAGATGGAGAAGCTGACATCATCCCGTTTGTCATACAATTGAGTTGTTAGTTTGCCGTTAATAGCAATTTTCAATAAAATATCTAAATATGAAGCAGAAGTGGACTTTATTTCAAGTTCACGGAGATATATCGAATCGACAAACGAATGAAAATCATTATTGTGAAACATTATTAGGTCACCTGAATTCATTCAGGTGACCTATTGCTATCTGTTTTTGTCCGTCGTCGTTCGTCGGGCGTCGTGCGTTAACATTTGAACATTTTCAGCTTCTTCTCTGAAACCCCTGAACCAATTTCAACCAATTTTGGCATATAGCATCTGTGGGTGGAGGGGAACAAAAATTGTGAAATTCGTGGTCCCTGCCCCCCTGGGGCCTGAGGGGTGGGGCAAAAACCATCAAAATGAGTGTAATTTTAAAAAAATCTTCTTCTTTACTCCTGGACATCAAGAAGCCAAACTGTGGGCATAATTATAATGAGAGTTGAGTCCTCTACCAAAATTGTGAAATTCATGGCCCCTGGGGCAGGGGTTCTTGTGTTAGGGTGGGGCTCTATTGGTCATATAGTGAAAATGTAGAAATTCTTTGAAAATCTTCTTCTCTGTCTCTGGGTATTAAGTAGACAAACTAATAGCATGGTAATGATGAGCAAGGATGCCTCTTTATACCCCCCGCAACAAGTTGTGGGGGGGGGGGTGTATACTGGAATCGGGTTGTCCGTCCGTCCGTCCGTCTGTAGACGCAATGGTTTCCGGGCTCTAAAGGAATTATCCTTTCCACCTACCGTCACCATATCATATATATATGGACTACCCATGGGATGAAGATGTTCCCTATCGATTTTGGGGTCAAAAGGTCAAAGGTCAAGCACACTGGACATCGAAGTAGCAATATGGTTTCCGGGCTCTAAACTTTCCACCTACAGTCACCATATCATACATATGGACTACCCATGGGATGAAGATGTTCCCTATCGATTTTGGGGTCAAAAGGTCAAAGGTCATGCGCACTGGACATCGAAGTAGCAACACTCAGAAAAGAGGTAGTTTATACCTATTACCAACACCCTTTGGGAGATTGGGGTAAGCGGGGGGTATTCTTAGTGAGCATTGCTCACAGTACCTCTTGTTAAAAATTGTGAAATTCATGGCCCCTGGATCAGGGGTTCTGGTGCTAGGGTGGGGCTCTATAAGTCATATAGTGAAAATGCATTATTTCTTTGAAAATCTTCTTCTCTGTCCTTGGGTATTAAGTAGACAAACCAATAGCATGGTTATGATGAGCAAGGATGCCTCTTTCAAAATTGTGAAATTCATGGCCCCTTTGTCAGGGGTTCTGGTATTAGGGTGGGGCCCTATTGATCATATAGTGAAAATGCATTTTATTTCTTTGAAAATCTTCTCCTCTGCTGCTGGGTATTAAGAAGACAAACTAATAGTATGATAATGATGATCAAGGATGCTTCTTTCAAAACTGAAATTTATGGCCCCTGGGTCAGGGGTTCTGATGCAAAGGCGGGGCTGACCACATAGCTATTCAATGTTTCTTCCATCCAAAAGTAAAATTCTTATATTTAAACACAAACCTAATTCAAACATTGGAAGGTTGTTACATGATACTCAGGTGACCTATAAGGCCCCTGGGCCTCTTGTTATGAAACATCGCCGATATATCTAAATGTCGAATTCAAGGCCACAGCAAGAGATCTTCTCGCGTAGAAGGTTTTTTTTTTTTTAATTCTGCTTTATAAGAATATAAAATCAGGTCAGCTAACAAAGGAGCACAATTCGTATATTTGTCTCTTCCAAAGATTGTTTTACAATATGAATACATGTATTGTTATTTCTACAAAATTTTACAATATTTACAAAATTATATCAATCTATAACCAGAGTTATTACCAGCATTATACAGTTATTGACTGGGCTCGAGGACAACAGCTGTTTTGTTGGACCCAAGAACGGATCTGTTGCCCGAAGCCGTAGGCTGAGAGCAACAGGTCTGTTCGAGGGTCCAACAAAACAGCTGTTGTCCGAGGACCCAGTCAATAACTGTTTGGTTATACACCTTCATTTCTTAGTTTTTTTTTTTACTAGATCCACATGGTTTGTCGACTTTGAACGGAACAGTGTGATTGCGTACATTTATCACCGATTCCACTAGTTTAAAGAAAACATACCCAATATCCTAATTCATAATAATATTTTTCGTGTTTCTGTTCTGCTTTTTATCTAATAAATTCTGTATTTCATCATCAGTCAAATCGGTGAATATCACCATTACGTAAACAAATCAGTAGACCAAGAATCACGTGACTTGCGTATAAAAGCTTTAACAAGAATAAAATAGAAATAAGTAGACCTAAACTTCATTTTAATACAATTGATTCTAAAAAAAAAGATGAACAAATATTTTTTTTATATTCTTGCTGTTCCAAATTTGAATTTTCATCTTCCTTTCAGCAACTGTCGCAAAATGTGCATTCGCCATTTCTCTTTATCCAAACGACACAAAAGATAACTCGAGTTAGCGTCATATGACGTCATCGGTCAACAGTCTTTTTTAACAGTCGATTTTAACAGTTCCCGGTTCAACAGTCGCCTGAACAGTCGAAATGTTGAACTTTTTTCGTAAGGAGTTATATAGGAACTGTTTTATAGGGGTATAACGATATCCTCTTCTATTCTGTCAAAAGGAATTTAGTGTTGTACACACTATCAATCTTAAAACGATATTTTGTTCAAAAAATTCTGTTTAAGTTTGAAAAAATCAGCAGAAAAATAACCACGCATATTGTAATTCTAGCGATGAAATAACCAAATAACCACACATATTGTAATTCTAGCGATGAAATAACCAAATAACCACGCATATTGTAATTCTAGCGATGAAATAACCAAATAACCACGCATATTGTAATTCTAGCGATGAAATAACCAAATAACCACGCATATTGTAATTCTAGCGATGAAATAACCAAATAAACATGCATGGTTACAGTCATAGGAAGAATTAAAGCTGTATGGTCCGAATTACAATATTTTTTTTCATCTCGTAAAAACGCTATTAAATCATCGCACGTATGTAGCTATGAGACTATACGACATATCATGAATTATTTCACCTGTTTTAACCCAAATAATTTGATTTTAAATCGATGTTTACAAATAATCGCGTCATTCTGCCATTTCAAGTGAGTCACGTGACCAGTTCAAACTTTCAGATCATCGATGGTCTTATCTGTGTAAAGCTGTGTATTTTGTTATAACAGTACCGTACCATAAGTTTAATGGAAATAAAAATATCAAATGCCTCTTAGTAATTCGTTGTTTTACGCTCTTTCAGCCTTAAATCTAGACATTTGCGTATGAGTTAATACATCATGTTGGGATTCCCCTGACGCGCGTGGGTCTATTTATAGACTCTATTATGGGATGATTTATACATGTAGCCACTATATTTACTTTCTAAATAATATTCGCACTGTTTTCTTTTACATGCAGATGTTTTCAAGCATGTAATTAAGGGAAAGTTAATAACTTTATAAAGTAATTAATCTGCTTTAAAGTAATTATGTACAAAAATAATACATGAACATCGGGTCATACAGCTTTAACCATTTCACGTTCAATTTCAAAAAATAAATTCCAATCAGTATTTGAGTACTTGCTACCCCTGGGGGGTGGGGGTGGGGTGGGGGTATTGCATTCGATACCACGTCTGTGTATAAAACCACTCTTTAATTTACACCAGAGAACATTTTACAATCCGTAATAACATTTTTTAAATTGAAGATGAACAAGTCAAGTGTAGCGTGTAGCTGAGCCAACATCGCTCACAATGTTATCCAAATTAGGCACTGAATCACAATGACAACACCAAGTTGTATTTAACCTTTAATTGTTCAATCAAACTATATTACACTCGTAGTGGATAAGAATGGCCGCACAATTTTTGTAGGAATCTAGGGAGACAACTAGTATACCAATGAACGGTGGGCAAAATTAGTGGCCCCGCTTTGATGCGAGTGCCAGAAGGGACCCAGGCCCCAGCTTTTTCACCCTGTCTCTCGCTTGCTACCTGTATAAGTCACCGTTCAGTTTTCATTCCAACAGGCTTGTAGCCTCTCCTCCTTTTTATAGAGGTAGAGGGGGACCTAGCTCTGACTGCATCGGACCCCAAGCATTAAGTGAAACCAACCAACACTCCATTACATATCACCTAGCCATGAGTAACCTGCCCTCATGCTTTGATGCAGATGGGGAGAGACACCCAGGTTAAGCATGAGGCCAGTTGTCTCCCTAGACCCTGCCACTGACATTGATATAATGTCCCCCACAAAAATTTACAAGCGGTATGTACAATTAGAGGGTTATCCAGATCGAGGAGGGAAGATTTTGCCCAAATGGCACAGCTTATTTTACATCAAAAAGGGAGCATTTTATCATAATAAAAAGCATGTTTGAACTGAAAACCTAATAAATCAAAATCCCGACTATTGACTGGCAGCAGCCTGAAGGCAGCTTTGATATCTGTCTTTGCCAGAAATGCCCCCCTGCCCAGTTTGAAAATAATTTTTGCAGCATCATCAATTGTTGAATAAGTAACTGAACTGTCTTGAGAATCAATGAAGTCATTAATAGATGATGATTCAGGGTATGACAAGTGATGGATAGGAATCGTTAACGTACAACAGCCAAAATTCTTGGTTAATAATCCCCCAAGAAGATTGTGGATTAGCTTCTTTGCGTAACCGGTATTGTTCATCATACTTGTACCACCCCCTGACCTACTGGCTGCTAGTCTGATGTCTCTCATGTATTTTAGAAACTCCTGGGCCCTTGTACGGTATTTCTCTAGCATGACACTCATATAGATAAAGAACGCATTGGTCCACTGTTCAATAGTTAGAAAGGACCCAGCTTTAGCCTTGACAATACAAAATTTGCCATCTTTGACTCCGATTTCCCCCGTTCCCCCGATACTGTCCTGCATTTCTCTAGCCGACTTAAGTAGGAGTGATAAGTCAAAAAACTGACCGCTCCAATTTTTTTTGAATTTTATGGGGATATGGTGCCCAACATTATCGAAACAACTAATGACAGGGGCTGGGGTAAATTCTGAAAAGCCTGGGGTTAGGGAAAAAGAGAAGTGGCAGGGGTGGCATTAGAAGGTGAATTAAACTCACCCAGGTCCAAAACTTCATCACTGGCATGGTCAACCTCAACTGGCGCAACTTGTGGTTCTGCCTGTGGGGGAGCACATGGTACAGAAAAGCTAGACGGCCCTGGCTCTGGTTGCCGAGTGGAATTCTTCTGCATTTTTCTTGCTCCTCTCCCTCTGGATGGGGAGACCATCCCTCTTTTAGAAGCTTTTCTTGCTGGTGGCATCTCCTTTTCGATTTGCTACACTGATTCTCCTGGATTTGGATTAATTTTCTAAGCTGTCTGCTTATGGCTACCACTCAACGAGGTTTAAACAGGAAGAGGAAGTGGTATGATTTGGTAGCTCATCTCTATAGTCAACTTGTACAAAGTTGTATTCCATCAATTTGTATATATAGTAGGTTGTCACTCAATCAAAAGAGATTATCTTATATTCATTTCAATAATCCTTTATATGTCATATTTGATGATAACCAAAATGTTGGAAAGATTTGTCTGTTTTTAGCAAATGACAGGTAATTCCATGTCATCGGAATCGCCTGTTTGTGTTTTTTTGTCATGCCGGTGATGTCACACTAAATTCATTACATTAGATTATGTGGACCCCACAGAAGCTTTCACGGGGAAATTTGGAAGTTTTATCGCTGAAGTTCAGCAAGAATGTTCGACAATTTTGTTCTTGATTCTAAGACTTCATGCAAGGTATTACAGTGTAGTTAATTTTTACGCTTTTCCACTGAATGTCTGCCAAAAGCTTCATCCAGGATATTTCGCAGTTTTGTCGCTTACTTTCACAAAATATTTTTTTTTTAAAGTTCACGAGGAGAAATGACATTATTGTTGCTGATGCTTACTGAATATAGTCATATCTATTTGAAAAATTGTACCTCTGTTGTTCTTGGGGAGAATATTTCAAAGTATTTTCCCTACATATTCCTATTTATAATTTTGAAAACCTTTCATATTTAACATCTTCAGAACCAGTAATTCTACCCCCGCAAAAGAAGGAGGGGGGATTATAATGGGATCACTTTGTCTGTCACGATTTGTCCAGAGGATATCTTATTTGTTCCATTTTTTTTTCTTCCAAATTCTAAAACTGCCCTTAGATTATCTAGTTCAAATCAAACCGCCACCTATTTGCACCTTTTAAAACTTTCACAGACCATACACTAGTCAGTTCTGGCAAAATATGAAACGGTCATTTTGAAGAGCGACTCCAATCACCAACGCTCCTAATGAATTCAAAATAATTATTTTTCCATTTTTTTTTCTTCCGTATTCTGAAACGACACTTAGATTATCTAGTTCAAATCAAACCGCCACCTATTTGCACCTTTAACCACTTTTACACACCATACACTAGTCAGTTCTGGCAAAATATGAAACGGTCATTTTGAAGAGCGACAGAAACACAAATACGAATAGTAGGATACATCGCAAAGCTCAATCACTATAGGTCCATACACTAACTAATCACTATTTCATCAAACATATAGATTTATATAAACAAGTCTACATATCTATGCAGTGGCGGATTAGGGGGATGGGTCACACCCCGCCCCCGGTCTTCTTACTTTTTTTAACCACAACCAAACATATAAAGGATGTGGTGACTATAAATGAAAGGAAGAAGGAGCAAGAATTTCGGTCAATAATGCATTAAAATGTCCCATTTTAAATCAATTTTTTTTCAAAATTTTCCCGAGGGAGGAACAAGAATTCCTGTCGAACATGCATTGAAATGTACCATTTTAAATCATTCTTTTTGAAATTTTTCCAGTCGAAAATGCATTAAAATGTCCTATTTTAAATCAACCTTCCCCTTTGCGCCCCCCCCCCCACACACAATAAGGTATAGATCCGCCACTGCTATGCAAGTCAACTATTCTAAGTTTTGGTGACATTTTGTCCTGTGACTTTTTGTCCGTATACCAAACATGAATGCTATTTTGACTAATTTCGTGAAACTGAGGACGGGTCCTTTGTAAGCAATTATATTTGGGGCATAAGCGAACAGATATACGTTGACCTTGAAAATAAATAAATATATATTAGGTAAATAAAAGGAAAAAAGCCTCCAGACGTTAGTTTTGTTGTCCTATGATTTTTACTGGGGAAAAGGAGGATGGCACGATCCCTCATGCCTGCTGGTTCCTATACACGACCCTGCTATATGTATATAGAGTCTAGTTGGTTAAATTTTAACACAAAAACAATTATCTCGTAATAGAAAATGTTTCCACTTTTGTACAAAAACACCCAAAGTAAACCTCCGAGTTGTATACAGTAGATGCGTGGTTGTTCGCATATCGGAGATAATTTGAATTCAGATAATCAGAAAATATATTTGAAATAAAAGAGGGTGAGAGAAGAAAAATACTATGCAAAATAAATAAATGAATAATAAAACAATGTTGAATATGTGCCTACATATTGTTCGTAAGTTGGGCGAGTGGTACTTCTAATTATACGATTACGAAGGTTGGTCACCGTAGAATAACCTGGTGTTATTTTATTTACAGGTAATTGTTTACACCTGCACGTTAATCCAAGTTTAAGACGTCTAGTTGTGCCTTGTTCACACCTGCTATCATGTGATTAAAATATAAACGATGACTTGTAGGAATTGTTATGGAGATAACATTATTGTAAATATGCTTTGAATAAAAAGCCATTGTTTTCAAGTTGTTTATTCGTTATTAGATATCTTAGACATAATTCAGAAATCTTATTCATTAAAATATCAATTTTGGAGTTTGATAATACAAGTTAATTTATATCTTTCAAGTTATGATGTGCATGCGAAACAGAAAACCGATAAGGGGGGAGGGGGGTATTATTACAATGGATTTAAAACCAATGGGGCACCGCTTCGAGTTAAACACCACGCATGCGCAGAAGCCGGTGATTCGAGTAGTTTTAGATCTTTTCCCTATATATTCTATTAAGAACGACCCTGATCACCAGCGACAGCCATCACGGTTACAACGGTAGTTTGAATCCTCAGCGTAGGTGAGATGAAAGGGTTAATTTTATCGATTTATTTTGGTACTGTAGTATTTAAAGGAGAGAGGAGAAAATCTTTGGCTGGACCGGGAATCGAACCCGAGACCCCTGCATTACTAATCAGGTGCTCTAACTGCTCTAAACACGGTCCGTATAGCCCTAATTACTACATTCCTCTCTCCTTAAGATCAATCATAATTTTTTTTAATTGTCTTTCAATATCAACCCAGGTTCATTTCGCCCCTGGCAGGCCAACCTGCACTACCAGGGGTGGTCAACGGCACCAAATGTAGTATAGAAGAGAGGAGAAAATCTTTAGCTGGACCGGGAATCGAACCCGGGACCCCTGCATTACTAGTCAGGTACTCTAACCACTGAGCTATCCAGGCCGATATCCACGGTCCGTATAGCCCTAATTACTACATTCCTCCCTCCTTAAGATCAATTATGATTTTTTATAATTGTCTTTCAATATCAACCCAGGTTCTTTTTCCCCTGGCAGGCATTTTCACCTGTCAGTGCCAGGGGCTAGTCTACGGCATCAAATGTAGTATAATGGCCTGCCAGGGGCGAAATGAACCTGGGTTGATATTGAAAGACAATTATAAAATTATATTTGATCTTAAGGAGGGAGGAATGTAGTATTTAGGGCTATACGGACCGTGGATATCGGCCTGCATAGCTCAGTGGTTAGAGCACCTGACTAGTAATACAGGGGTCCCGGGTTCGATTCCCGGTCCAGCCAAAGATTTTCTCCTCCTCCTATACTACAGTACGTTACACGTACTACTCTTAAAGTGATATTGCATTAGATATTGATCACATTGAAAATGAATTGTATTCTTTAATCTGCTCGCTTTTGCAAGTGAACAAAACGGTGCATCTGATAGAATTGTGAATACATCTGCCAGAGGATGGTGAGTTAAAAGAACATCATCAGTCAATAAAAGTATCATTGATTATAGTACAGAAAGAATTAGATTTGATACAATCTCATTGATCACTACAATTTAAATAAACAAAATTCAAAGAGAGGAAATAGTCAATGCTACTTATACATATGGCAACGTCTCCATACTTCATCCCCTGAGACCATTGGTCAATTGAAGGGACAAAAGGTGATGAAGAGGTCAGACGGTTAACGCCCGCCGACACGCCTCAATGGCCGATGGCAACATGTTAACTTTAAATTTTTATGTTTAAAACATATCTAGGTGCAGTATATGGCTTGATTCCGACGTGAAAAGGTGGGAAAACTTTTCATAAATTCATTCAATTGGTTTAAACCATCTTTATTGAATGAAACATTGCAGGAAATAAACAAATAGGAGCAAAATGAAACCGGATTCGGAAACAAGTGCTAGCACTTATATAAATCCGTCTCCTATATTACAATGATAAATCAGAATCGTATTATGGTTATGACATAAACATTTATATGCGATTCATCATTTACATGTACATATAAAATAATGATAAAATAATGGTGATGATAATGTGTGATGGGGTTGTGTGAATATTTCAACATCATTTAGAATATATACATAAGGCAAATATTAGATTACAAGCGTAAGTATTACTGATATATCAGGTTTTATAGGGTACAGCAAATCTTTTACTTTGGATAATAAATTTATGTACTGATTGAAATATAGTTATGTTTTAAGATACTGATGTGAGTTTCCTAAAAGCAGAGTGTTTGTGTTAATGTTACACAATTGTGTTAAATTTGATAGATACCTGGCCCTGAGTTGATGGTACAATGGGCATTCTGAGAGATAATGTTTGCTGTCTTCTACTTTACCACATAAGCATAAAGGACTGTCGACAATATTTATTGTGAATAAATGATACTTTAATGAACTGGAATTCATGCGTAGACATGCATGTAAAATCTGAGCTTGTCGTGAACCTATGAGAATAATTTCCAGATACATGTACCAAAATTTGTTCCATTTTCTTACTGTTACATCGATGTCATTGTATATTTTTTCTTACTAAAAAATGATTCTTTTTTCACATTACTTCTTGGAAGAGAACTGGATGAAATATTTTTTTAATAAAATAAATATCTATTATCATAATTATATATCCATTTTGGAAATTTTCAAGATGTTTGTCCTATCATTTTACGATTAATCTACTCATTGGTCAAATGCCATAATTTTTTCATTTATTTTTCTCCCTTATTACGGAAATAACTAGAACTGTCCCAACTAGAACTCATCCATTTTAGAGAATATTTGAAATAACTCAGTGTGGAGCTGAATTTATTACTGGATTTATTCATGTTTCATCTGAATACAAGTTACAGAATATATTAAATTTATTTGAACACGGCCGACAGGGGATGCTTACTTCTCCTAGGCACTTGATCCCACCTCTGTATATCCAGGGGTCCGTGTTTGCTCAACTCTCCATTTTGTATTGCTTATAGGAGTTATGAGATTGATCACTGTTCGTTATCTTCCCCTTTATAGGAGTTATGAAATTGATCACTGTTCGTTATCTTCACCTTTATAGGAGTTATGAGATTGATCACTGTTCGTTATCTTCACCTTTATAGGAGTTATGAGATTGATCACTGTTCGTTATCTTCACCTTTATAGGAGTTATGAGATTGATCACTGTTCGTTATCTTCACCTTTATAGGAGTTATGAGATTGATCACTGTTCGTTATCTTCCCCTTTCACCTCAATGTTTATCAATAAACCTGGTGTAATATAGAGTGAGTATACACATTTTCAGGAAAATTCATGCGCTAGTCTCTTAAAAATGTCTGGACAAGATCATATCTACAGATAGACGGACAGACAAATGGACACAATACATGTTAGTCCATTATTATACCCCTTCCTAAGCTTATACAGTACTATAAGCAAAATATTCTCTGTTAGAGAACATACCGTTACAAAGTCTAAAACAAAATGATTTAGTCTACGAAAATATCAGGAGTACATCCTTATATGGCGAATAAAGAGTGAACAAATTTCAGGAAAAAATCTACCTTCTAGTCTCTCATAACATCCTGATTAAATAATGTCTACAGACAGACGGATGGACGACCGAACAGACAAATGGACATACCAATTCCGATATACCCCCTAAAATATCGTTTGCGAAGGGTAAAGATATTATTTGCCAGTCATTGATGAAATTATTCCTTCTGCATTCCATGCCTTGTATTTTTTATACCGGTAGTATACGTGTAATAAAGCGCGCTGTGTTGTGATTCTTCGACCCCATTTACCATTTATTGCTAGGGATGGGGTAATTGAAAAATCTTATGGTAATTAAATGTAATCAATTACAAATTATCATACAATTGAAAGTAATGTTTAATTGAGCATTTTTTCAATTACAAGTAAATATAATTTAATTAATTTGTTTACTGTCATGTAATTTCAATTACTTTCAATTATTTTACAATAAACTTCCTCATGTACAAAACCTCTATTTTTTTCTACCTTGTTTATATCCCCAATTCACGTATAGTTAATTTAAATAATAAAGTTTTATGAAGACATTACAGACCTTATTGATGACTGGAACAAAATGTTTTAATACTATGAAAATATTTTGTTCCAGTCATCTAAAAGTTCTTAAAGAATTAATATACATCTGTACATGTACTGTATGATATTAGATATGCTTGTGTAGAGTTGTCCTTAAAATAAAACCATCAATATTTGTTAATAGCCGTGTTTCGAGTTCCTCCGGAACACCCGGGATTTTTCGTATTTAGTCACGCCGGTCACGTGATATGAGCAAAATGTTCCACAGGGGTACTTCCGGTTAATTTTGTTTACACTGGTAACAAAATTGTTTTTGACAAAATATAGATTTTGCGGCACAAACTGTCGCAAATCAGATAAAGGATAGCAAGGGATATATATTTACTTGGGAAGATGTCAAGTTTACCTTTTCCCAAACCCGGGAAAAGCGTCCACGCAGAGGAAACGATGGCGTCATTTGTGTAGAAAACCACGAGCAGCCGAAATTGAGTGCGATTATTACATTCCATGAAAGCTGAACCAACAAAGAAACATCATTGTTCTAGCCAGTTTGCTTATATTAACTTTTAGGAAAACCAAGAGGTTTGTACTGACTCTTAAAAATATAATATAGACTGTGCAAAATCTTGTCAATCTTAAGAATAGGTATACTTGTACCCTCATCCACATCTGAGCAGTGTATGTATTTACTAAACGGTGTTCATGTAACATTAAATAGAGAATTTCAATTATGAACTCATGGTTCAGGCTCATAAAAATTACGCAGCAATTTCACAAGGGAGTGAGAAGGGGGGGGGGGGCATATATAATATCTGCCAATTAAATAAAATATGTGAACACCAGATAATATATCCCTACGGATCTACATTAGAATTTGCATGATCATTTATTCAAGCTCCATACCGATGGCTCATTCACTGCAAAATTTTGAATTATATCAAAGAACATTGATCTTTTCTCCAACTTTTAATACCAATCAAGCACAGGCAATATGCATCGCTTGGGGTCGAATTTACTCAACTTTTAATACCAATCAAGCACACGTAATATGCATCGCTTGGGGTCGAATTTACTATTAAAGAGTATCTTTAATAGTAAATTCGAACACAAGTGATGCATATTGCCTGTGCAATCAAGGTACTTTGCATGTACATCAGATATGTACATTTCCACTCAAACCACTTGTATACAAGAATGGAACCAGCTGAACATGAGCCAGGTTATACATGTATATTATATATTTGCTCTCCTACCCCTTTGATTCAGTACTGTGTAAGGAAATATACTATTGAGTATATATATATTTTTAAAAAGAATAACAAAGAACAACAATTTTCATTCATATTTTATTCAACATATATATACACAGGTTGATAACAATGGCTGATCTGCATATAATGACTGCTAGTTATTGGCTGGTATGCAGTGAAAGGGAGCTAAAAAGGAGTAAAAAGTTCATATAAGCCAGGTGAGAATTAATTTCTTTTTTGTGTGTTATACATATGTAATTCTTTTCTTTTGCTGCTTCAAATCTTGTGTATTTGAAAATTTTCAATCTAATATTTTGGCAATGTTATAGGTAATGTGGATTAAATAAACCAGTGTTAAGGAATATCCAGTAATGGCATGACATCATGAGAGTTTGGCATACCGACATTCAGATGATTAATGATGAAACTGAAGACCTCAAGTGAAAGGCATGGAAAATGATCCTGTTCCCATAATGATATACCTGAAAAAGAGGAGGGATGCCACAATATTGATAATAGGCTTTTGTCAATTTGAGAAGCAAAGATGTATAAAAAAAAAAAATAATAATGCTGAAATTATAATTCATGTATTTGTTAAAAATACTGTTCACTGCACATACATGTATATTTTTTTTTAACTTATTTCGAAATACATGAAGTAATTCATATTAAAACTGTGACTGTATGAGTTTTCATGATTTTTATCAATAAAGCTTACCATATTCATTGTACATATATCTGATTTCCCCTATACATTGTAGTCATATGAGAGCTTGCTTGCATTCAAAGATCTGACATCATGTATAAAGCCGAGTTAAACAACTTCAAAATCTACCCAACATGTTTTAAATGAACACAAAAGATTCTTCCTAATTTCTTCTTTTCTTCAATTTTGTTCATAAATTTATATTTAAGTCAATTCACCTTTTTCAAACTTTTGATGCATATGACGGATTTCCTCTGTATTGCTATATCTATCAGGCCCAGCACAATCTCTATATTTAACTATATAGTTTTATAAAGCTATTTCAAACAGCTTCATTAAGCTAGTTTCGATTAAATTTCTTAAGTGCAATGACACATAACAATATACATGTACTTTGAACTAACCACAACACTATTCTAGGTATATATCATATGTCATTTTAAGAATTTTCATGAAAAGAGAATTTCTTTTGTATTGATAACTGTCCACTACCTTGTGTGTGTCGATACTTTGATAAGTATATGATGACTTTACAATGTGGAATCTGTAACAACTTAATAATCCTAAACATTTGACAATTTTGAATCAAAATTCTTCCTAAGGTACATAGTTTAAGAAGCTTTTTTTTGTTTTCAGTGTGTTGTTTTAAGTACAAGGATGAAATATTTTCACTTAGAAATTCAATTTTTATGCTTTAAAAATATATTTGATAGAAGATTTGAAATAGTTATATCAAGCAATTTCAATTAGCTTTAAAAAGCTATATAGCTTGATTAGCATATTTATATAGCTAATTATACTAGAGATTGTGCTGGACCAGTCTATGAGCACATAATTGAAATTATGTTGCTGAAAGGAATAATATCACCTTAATCATGATCAGATATATATTTTGTTCAGTGATATAAATATTAGCAGTAATTACAAATACCTACTGGATTGTGAAAAGTCAATAAAATGACTACAATAATCAATAGTCATGCTAAAAATTCTTCCAATTACATGAGTATATCATTGGAAGTCAAACTCCAAAGACTTAATTTGTAACACAAGTATTAGTTGATAAATAATTATTTTCAAATTAGACAGCATATTGACTATACCCAAGTAGATAATTTTATCCTCACCCACATATGGCTATACCATTGCACTCAGAAACCCAGTCTAATTCAATCTAAACTAGCTTTAAATAATAAAGCCATTTCAAATACCTATAATATTATAGCTAATCTCTTACTTTTCACTGTGTATTGTCATTATCTATATTTTATATCAATAATTATCAGGTCCAGTCCAAAGACTATTTCTACCTATGCTACATAGGTAGAAATAGTCTACTTATAGCTACCTAGGTATTTAAACCTACTCCAGGTAGCTATTTTTACCTACGTTTTCCTTTACTTGCATTTCGTGGTCAAACGCAGAAACGGCGCAACATGGTGTGTACCAAATTTCTTGATTCACTTATACTGACAATGAATACCACAAAAATATTGGACAAAAATGATTACTTTCAAATTTGCATCAATAACTGCACCCACTTCCATTCTCTAGGAACTTAGGATCAAAGATACATGATAAGAAGTCTAGAATGTTTTACAAATCTTTATTAATTTTAAAGTTAACATTCATGCACTCTTACATTAAAAGTTTTTGAGTCGATTTTTCATGCAATTTCCTCTACATTTTCCACCCTCGTAAAGTATTTAAATTTACACTCCGAATTTTGTCATGCACATGCACAACATGATACATAAAACGACTGACCTGTTTAAAAGATGTGCCTTAATTATTATTTATTTATATCTTTAAAAACATGTGAAAGTAGGTAAAAGTAGCTACTTTAAGTAGCTTTCAATAGCTATGTAGGTAGAAATAGTCTTTGGAATGGACCTGGTTATATATGTTACATGTTTATGTCCATTTTGACCCTGATTTGGTAACATAAATTCTATTTCACATAGGCCCTAGACTGTACTGGACCTAATGTCTGCTTTATGAAGCAGTGCACATTGTGTTTTGTTTAATCACACATATATATATATATATATATATATATATATATATATAATGTCCTAATTTTCATTTTACCTGTTTGACAGGTTTCAGTGAGTCTAATACGTTCTTTTCCTTTACCCCTCCGGTTACTAGACAGCTGGGCCTTGTGTGAGTTACACGACATCGTCTTCTTCTGTTCTTGACGAAGTCTTTCGTTGTATTTCGTAGATCAATAGTAGCTTATCAAACGCTCATAAACAAATATGTACCGCATACACCCCAAACTTTAAATGTGTATTTCAATTTCATGATGATCGACAAAATTAAGCCTAGACCTAATACACGAAGTGTCGACTGTTGGTAAACAAAGGTAAACAACGATAAACCGGAAGTAACCCTGTGGAACATTTTTGACGCGGCGTGACTAAACACAGAATAAACACTGTGTTCCGGAGTAACTCGAAACACGGCTATTGCTAGAATAACTACTGATGAACACCCGACCTGGCTAACTGTCACCAGGTGATTCAGATTCAGAGTCTTTATTTCCTTAAGCTATACAGCTCATCGGTTATAAATACAAAATATTTACAAATATATACAAATAAGACAGTAGAGGCTGAGTAGACATACAAATACAATTTTGAGGATATAAAATCAATGCATTTCAACATACATATAACAATACACGTGAATAATATGTCGTAGCAAGTACAGAATTAATAAATTACATGAAGATCGAAACTTTGATGAATGCATGGTTAAATCAATTCAGGTAGGGACACACTAAAAAAACCAGTACTCTCAATGGAACACTTAACCCAAGTTTATTTGAAACATCAAACATCACTCAATGAAACACTTAACCAAACACCCAAGTTTATTTGAAACATCAAAGTCAAGGATGGGAAGTGTTTTAAAGCACTTTGAAGTTCCCCCAAACCCAGGGTCAGAAAAGTTTAAGACTACGTGCATCCATTGCATTTCCAACCTAGACCACCGCGGCGGTTGGATTCGCCCCTAGACGTTTCTCCCTAAAAGACATTGATGGTTGTCTTTTGTGCACTTATTGTTTTCTTTATTTTGTAGATTAATGTTTATAAACATCCATACTGATTTAAAAATATGATAATAATGGTCTGCGGTGTTATGAAAATAATCAACAAATTAGGTAAGTGATCTAAGCGAGACCACTACCGGGGATGGTGGTACCTCTTCAAATATGGAATTGCATCTATAATTTACGTTTGCCGGGATCAATCGTAATTTGGAGGCGCTCCAGATGTCAATCCCACGGAGAACATAATGAGGAGACTCCTTTTAATTATGAGATCCGATGTGGGAAATAAATTCAAATCGTTAAAAGCTAAGTGGATAAAGCGCCTATCCAAAAATAATTCTACAATAAAATCCTTTTTCGAATCATGTATAAGTAAAAAATCAATAGATTTAATCTATCTCTTGAAAACTAGCAATGCAAATATATGTGATCTTAAAAATGCTTTTTAAAAACTACAAACTTTTTACTGTGAAGTTTTGTGTGCGTTTAATGAATGCAAACTTAATGAAAAAATATATGCACCAGCAGACAAAGCTCTATCACAACCTATCTCGCTAAATGAAAATTTCCAAATAAAAAAACATTCATTTTACACTCATTGGGTAAAAGGAGTAATTTTGTACGTAAAGGATCTATTTGACCAAGAGGGAAATTTTCATGACATAGAATATTTCTCTGATGTAATACAAAACAAATCTAACTGGATTTGTGAATATAATCTACTTAAACGAACTTTAAAACAAGTAGAAGAGAAGCTAGACACAAAGAAAAACAAGTTTATCAATATAACGAATAATGACAAATTCTTATTAAGCAACAATGAAAAAGTATCTTTAGATCAACTTAGTTGTAAAATGTTATGTAAGATTTTCATTTCAATAAAAAATCATTAAACTCTATTTTGAGAAAACTTTGACAAAACTTTTTAATGACTTCAAAGAACACAGAACCAATCTATACATCAAAAATAATAAAATGCAGAGACAACTAGCTGAATTCAATTTCAAACTTCTACATTACTTATTGAACAATAATAATTCTGTGAGCATCTGGAATAAAAACGTATCAAATTTATGCAATAACTGTAAATTGACGGAAGATATAAAACACTTAATTCAGTGGAAAGATATTGTTATTGGGTTGTTGTTTTTTCGTCGAAAACCGAAACACACAGCTTCTCAATCTTTTGTTATGTAATATTGCTTTCCTTATATACAAAATAAAAATGAAATTAAGATTTGAACAGAGACGGAGATTAAAATGTACGTAAAAAACAATCTTTTATATTACTATGTAATTTATAAGAAATTAGATTAAATGTGAAACTGTTTTATGAATTGTCAATATGCTTATAAATGTTTTTCTTTCAATTACAAGGAGGAGACCTGTCCTCCTGTAGTACTGCCATGCGGATTGTAAATGGACTACAGTCTACGTGAGGCGTTACTCCCTAATGGCAGCAGTCAGAAACATACGTGTATATCTATTTTTCATTTTTTATACACGTATATGTTTTGCCTATCGATATTATAATGTATATGACCATCAATATATAACTTTTTCTTTGAACCAAAAAAAAAAAAAACCCAAAAAAACACAACAACAAAATTTAAATACCTGAAGGATTCCCCAGTACTAGGGACAAGCCTAATACATTTTATGTGTCAATACATTATACATGTAGTCTAAAGATAATTTTTGAAATCGTGAAAATTAAATTGTCTTCTTCTTTTCCTGAGTGTCAGATACCATGTATATGGTTACATGTTACGAGTGTATCAAATATTTAATATTATATACTACATGTACTACAGTCCAAAAGCTTTTATACTCGTATGTATTATTTTCTACAACCAACAATTGGCAACTGTACATGACTCTGGCCACAAAACAATATATGAGAAGTTTAATACGCATTAATAAAATTCAACATTATTCAAAGTACATGAACCTGTAAAAATTAATTCAACATAGCAATTTGCTACTGGAATACATATAAACTCAAACTGTTTAACGGTTATTTACCTCGTTTGGCCTTAAAGTTTTCTTTCAAAGCTTTGCAAAGTTCACAACGGTTTTTCGTAAAAGACACCATGCCTTTGTCAACAACTTTCATTCAGAAAAAAACATACAAGTTCTCGTTAGCAGTCTTGACTATCAAAATACAGGTATTGCATGCTGTATTCGGCGTGTTTGTTGAGAGTCCTATTCATCAAGTAAACAGCCTCCAGGTTGGAAGCTTCTTTCAAACTCGGAACATGGTAATAAACAGAAATTTTATATGAAACATTTATACAAAAACTAGAAGCGTGAAAATCTAGATGGAAAAGTAATATGAAAAAAAAAATGTGTTCACGAGGGAGTCGAACCCGGTCGTTTTAAAAATAGAAAACATCTTAACATATAATAGTCGACGATCTCATCCACTGAACCACGCAGTAGACCATACATTACTAAGGAAAATTAACGTACAAGTGAAGTTGAAAATAATACTAGTGAAGTCGTTTCGATTTTTTAATTTACAAAAAAATGCCACCGTGAAACAAAATTTCAAAGCGACAGTTGTTTTTTTTTAGAGGAAAATTCGAAGAACATGCTCATGCTAAATTTATTTTGTTTCACGGAGGCAGTTTTTTCCCCTAAAATTCAGGGATACCCCTCCATTTTAATGCTAAAAATCCTATAAATCGCTTATTGCTTGATTTAAACTCGAAATATTTTAGCTAATTTTGTCAATACACGTCTTTTAAACTTATTTTCAAAAATTATTGAATCAAGACATACGTTCCAATTGGTTTTATCATATATTTGAATAACTTAAATTTTCGATCTTTCATGCAACACCTTTAGGGAAATTAACATGAGATGTGCAACACCTTCTTTTCCTTTATATTTATTGATCAAGATTATCGAATATAAATCAAAATTCATCGAATATAAATTACAAGATTATCGATTACCGGTTGTTTTGGGGGGTTTTTTTTTTTGGTTTTTTTTTTTTAAACAAGAGACCATGACTTCCTTAATGTAAAACTTATACGGTACCAATTTTGATGCGCCAAATGCGCATTTCGACAAATAATGTCTCTTCAGTGATGCTCAACCGAAATCTTTGAAATCCAACAAACAGTGTGCCAAAAAAGTGGAGTCAAATTCGTCTAAGGATAAGAGCTATGCGTGAGGGAGATAATTCTTAATTTTGAAATGAATTTCTAAATTTTGTAACAGCAATTAAATATACATCCGTATTTTCAAGCTAGTAACGAAGTACTTAGCTACTGGGCTGTAGAGACCCTCGGGGACTAACAATCCACAAGCAGAGGCCTCGACCCAGGGATCATAATATAAATATAACCCCCCTAAATCCGCCACTGGATGTATAATTTCGATTATAAATGTAAGAAATATAAAAAATCAAAATTATGTTCTGTATTACTTGAACATGTGGCCAAGAATCATCATAAAACGTTTCAAAGTAATCGTAAAATGCATGGGACGTTTCGCACCGCAAACAGGGGCGAACCGTCTTAGTGCGAATCGTTTCAAGTCGAAACGTCTTTTGGGGCGATCTGGAAGCTTGAGAGAATAAATTATACAAATTTGAAACTACTTCAATGTAATGTGTAATTTAATCAATTATTTTGTCAAATTAATTGAAATTTGATTAATTACATTTGAAAGATGCGGTAAATGTAATTGTGATTTAATCAATAACATTGCTATGCAACTCCTCTATTTATTACGGTATTAGCGTGGTGGCAGCGGTGGAATTATTCTGCCACATTATGGGAGCATCCTTGTAAGTAATGCTCAAATGATTTTTTTTTTATACATGTGGCCTTAAAGATAAATATTTGAGTATAAGTATCAGGATTTAAAACTATCCATCATAAAGGGAATTACAAGTTTATCTATGAATCACAGAATTACATACAATGATAATTTTGGTCATCTACATATGATCATGCGCTAATTATACAATTAATTACCAAAGTACTGGTTGAAAATAAGAATGAAAAGGACAATAACTCTTCTACAATTTCAATTTTGTCACATAACCCCACCTCAGAATTGTGGGTCCTCGCACAAAAATGAATCATATGCAACCAAAAAAAAAACCCCCATTCATACAGTGTAACATTATAGTTGTCCGGTTAAGAAATTAATGTCAAAAGGAAACAGGACAGGGTTTCAATTAATGCACTCTCGTAGCATAGTGCATACTCCTCTTTCCAACGAGGGACTGTATGTGTGCGTTAGCTCTTTACAAGTCTCAGATTCATCTTGTATCACTTCTACCGACCTTCCTCTGAAATTTGACTGTAGTGCTTTAACTTCGTTGCGGTTAATTTGATCAGTTAACTTTAGATCAGTTTCACATTTGCGTCACTTGCAGGCGTAATCTATCTGTGTGTACTATTTGAGGTTTTCTCCCGAGCTCCACAGCTCACTTCATGGTCAGATAACGTTTACGGACTTAGTATGCCCCCTCCAATAACTGGTTAGTTTCGAGGAGTGACCGACTTTGCAAGGCGGATAGAAGGAGTACCCTTCCTTAACCCCTCTGCAATTTCACTTCGTGGTACCGATTCTGACGTCGCATTTCCCTATCAACGTCATTTCCAAGTACCACATAAGCCTCTTGTAGTATGTCTTTCAATTCCCAGGCGCATTTATTTTGGGTTATAAGAATTATAAAACGGGGTTTTTCATACATTATCATATCAAGTGGTATGCTGACCTCTCTTCCGAACATTTGGTACACAATTCGTGCTCATGGGGATCCCAACAGACTGTTGGAAGACCTGATCACCAAAGACCACGAATATATTGTCAATTAGGAACTTCAGCATGTTTTTTATTTCAACTTCAGAGCGTGGAATCAGAGTGGCGTTTAACAAAGTAATTTTTTGGATGACTGATCACTAGATAGGAATATTTCCGTTTTCCATTTTTATTGAAGAAGTCTATGATGTCAAAAAGTCTAGTCTCTAATTTATCGTGAGGAATGGTAGTGTAAAGTGTTGAAAAGTCACACGTTTTGATGTTGTTGATTTGAGAAAAGTTTTGTGATTTCAAGTTTACTAAAAGTTATTTAGAATTTTTTTTAGAAGTAACCCATTCTTTGATAACAATAATTAGTCTTTGTCTTGGATCTTTTTCAAAGAATCTTCGTCAGCTGTTCTGATTTATGTCATTGTGCTGGATACAAAGCCGATGTTCCATTTTTATGTTAAATACGCTGATAACTTAACCTCTAACCAACACACAAACTGCCTTTCTGGATTCTTCAGTTCATCAACCAGCGCAGTGACCCATGGTAAGTTCGAACAGTGAACCGTTTGCCATTATGCAAGTAATGTTTGGAATACTTGCTGAAAAAAATCCCCCTTTCTTCTTACGCAATATTGTCTTTCCGTTATCGTGAGGTAATAATCCCCCTTTCTTCTTACGCAATATTGTCTTTCCGTTATCGTGAGGTAATAATCCCCCTTTCTTCTTACGCAATATTGTCTTTCCGTTATCGTGAGGTAATGCCTTGCATATGCTATTGGCCTTTCAGTTCCATGGATTTTCTGAAAATGGACTGCACAAATAGCAAAACTACTCGTGTCTGTGTCCAATATGAAGGACTGCGTAAAGTAAGGCATTCGTAAAATACACAGTAGGTGCACTGCAAAGTCATTTCTTGAGGTCAGCAAAGGCATCCTGACATTCCCCAGTCCAAGGAAATGCATTGCCTTTCTCTGTGAACTTGATCAAAGGACGAGCTTTTTTCCAGCAAATATTTCAACAAATCGCCTGTAGTATCCAGAGATGCCAAGAAATGAGCGAACTTCAGACACATTACAAACAGAATTTTGTCCATTCTCTAACTGATCTTATTTCCTCGGGGTCTGTACATTTACTTTCTTCTGTGATTTCATGACCAAGGCAAAGTACCTTTCGGGAAAACAAGACGTATTTCTTTGGCTTTAATTTAAAACTGGCGGACACAATCCGATCAACTGCATTAGTCAAATTTTCTATCATATGGTCAAATGTTTTCCCGACTACAATCACATCGTCCAGATGAAAGGTGAGGATAACGAAAAGTGATCAATCTCATAACTCCTATAAGTTGGGCAAACACGGACCACTGGATACACCAGAGGTGGGATCAGGTGCCTAGGAGGAGTAAGCATCCCCTGTCGACCGGTCACACCCGCCGTGATCCCTATATCCTGATCAGGTAAACGGATTTATCCGTAGTCAAAATCAGTGTGCCAAGAACGGCCTAACAATCGGTATGAAACACGTCAGACAGCATATGACCCAATGATATATAAAACAGATATCCGACTGTAGACCGGTCATTAACGATTCTTTCAGTTTTTGGAAGGTAAAGACGCGCAACTTAAACCAAAAGGTATCTTCCGAAATTGAAAAAAAAGCCCTTTTCTTGTGACAAGGACAGTCTTTGGTTTGTCTTCTTCTTTCAAGAACACCTGCCAGTATTCAGAGCATAAATCCAACTGTGGAAAACGAAGTGTTTTAGATAGATTGCCAAAGGATTTGTTATTCGTGGTAATGGTCAGGCTATTTAACTTGCGATGTCAACGCAGAAAGAAGTTGCGCCATTTTTTGTTTTTGACCACTACAATCCCTGCGGCCCAGGGACTGGAGGATGGTTCGATTATCCCATCCATTTCTTCTGCAGCATGGAATGGAACATATTACAAAGGTTATTTGATCAATTTCATGTTTTATAACATTCCTTTGTTTCCAAGTCCGCATTACTGAATAAGAACGCATGCGTGTACTTCTACAGAAAGAATAATACTTGAGATTGCTGCTTCTTGGTGAGACCTGCACTACAACGATCCAGCATATGCTTAAGATGTTCATGTAAATCAACGCCATCCTCTTGCGACTGATCAAACTCGAAAACTACGCAAAATATTTCATTTAAAACACATTTAAAGCAGTTTTAGACATGAAAAGAATTGTGATGAATTTTTTTTTTACTAGTTTAGTAATATGCGATATGTCGTTTAAGGAAGCCTCCAATTAAAGACCTAATTTAAGCCATTGATGTCTACACAAGCTTCGAAATGCGCATAGTAGACTACCCATGGGTCACTCCATTCATATGTCACTGGTTTGATAGACAGCGTCGTTCTGTATGCACCCTCTGAAGGAATACTTATCTCAGTACTTGTAAACATAACCCGAGATCTTTTGGGTGTTACACCAGATAAAAGTGAATTACTCTCATGTCTAATATCATACTTTGTGGTATACGCATCTGACAAGGTTCACGAACAGTATTCTTATGCTTATCTGTTTCCACTCTCTTACCATTCATAAGAACCAAACGAGTCATCCATAGTTCGTGGTCTTGCAATAATAGTCTCTACGTCGTGAAATGTGCTTTGCCTATTTTGTCTATCTTTCTGGGTATTTATGGCTGCCTCGGGACTTTTCGTTGGACTGTATGGTGATCTATAATCACACATAGTATTCTCTTCGTTTTTCTGTTGAACACTTTAAGCAATACGCATGGTGCTTACGCCAGAATCTCTTACCAACGTGTTTTCCTTGCATCGACGCTTTGCTTAATAATTGTGCTCTATTCTCGCATTTCTGTTAATCTATCAAAGAAATGTCTTTGTCTACGTCGTCCATTCTTCTGTGCCTACCCAGGGTATCCCACCGTTGCCACCAAATTCTATGTAACGTGCAAGGGTGTCAGTGCCTGTGCACTCACGCGGGTTCGTACCCGTGATAGAAACGGATAGCCCTGAGTTGCTTCTAAATATTTACAAGTGCAGACTTAACCAAATGGATAATCTACAAGAGAGGTACAAGTCTATACGATGCGCTTTAGCGAATGCTAAAATATACAATGCCAAGGGATTAACCACATACTTGTTATTGGAATACATATGGATATACCGACACACTTATCAATATCAGAGAAAAGGAGGGGTTACAACCACAATCTATTGCCATTTTACTGCCATTTCAAAGAGCACTCCAAATCAATGAACTCCAGAGGTATACCTCTGTTGTCTGTCTCGATTTCACGGATACAACAAATTAGGTTTAAAAATACCCATTATTAAGTGAATTACAAAAGCATAACAATATCCAATAATTTATCAATAAATCACAGAATTACATACAATTCTGGACATCTGAATAACAAAAACCACGCGTTGATTATAGTTCCAAAAGTACTGATTGAATATCAGAATGAAAAGGGCAATAACTCTTATTATACAACTCCAATTTCATTGAAGTTTTAATCAAGAGCAATATAATAAAGCTTTGTTTCATTCTGAACACGTGCGGCCGAGCTGAAGAACGGGTAATTTTGACTTAATAGTAGGGGTCTATACCATACCTCCCCCTTATAAGGAGTAATGATAATTTTATTAGGGGTGGTATGTTATAAATCCCTACTATTACTATTACAAAATTACCGGTTCCTGTGGGCAGAGATGCAGACGACATGCTCGACAGTGTTCATACACCTGACAGACTTAAATAGTGATTCGGTCTTTGTAGTTATATCATTAAAACTTTCTGATGCAATTTATTAAAGGACTAAATAGTAAATAATCCTAACCTATGGTTAAATATAGAGTGTGAATAAATTGTTTCATAATCATCATTAATTATGAAAACTGTAAATGAAAGGAGGATATCAAACAAATCGCGCCAGTATACATCTAAAAACAACAACACTGCATAAGTATTTCATATCAAGTTTGAGATTTAGTTCTGTCCTCATTACTTGGCGCACAAATGCAACAACTCTTTTTTTCCTAAATCACGAAAGTATATACTTTGCAAATTCCGGGGTGGGGTGGGGGGGGGGGGGGGTCCCAACCTCTCTTAAATCCGCGCATGTTATAGCCACCTCACTGATATCACTAGTACGTGTAGATGTTTCTTATTTTCTGTATTGAAAATTTAATCAAGGAACGTATATTTCATTTTTCTATTATTAATTATCATAATAGTTTATTTTTGAGTTGGCGATTGTGGCCACGACCTTCATAATACAAACAATATACTTAATTGTAAATTGATTGTTTTAAAATTAATCCTTATAAACCTTATCCTTATAATCCTTATCCTGAAAAACCATATAGTCCTTATCCTTATAAAACCGTATCCTTATAAACCTCATCCTTATGAATTTCTTTAAAAACTTTAATAGTGACAACATTCATACTGGTACTGGGTGAGCAGATACTCAGCAGAAGTTGTAAAAAACACTTGTATCCACAGGCACTTGTTTCTGTAAATGACTTATGACCTCTGTATAATAATAATAACACAAGGTACCTAGCTTCAAATGACACCGAATGCCACCCCCTGAGAATGTCGGCCTTTTGAGCTTCCAGGGAATACGAGGTGCAAATGTATTTACTACCGTTCTATTGTACAATCATTCAACTAAAAAAACATGTATGACATGACTGCATTCATTGCCTCTTATCGCCAAAAACTGCAACAAAACATGGGTCTACAGCTCGATTTTCCGTTTCATACCACGAAGTGCTATGTACTGATACCGCGCAGAATAAGTGCGCAATTTTGACTGGCTAGTACGCTCTTCTAAAATTACGTTTGGAATTTTTAGAGTTATTTATAGAAAGATGAAGAGTCAGGGATGAATTAAAAATAACAGGCAAAAGGATGGTTTTAATGGTGAACATTGGCCACAATTGATCTTATTTTATATTACATGTATTTAGTTACTAACATTAATGGGGAAATGCTACAAAAAATAAAGGGGGCTGTATCCCCCCCATAATTTTTACACAGACACCTGATATATATAGGCCCTAGATACGACTACCCCCCCCCCCTTTCTAATTGTTTTTGCGGTAACTATTTTTCCAAAATGTGTGGATTCCTTGTCTGTCTCATCCCAATTTCGATTGATGTAGTCGCTTCACGCTTTTCACAGGTATAATAAAATATACTTATTATAAACAGTATAAGACAAGTACATTGTATAAGGCTTACAAAAAGCATGTTCACGATTACATAAATCGAAATTAGGATGGAATAGACAGGGAATCCACACATTTCGGAAAAATAATCGCCGCCCAAAAAAATCAGAAGGAAGGGGGGGGGGGTCCATACTTCAGATGCCTGTGAATTTTTCCATATCTGCACAGATCCGTAAAATTAGGGATGCGGGGGAGGGGGCGCCGGAGAAGTCGGAAGTTGCACATGGCTTGTTTAAATTTCCTCACAGGCAATTATAAAAATATAATAGTCATGATAAAAATCTTCAGAACCTTAATTAGTGGGGGGGGGGGGGGGGGGGAGGGGGGGGGGGGGGGCAGGATTTATAGTGTTCGTCTTTGCTGTTTCAATTTTTCCCCTCAGGCTGACAGGGGGTCATCCTTTGCTTCAGGGCTTCAATTTATAACTTTCAAGCTTACATGCATTAATATCTTCTCATTCACTACTACGTAGTACTATAAAAAATAGTGGAGGGGCCAGTCTCGCAATATATCTTCATTTGCATACATGAAAATAACAGCTAGGTAATGTTCTTTGTCAATTAAAAGGGTGGGCCAGTCCCCTCCGAAAAACATTGGTATGTGCCTGCAGCGTTCTTGGTACTTATGGTGGGTTTCATAAGACTTCAATGTAACAACAGGTACTTGTCACATCAATACATACCACAAAGTCAATAACACATCCTTGCTCTATTTTGCATACTTCCAAATAATCTTTGATCTATATTTTCACTGACTTTCCATAGATCTGCATGAAACATTCAATACGTAAGATCGTAAATACCGAGTAAGCGGAACTCTCTTGTAAAGTAGTCCGAAAAAGTGTGTCGATCTTGGGCATTTTTTGTTTATTTAAACATGGCATCGGAAGACGATTTAACCTCCATGTGTCTGCCACAATTAAAAGCATTTTTGAATGAAAGGGGTGTAAAAACGTCTGGGTACAGGAAATATGAACTCCTAGATTTGGCTCGCGAAGCTTTACGTCAGGATATTCCAACGAAGACCGATTTGGACGACGATGATAAAAGTCGAGATTCACGACGCACAATCAATGGAAAAGTGTACCCCACTCCAGTCTGCACTGATTTAAAATGGAAAGGCGACTTGACTGATCTTCCCAATATAGAAAGTTTTGACGTACAATTTTATCTAAAAAGTAAGTGTGCGTGGACTAATGATAGACTGAAATCTTACAAGAATGACAATATTTATCGATTACACAAAAATGGACACATCAGTAACGTAATGATGACGTTTTTGGATGAAAAATCCCGTTACATTCGGGCCCAATGCACACCAGAAGAGAGACAGTCTGCTGCCCCATATAACCTTTGGATCTTGGTTGATGTTGATGGAGTCATACACTCCAGAGAATGCACATGTGTAGCGTATGTAAACTCTTGTACTGTTATATAAACAACAATATAAATAGTATGATCCTTTGATCCATTCAACGAGCCCAGGATAAGATTTTAGTATAGTGATTAATGGAATCTGACTTAACTGATAAAACTTTTTGACAGTATTATCAGTTTATTAATTATTATAACAAATTAGTAATTTGTTTTTTTAAAAATGAAAATTTAATAATTAGTTAAATCATATTGATAATTTGTTATAACAAACTGATAATTCTTATCTCAAATTGATGATTTGTTCTGCTAAATATTAGTAAAAGATACTGCTGCCCTAATACACTTTTGTAGATTCTGCATGCAACTTAAACCTTTATGATAAAAGAGATTATATCTTAATGGTACAAAATTCTATCTGACTAAAGATTTCTGTGATATTATAAAGGAAATCAATTTTTCAAAAGGATGACAATGATTTAACTTTGCTTCAATAAAAAATTGGACCTTCTTAATAACTGGAGCTTATAAACTTTTTTTCTGTCACTGATCGAGAAAATCACAATTTTACCAAAAATTATTTTACTATTAAAAATCAAATCTTTATAATTGTGAATTCAGAGAAATTTAAATGCATTATTTCAGTGGTGATGGTACTTGCAAATATGTGGCAGCCCTATTGTTTGGTCTCCAGGCCTTTGTGCAGGATTTAACTGACAGATCAACTATTGGTGTCACTGACAAGTTAGCAAAGTGGACGAACCCAACAAGATCTTCTAGACCTATCAAAGTTGTTCAACTGGACTTGCGAAAGGAGCTCAACTGTGAAACTCCAGCAAAACCAACTGTACAATTCTATAAACCTGTTCATTTACAACAAAATGAAACAGAGAGTAATGTCATTGAGAAACAAATATACAAACTTATGAAAACCCAAAAATTAGAAGCTTGTGCTACTTATACTTTGTCAGATAGCTCAGAATCTGAATACGAATTTGAAAATTCTATCCACAGTAATGTACTTGATCTTGCGAAATCTGCTTATCAATCATATGAAAATTTTGTTAATATCCTGAAAACATATTATGAGAAAAATGTTTGCAAGGAAATATTCATGGAGAGTAAATCTCAGAGTAGTTGTGATGTTTGGTTTTATCAAAGATTTGGCAGAATAACTGCCTCTGTTGTACACAGTTGTTTGCATTTTACTGGTAGAAATGAAAATGGAAGTCTTTTAAAACAAATCTTAAGTCAGAATAATATGACATACAACAATATAGCTTCTTTGAATCATGGGGAAAAGTATGAAAGTAAAGCCAGAGATTTGTATGTTGAAAAGCAGAATATAGACCACAATAGTTTTTCTTGTGATCTTAGTGGGTTAGTTATCTATAATGACTTTCCATTCATTGGTGCATCACCCGATGGTTTAGTGCAATGTAATTACTGTGGAAAAGGTTGTATAGAAATTAAATGTCCTTTTTCATGTGCTCAGATGACTGCTTATGATGCTGTTTGTCATGATTCAAAGAATTTTAAGATTGAACAAGGAGTCCCTTCTTTGAAAACAAATGAATCCTCACCATATTTTTGCCAAATTCAGTGCCAACTTGCTGTTACAAAAAGGAAATGGTGCGACTTAATAATATATACACATGTTGATATTTTTATCCACAGAGTTAATTTTGATGCTAAATTTTGGGAAAACATTTCAGATAGATTAACTGTGTTTTACAGAAAGTATGTATTTCCTAAAATATCTGTGTAAATTCATTCTACTCCAACGTATCTACAAATAAAATTATGTAAATAACAACAAATCTTTTTCTTTAATGGCTTAAATTTATTTCATGTGTTTACTTTTTTCACCAGAGGTTTCATAAAGTTACATAACACTGCAGACACCTTCAGAGCCTGATTTGCCACTGGTATTGAATTTATGTACAAAGTTCCACTGAGAAACTGATATGATTTCAGTCTTTCGATGGCACGTTCTACATGTATCCTCAGAGATGCAATGCTTTTAGATTGCCTGATTTCTTTAGCTGTCAAGTACCTCCCTTTACCATGGCGACATGCTCTTCTAAACGGTGGCATATTTAAAAACGCAACTCTTGGTAGTAACAAATCATTGATGAGAAATCCACGATCAGCCATCACATGGTCACCCCTCTGAATGTAATCCAAGAACCCACCTTTCTCTGTGATACACCTGTCAGATATATGTCCCGACCAAAGACCAGATATGAAAGAAAATGCACCATTTGGTGTTATGCCCACAAGAGCTTTAAATGTGTTTTTATATTTATAATTTGACCAAGTTCGACTTTGAGCTGTGGGATTTCTGGGACGCTGAACAAAGAATTCAGTGGCATCTATAATAACACGAGTCAAGGGATACTTCCATTTGAATGAAAGTGGCATGTGTCTTTGAATTTTCCCCCTTGAAGGCCATTTCAAAAGGGGCAACAACTCTTGTTCCATAAAAGAAATCCATGATGTAAAAGTGGATGATACAAATGTACAAGTGACTGTGAAATACCAAAAAGCATAGCAAGGAAATATGTATTTAAACCTAAGCGAAGTCTTAGTAGAGTTAAAATAAATTCTTCAAACAATTTTAATTTCCGAGGCTTCCCTGGTTTTCTTCGATTTGCTTGCTGCCATTCCTTTTCTTCACTAGATGACTGTCGAGTCCAGTACTTCATCTTTGATGCATGTGACTTCAATATGTCAAATAAACCCATTAGAAATACAACACTAGGTAATCCTAAAAACACTTTTACATTTTTATCTGTTTTTGTTAATTTTTCTAGAAGAAGTTCCCTGAATAGTTTGTCTTTTTCATCCAATTTGTCACTGAGCTCATCAGCATACTTTTTGGTTTCCTTCAGTTCACACTTTGTGTTCTTAAGCTGTGTTCGAAGACCTTTGGCTTCCTCTTCCAGGGTAGTACATCTTGTCTGAAAAATGAATGAGAAATTTAAAATCTTGACAAATTCAATATCAAACATCTAAAATTAAAATTTCAAAATATATGGACCTAGTTTTGCCATATTATGTTTCAAGATTTCTATTAACAAGTGTAAAGCTACAATTATACAATATTTTTTTCATTCAAGGGGAGTTGATAGGTAGATTTTTTTTAAAAAGAGAAATTACTTTTAAAACCTAGAATTGAGGCCAATATTCAATTAAATCTATTTTTTTTTAAAAAGTTTGGTAAATTTTTTTTAACTCACTGTGTAAGTCTTAAACAGATTGGGTATGAGGGTGGGTGGGTTCGAGTATATCAAACAAATCATTTTTTTAATTGTTTGCCTTATCAAGTGGCACTCGACAACAAACTATAAAAATAGTTAAGAATCAGTTGGACATAGTTTCTAGTTTTAAACCATATTTTATTATGTAGAAAACATTATGTTTTCTACATCATAAAATATAGCTTAAAACTAGATGCATTAAAAATGATGCATTTATTTAAATAAATTTTTCATGATTTCTATCGTATCCCCTAAGACATGCTAAATCCTTGATATTCTTTTTAAAAAAACAAACCGCTGAAATAATTGAGTAGGTGTTCCCCATTAAAGTTTATTCAGATTTGACGCGTTTTTGGAGACCATTTTCAAAGTTTCAAATTCACCATTTTATATTCCATCTTAAACTACCACCACATCTAAAATTTTGTTGAGATCGGACAACTTGAAAAAATTGAAGCGTTTTCAGTAGCCATTTTGATAATATCGGTTGTTTTCAGGATTTTCAACTACTCCTACTTATCAAATTTTGTTAAGATTGGAAAATGTTGAAAATATGACGCATATTTGACGACCATTTTGAAAATTTTGAGTGCACCATTTTATCCTCCATCCTCAACTAACTTTACATACCAAATTTTGTTGAAATCGGACAACATTGAAAAAAATATGCAGATAAAACAATATTTCCTTGGATCCTCAACAGCGTGTAAAATGATGGCGATGCAATTTCAAAACCCCCGGGAAACATTTTTTGCAAGAGTTCCCCTATATATAATATGTTGTACGGTGTGACCGTTGAGACGAGCGAAGTTCATTAACATCTTGCAACACGACTTTTATCCGCCTCTTCATTTAACGCGGGAAATATAACGCGTTTGATGTAAACAGTTACAAATTGTGATGTCATATTAGCTACAATGTTTTTTTCTTCTCTCAAACCAAGCAAAAACAAAACGTTTGAAGCTATGTGAAAGCTTGTCTGGAATTTAAAAACGTTTATGGTACTTTCTAAGGCTGACTAAAGTTAATTCTACGTTTAACGTCACCCGCGCGCGTAGGTTTCGACGAAATTGCCGTTTTGAAAAACAAACAAATCCGGATTTGAAGTAGTCTTTCAGGTTTGGTTTTTCATTTAGCGACTTAATTTTACATCCCGCGTAAATGGGAAAAATTGGATCAAAGGTTCTTACATGAATAAAATGGAAGTATATGCCACTATTAAAGTAAAGAAAACGTACAAAGATGGTTTGAACCGAACTAATCTAAGCGAGATTTGTCGAGGTTGGATATTTGGACTGACGTCTCTTCCGAATGTCAGATAAGTGTCACACAGTGATTCGGAAAATCTTGCCTGAATTTCATTCACTTTTTGCGATTAAAATGGGTTAAACTGAATTCCTTGACCGCTTCAGCTGTTTACCTTAAAATTGAGTTAATTGTACTTTCTAAACAATCTAATTATTTTAATGACGGGATTGTCAATGAAGTATACCGCCGTGACTGCGACATTTTTCCGGAGGCATTATGGGTAGTCCCCATCATTTTTCAGCTGATGAAGAGCAAACCACGTGACTCAATTGCGTAATCATTGGAGCGAGCTCGTCGCGTCACTTCGCGACGCGAGCTTCGCTCGCTAATATGTATACGGTGTAACCGTTGGGCCGAGCGAAGCATGTACGTAACTCCGTGTCCCGAGTGGTAATCATAATTCCGTTAAGTACGGTAGATTATGATTCATTTATAAATATATATTTTGAATGAAATTTCCTTGCGCTAAACACCCAGTAACATCTCAATATTTCAGGAGTTTATATGGGGACAACATTTTTACATGATCCGCCTATTCATTGAACGCGGGAAATAAAACGCAAGGCGACGTAAACTGTGCATTGTGACGTCACATTTAGCCTCGACTTTTTTCTCTTTTTCAAAACAAACAATTATAAACAACAATAATAGCAATCGCTACCCAGAGTTATCGTTCCTTACACTCACTTACACCTCTGTCAACGTCTTAAGGGTTTTACAAGATTTTTGTAAAATGGCACGTATGCTCAAATAAAGTATGGTTTTGACTTCAGTTACAAAAATATACGTAAATAAATAAATATTGAGCAGATGTCAAGTCTTTCTGTGATACAAGAAGCATTGATTTGGGTTGAAAAGAGGATATTGGGTAGTTCTATTGCACCAGGCCTATACATAGGTACATGAAGAATATATAGTAATGGAAAAAAAAATCTACAAATAGTTGCTTGTTCTACATTTTCCCGATATTTTATAAAATAGTTCTTAGTTTTATTAGCCGTAAAAAAGTGGATTTACATGTGGAATAACATTGCTTATTTTGAGACGTTAACAGAGGTGTACGTGAGATCAAGGAACGACAACTCTGGGTAGAGATTGCAATAATAAATTCCGTATGCAATGAAAAAGGCCGTTAAAACCAAACAAAATTAACCAATAAATTAAAAATGGTAAAAAAGTAACCGTAATTTTAGGTTATGACTAGATGGTATCCCTCAAAAGCAGGTGACCCACGAGTTACTTGCCCCTGATCATAGATAGAAAGATAAGTCGTACGTCGAATAATTTCGTAAAGAAATGTGTTTACGATAAAGAAGGCAAAGAAAATTGTTGGGATTTTTTTTACTAATTAAGATTACTAATTAAACCCTAATTAGCTGAACTATTAAAAATGTAAGAAATAAATAAAGCAATGAACGCAATATGGAGAGAAATACGATTTGATAGAAAGTATACAGAGCATTATTTAATTAACATAATTAATCAAACCCTAATTCTCTCAGATGTTAAAAACAGTAAGAAATTTGATATAAAAAACTGTAAGGGGCGAGATCAACAGATTGATTTCGGATAAAAATCTAAATTCAAATAGTTAGGGGGAGGAGGGGGGGGGGTGTTAAAACTTCTGTAAGTTTCTCTCATCCGACATCGATTACACATTAGTCGAAAAAGGAGAAAGACAAGTGACTGTTAAAACTACATGACGATATTACATTTTAATGAACATTTGATAGTTTTAATCTACACTTTCATTTGTGAATAAACAGAAGATAGGGTATACAGAGTTATTTATACTCGTTTGTTCTTACTTGTTAATCGATTATAGTTTAAACACTCATCATATCTAGTTTAGGGGGTCGTTGTGGGGGCGGATAGGGGGGGGGGACGTAAAAACTATGTGAATTTAGTTTTTTTGTCAGACATCGAACTTTCGATCTCGCCCCTAGGAAGTAGATAAAACAGCGAATGCAACATGGAAAAAAATAATATTTAATAAGAAGTCTTATTAAAAGCAAAACTGATGATATCTAGCGGTGGTCAAAGTAACATATCTTTAGAAATTATTTTTGAAAGTACAGAAGGGTATTTTTGATCAAAAGTTAATCATAGAAATTATTTTAATTACCCCCCCCCCCCGCCCCCCCCCCCCCCCTTCATTCAGTACACAAAATCAACTCAAAACTTTCATTCAACATTATAACTCACTAAAAAGACCATTCCTCAAAACCTGCTTTTGGATATCGAGTTAATTATTAAGACCAAACTAACTCAAGATCCAGGGCGATATAAACACCTACTTTTGAGGGATACCAGATAAGCTTTGCCACCCAGCGAGGCCTATGCTAGACCTGCCTTTCAGGGATACCAAGTTACTTAATAAGGCTCAACTAGCCCAGGTTCCCGGGAGATCTAAACACCTACTTTTGAGGGATACCAGATAAGCTTTACCACCCAGCGAGCCCTATGCTAGACCTGCCTTTCAGGGATTCCGAGTTAATTATCAAGACTCAACTAGCCCGGGTTCCCGGGCCCTAAAGTCACCTACTTTTGAGAGATACCAGATAAGCTTTACCACCCAGCGAGCCCTATGCTAGACCTGCCTTTCAGGGATACCGAGTTAATTATCAAGGCTCAACTAGCCCGGGTAACCGGGCGATCTACACACCTACTTTTGAGGGATACCAGATAAGCTTTACCACCCAGCGAGCCCTATGCTAGACCTGCCTTTCAGGGATACCGAGTTAATTATCAAGGCTCAACTAGCCCGGGTAACCGGACGATCTAAACACTTACTTTTGAGGGATACCAGATAAGCTTTACCACCCAGCGAGCCCTATGCTAGACCTGCCTTTCAGGGATACCGAGTTAATTATCAAGGCTCAACTAGCCCGGGTAACCGGGCCCTAAAGTCACCTACTTTTGAGGGATACCAGATAAGCTTTACCATCCAGCGAGCCCTATGCTAGACCTACCTTTCAGGGATACCAAGTTAATTATCAAGGCTCAACTAGCCCGGGTTCCCGGGCGATCTAAACACCTACTTTTGAGGGATACCAGATAAGCTTTACCACCCAGCGAGCCCTATCCCAGACCTGCCTTTCAGGGATACTAAGTTCATTAATAGGGCTCAACTAGCCCGGGTTCTCGGGCGATCTAAACACCTACTTTTGAGGGATACCAGATAAGCTTTACCACCCTGCGAGCCCTATGCTAGACCTGCCTTTCAAGGATACCAAGTTAATTATCAAGGCTCAACTAGCCCGGGTTCCTGGGCCCTAAAATCACCTACTTTTGAGGGATACCAGATAAGCTTTACCACCCAGCGAGCCCTATGCTAGACCTGCCTTTCAGGGATTCCGAGTTAATTATCAAGACTCAACTAGCCCGGGTTCCTGAGCCCTAAAATCACCTACTTTTGAGGGATACCAGATAAGCTTTACCACCCAGCGAGCCCTATGCTAGACCTGCCTTTCAGGGATACCGAGTTAATTATCAAGGCTCAACTAGCCCGGGTTCCCGGGCCCTAAAGTCACCTACTTTTGAGGGATACCAGATAAGCTTTACCACCCAGCGAGCCCTATGCTAGACCTGCCTTTCAGGGATACCGAGTTAATTATCAAGGCTCAAGTAGCCCGGGTAACCAGGCCTTAAAGTCACCTACTTTTGAGGGATACCAGATAAGCTTTACCACCCAGCGAGACCTATGCTAGACCTGCCTTTCAGGGATACCAAGTTAATTATCAAGGCTCAACTAGCCCGGGTTCCCGGGCGATCTAAACACCTACTTTTGAGGGATACCAGATAAGCTTTACCACCCTGCGAGCCCTATGCTAGACCTGCCTTTCAAGGATACCAAGTTAATTATCAAGGCTCAACTAGCCCGGGTTCCTGGGCCCTAAAATCACCTACTTTTGAGGGATACCAGATAAGCTTTACCACCCAGCGAGCCCTATGCTAGACCTGCCTTTCAGGGATTCCGAGTTAATTATCAAGACTCAACTAGCCCGGGTTCCTGAGCCCTAAAATCACCTACTTTTGAGGGATACCAGATAAGCTTTACCACCCAGCGAGCCCTATGCTAGACCTGCCTTTCAGGGATACCGAGTTAATTATCAAGGCTCAACTAGCCCGGGTTCCCGGGCCCTAAAGTCACCTACTTTTGAGGGATACCAGATAAGCTTTACCATCCAGCGAGCCCTATGCTAGACCTGCCTTTCAGGGATACCGAGTTAATTATCAAGGCTCAACTAGCCCGGGTTCCCGGGCGATCTAAACACCTACTTTTGAGGGATACCAGATAAGCTTTACCACCCTGCGAGCCCTATGCTAGACCTGCCTTTCAAGGATACCAAGTTAATTATCAAGGCTCAACTAGCCCGGGTTCCTGGGCCCTAAAATCACCTACTTTTGAGGGATACCAGATAAGCTTTACCACCCAGCGAGCCCTATGCTAGACCTGCCTTTCAGGGATTCCGAGTTAATTATCAAGACTCAACTAGCCCGGGTTCCTGAGCCCTAAAATCACCTACTTTTGAGGGATACCAGATAAGCTTTACCACCCAGCGAGCCCTATGCTAGACCTGCCTTTCAGGGATACCAAGTTAATTATCAAGGCTCAACTAGCCCGGGTTCCCGGGCGATCTAAACACCTACTTTTGAGGGATACCAGATAAGCTTTACCACCCAGCGAGACCTATGCTAGACCTGCCTTTCAGGGATACCAAGTTAATTATCAAGGCTCAACTAGCCCGGGTTCCTGGGCCCTAAAATCACCTACTTTTGAGGGATACCAGATAAGCTTTACCACCCAGCGAGCCCTATGCTAGACCTGCCTTTCAGGGATACCGAGTTAATTATCAAGGATCAACTAGCCCGGGTAACCGGTCGATCTAAACACCTACTTTTGAGGGATACCAGATAAGCTTTACCCTAATTATGGTGTTCTTAAACCTAACCCTAGTTGCCCGCCTAATTAAAATATCAAGTCTCGTGGGTAGAGTAATTAAGGTGTGGGCACGGCGTGGGTGTTAGATCCTGCGGAAATCGCCAAGTTTTAACGTGCCCCAACCCCCGGGACGCTAGGGTTTTTTTTGGACAAAGTTATGGCAAAATCCCTAAAAAGGCGAAAAATGCCCTTAAACTCTGATTTCCCATAAAGGATTAGATAAAACTAACTAGGGGTTGAATAGGGGGTCAAAATTAAGGGCTAACCCTGTGGGAAGGGATAGCCCAGCACCCCTAGAAATATGGCTCCAAGGGACCCAGGAACGAGGATGGTCTGAGGGGTATAACCAACTTACCCTATAATAATGTCTAAGTACAAAAGTACTTCATTTTTTTGGGTTAATAGTATGTTTTTCTTTTTCCTTGGATTTTTACCCTGGTCCGAGGGACAATGGTTGAAAACCTACCCTCCCAAAATTGCAGCCCGATCCCCAACTTGGGGGCTGGGGATGGACTTTGAAGTTGTTTTTTTTGAAGCCAAGACTGGCCGTAACATCTCATATCGGTGGCCAGTTCGAGCCTTTTTTCAACCCCCACCCCGGGTGCTAAGCGCCCCCTCAGAGATTTTTTCTGGGTGGGGTAATAAAGAGTGGACCCTGCCCTACGGATCTGGCAAGTTTCGCGCCTGAAATCAGCCTGGAAAGGGGATAGGATGATGTTTTACTAAGGTAGCCACTTGCCCTTAAAGTGCAGGGCTCGCTCTAAAAGGGTTTTTTCAGGGTTGTGCCCCTTTAGAAAAGGGGGTTAGACCCCTTCTTTCAACCCCAAAGGACCCCCAACATTTCAGATCGGCTCCTAAAAGGATATTACAGAAGAAGTCAAAGGCGACGGGTGACACTCCAGTTACTTCCCGGAGGCCTTGGGGGTGGTCTTGGCCCCTAGCCCCTATTTTCAACCATGGGGCAATAGAGTGGGGCCAGGTCATGTTTGGGTGCTAAGGGGTCTTCGGTAGCCCCAAAGACTTGGGCTCAGTGAAGAATCAAAGTCGCCGACTCGCCCCAAAAGGGTGGGGCTAGGGTGGGGGTCAGACAGATCCTTTGCCCTTGACCCAGGCACCTGATTTTTGGGTCCCGAATTGCACAATCCTTTCTATGTTGGCCCTGTAAAGGGCAACAAGATCCCTCAACGGATCTTGGAGATAGCGTCTTTCAAAAATTGCCCATTTTCACCAGTTTGGCCATTGGGGGACTTCAGTCCTGACCCCATATCTCCGCTACCCTGTACGACGCTGTTCTTTTGGGATCTCATAGGGGAGGTTTGGGGTCCCATCTCACCTGAATGTTGATTCCCTAACACTAAGGCTTCTAGGACTTCCGGCCCTTCAAAAAAGTAGAAAAAAGTGAAAAAATCGACTTGGGCCCCACTTGACCCCTGATTTCAAGGGGCCAAATTTCCCCCGTGGGAGTCGAGGGCTGTCCCTTAAGAGGTTCCTCGCGAAAATTGGAACCCTCCAACCCCTCGACCTTAGGGCAACGACTCTTAGAAAAAAGGTCGAAAATGGAAACATGGGTCCATTGGGGAGTTGTTGTCAACAAACCTTTTGAGGATAGACAATGCCTTTCTAGGATTGGGTAAAACATAGATGGGGCTCAAACGCACTCAAAAATGACCCAAAATTCGAAGGTTACCATATGGGCCCTTCGACCCCAAGGGGCAACAGACCCCATGAGGGGCGACTACCATCCCTATTAAGGGTCCTCCGGTAATTTGAGCTCTCTAGCCCCATCAGTTCCGGACCTGCGAAAAAATGATTTTGAGGTGATGACCGGGAAGGGACAAAATTCCGACTTTTCAAAAAAAAGGGGGCTCACTGGCCCCGGACCTGTTGGGGTCGCGTCCCCGAAGGGCCCTTCAGCTCATACTAGACCCGGAAGCCCAAACACCCCCAAAAAGTTATTCAAAAAGGAAGATCACTCGTGCGAACAATGCTTGCATGGGGCAAATTGGCCCCATGGGGTCCGAGAGGCACCCCATGGAAGGGGCCTCGAACCGATTGGGGGCCCATTGCCCCATCCGTTCCAGAGCACCAAACCTTAAAAGAAAAGGAGTACTCCCCATGGGATTCCCGATGACCGGAGGGGCCATGTCACCCCATGAGGATTTCGGATCGCCCCCTTCCGAGGGTCCCTCTGTCGAATTGGGGACCCTTTGCCTCACTTCTGTCAGGTAGCCATTTTGGCCCTAAAACACTTAGACAATTTTCCAGGACCCAGTAGCCATTTCTGCCCTCCAAGTAGCCAAGTAGCCCTATAAAAATCACCCCTCTTTCCAGCAAGCACGGTGACCATACCTCGGGACCTAGGGACCCCATTTTCCGCACAGGAACTCCCAGAAAGGGGCTCTGTTGACCCCTAGAAGGGTCGAAAGTGGATTGGGGTCACCCCTTTAGAAGGGTGTGGTCATGGTGGGTAATTAGCCCTCTAGCCCCAATACGGCCCCATGGGGCCACAGAGTGCGACCCCAACATTTCTCGCACAGAAAGGGGTCTGGTTTGGCCCCCATCCAGTAGGTCTCAGTCCTGACTATAAAAATGTTGGCCCCATCCCTGATGGCCCCTGACCCCACTGGGGCTCTGGGACCCCACAGGGATCGAGATCGCCCCCTTCCAAGGACCCTTTTCCAAATTGGGGTATCCTATCCTCATCGACCCCGGACCTACAGGTCTTGCACTAGAGGGTGATCACTCAGGAAAATCCTGCCCCAGGGGGCAAACTGGACCCATGGGGCATCAAGGGGGCCCCATCCAAGGTCCTTGTCCCAATTTCAGTTCCGTAGCCCCTTCCACTCCGGAGCTACAAAATTTGCAAAAAGGGTCCAAAAGAGAAAAAGGGGCTATTTCGGAGGGTTCATATCTCGGTACCCGAAGTACTTGGGGACCCTATTTTTTGCCCCCCCGACCCCTCGAGGGGTTCTCTTACGATCCCTGGAAAGGCAGGTCCCTAAAGGGACCCACAATAGTTTGGGGCCACCCTCTTAAAAGGGTCATGTCAGGTAACATTTATGGCCCTTAGCCCCAAATGGATCCCACGTGGGCACAGAGTTGGGCCCCACTAATCTTCAAAACAAATAGGGTTAGGTCTGACCCCATCATGAGGGGCTTGACCAGTGGTTAAAAAATTCTAGCCCCACCCATGGGGACTGATGACCCCAAGGGGACCCATTTGCCCCACAGGGACCGAGAACGGACCTCTCTTAAGCCCCATCCTAAATTGGGGCCCGCTAGCCCATCGATCCCAGCGCTACACGTCTACCAGTGAAGGGTGACCCATTTTTCAACTCCGGCCACAAGGGGCAAACTGGCCCCAGAACCCTCGAAGGTGACCCCTCTCAAGGTCTCTCCCGAACTTTGAGTCTTCTGGCCCCACAAGTTTGGCAGTGACCCCTCTTTTAAAAAGGCTGTTATTCAGGTAGCGAAAATGGCCCTAAAAGGTAGTCAAAATGGCACTTAAACAAAAACGTAAACAATCCCAGAAGTTTGAGAGTGAGCCATTTTTTCAGATTGCGGATCTTCCGGTAGCCAAAACGGTTATTAAAAAACGTTTAAAATCCCCAATTTTCGATTGGTCATATCTCAGGACCGAAAGTACCTAGGAACCCCATTTTTTGGCCCTGGATCCCTCGAAGGGTTCTTGGTTGACCCCCGGAAGAATAGATCCCTAAAGGGGCCGGCAATAGTTTGGGGCCACCCTCTTCAAAGGGTCATGCCGGGATAAGGTTTTTAGCTCTTTGCCCAAACTCGACCCCATGGGGCCATACAGTTGGGCCCAATAATATTAGCCCCATAAAAATATGGGGCTGATCCCATCAAGTGTGGCTCAGTCAGCAGTCTAAAAATTCTTAACCACCCTTTGGTGACCCCAAGGGGGAAATGGGGTCCTCTAGCCCCATCGACCCCAGAGCTACAAGTCCTCGAGTAAAGGGTGTCACCCTGAAACACTTGGATCCCAAGGGGGCAAATGAGCCCCATGGGGCTCCAAGCCGCTCTCCTTGAATGCCCCTGCCCAAATTTAGGTCCCCTAGCTCCACCCACTCTCGAGCCCCATAACTTGCAAAGAGGGTCGAAATCGGCAAAGTGGGGCTCTGTTGGAGGGTTTATATCTCGGGACAGGAAGTAGCTAGGGATCCCATTTTTTGGCCCTGAACCCCATGAAGGGGTTCTGTCGACACCCTGAAGAACAGGTCCTTTGAGGGGCCGGCAAAAGTTTGGAGTCACCCTCTTAAAAGGGTCATGTCGGGGTAGGGTTTTTAGCCCTTTGCCCCAAATCGACCTCATGGGGCAATGCAGTGGGGCCCCATGATATTAGCCACTCAAAAAATTGGGGGCTGACTCCATCAAATGGGGCTCAGTCGGCAGTCTAAAAGTTCTTAACCCCCCTTTGGGGACCCCTGATCCGAAGGGGAAAAATTTGCCCCCACGGGTGCCTAGACCGAACCCCTCTTAGGCCCCATCCCAAATAAGGGTCCCCTAGCCCAATCAACTTTAGAGCTAGAAGTCCTCCAGTAAAGGGTGTCACTAAAAAAACATTGGCCTTAAGGGGAAAATGAACCCCAGGGGGCTCGAAGACGTTCCCTTTGAAGGCCCCTGCCTAAATTTGGGTCCCCTAGCCCCATCCAATCTCGAGCCCCAACACTTCGAAATCGGCAAAAGGGGGCAAATTTCTAGTCTCATATCTCGGGACCGGAAATACCTAGGGACTCAATTTTTTAGCCCTGGACCCCTCGAAGGACTTTCTGTCGACACCCGGAAGGGCAGGACCAAAAGGGGGCTTTACAATAGTTTGAGGTCACCCTCTTCAAAGGGTCATGCCGGGGTAGGGTTTTTAGCCCTTTGCCCCAAATCGACCCCAAGTGGGCACAGAGTGGGGGCCCACTAGTTCTGAAAACGAATAGGGTTAGGTCTGGCCCCATCATGAGGGGCTCGACCAGTGGTTAAAAAATTCTGGGAACTGCTGACCCCAAGGGGGCCAATTTACCCAACAGGGACCGAGAACGGACCCTTCTTACACCCCATTCCAAATTGGGGTGCTCTAGCCCCATCGACCCCAGAGCTACACGTTTTCCAGTAAAGGGTGACCTTTCTAAAACTTCTGCCTCGTTGGGGCAAACTGGCCCCAGGGGGCTCGAGAGAGACAACATGAAAGGCCCCTCCCTAATCTTGAGTCCTCTGGCCCCACCCATTTGGCAGTGACGGGTCTTTGAAAAAAGCCATAATTCCGGTAGCCAAACCTGCCCTTAAAAGTAACCAAAATTGCCCTTAAAATGTAAAATTCTCCATTTCTCCAATGGGCCATAATTCTGTACCGGAAGTACCTAGGGATCCCATCTTCTCAAAAACTGACCCCAAATGGGGCCCTCTGATGACTCAGCGAAGGCCAGGCCTCATGAGGGGGCCAGAGTGGATTGGCATGACAACTTTAGAAAGGTAGGGTCGTGATAGGTGTTTTGCCCCTTAGGACCCCATGGGGCAACAGAGTGGGGCCAGTCCTTTTGCCACTCGGGAAAAGTCCGGTCTGGCCCCATCAACTTCGGCCCAGTCGGAATTCAAAAAATGTTGGCCCCACTTTTAAGGACCCCTGACCCCAAAAGGGCCGATTTGTCCCAAAGCGACCGAGAACGGACCCCTTTTAGGCCCCATCCCAAATTGGGGTCCTCTAGCCCCATCGACCCCAGACCTACAAGTCCTCCAGTAAAGGGTGTCACCCACTTTGGCCCCACTGGGGCAAATAAGTTCCATGGGGCTCCAAGGCGCTCATCACGAAGGCCCCTCCCCAAATTTGGGTCCCCTAGCCCCACCCATTCTCGAGCCCCAAAACTTGCAAAAAGGGTCGAAATCGGCCAAGGGGGCTCTCTTTGAGGGCTCATATCTCGGTACCGGAAATACCTAGGGACCCCAGTTTTTAATCCTGGACCCCACGAAGGGTCTTCGGACGACCCCTATAAGGGCAGGTTCTTAAATGGTCTCACAATAGTTTGGGGTCACCCTCTTAAAAGGGTCATGTCGGAGTAGGGTTTTTCTTATGTATAGCAACCATTGGTGTAGCACCAATCATCGGGGAACCAGTTTAGGTTGAGACCCAATCGGAATTCCTTGAATGTCTCGCGCACTATCATTCTCTCAACAAAGGGGGCGTTACGCAAGCTTCTCTTACCAGAGGTGGCGTTACGCAAGCGTCGCTTATACCTCTGTCAACGTTTGGAATCACGTGATAATATAATCACATGATATAAACAATTATTCTCGTTTCCTTTCCCTTTAAAAGTAGCGCACAGAACACTGGGTAGAGAATGGCGCACTATGTCGAGTGCACGAGACATTCGAGGCGTTCCGATTGGGTTGGGACCTAGGTAAACTGGTACCCTGTTGATCTCGCTTCTCTCGTGTGAAGCACCAATCAGTAGGGAACCAGTTTAGGACCTAAGGTAGTCTCGTGCAACCAGACGCTCGGCTGTCTCCAGAAATCTCCGACGAGCAGAGATTTTCGTTGCAGATTTGCCGAGACAGCCGAGTGTCTGGTTGAACGAGACTAGACCTAGGTCGGGTATGACGTAACAATGGAAGCCGGGAGCGGTATGACGTAGGAATGCAAAAGCGTACAAACTCCCCGTCGAGGCCTCACTGCGTCACCTATGTATAGACATCTCCTATGTGACGCAGTACAATATACAGATTTGTATATTGTGAGTCCGCGATTATCACGCGGGCAAATAACACTAAAGAAGTAGTTCGTAGTTAAAGCTTGAAAATATTGACATTAAGAGCATATATATAAAAGTATGGATTTTATTTTAAATATAAAATGATCAAAAGATCATTAAAGAGAAGGGAGACTGTTCAAATTATAGTGTAAAGTAATAAACTTGTTGTTTACGTTCTTGATTTGAACTATTTACGTTTGACATTATGGTTCTTTTTTCGTCATTCTACAGTGACGTCACACAGTATACAATCGCTATCCCATAATGCCTAACTGGAAGAATTTGGTTTGTGAGCAAACGAACTCTGGCGGAAGTTTGAAGAGCGATATGACGTTAAGTCGAGCATGACGTAACAATGGGAGTTATTAGCTTTACGTCGGGAAAATAACGTTAAAAAAATTGAAATAGCAGAGAACACAATGACGTAACAATTGCAGTAATATGTGATATAGGTGTAATGGTATTTTGTAGTATGGGTGGTGGTATGTGGAGTATGGGCAGTGTAATAGTATGTGGTGTATAGGTTGTAGTTGATAGTGTATGGGTGGTATACACCACATACCACCACCCATATCACCTCCTATACATACATGGTACCACTGGCACACTTATTATTAACACCTTTAAATACTACGCCGACTTGATCGATTTTTCCCTTGTCATTGCTACGTCATAGCGCTCTTGGCTTTCTCAATTTTTTCTGCGTTATCATTACAACATAGCGCTCCCAACTTCTATTGTTACGTCATATCCGACTTGACGTCACAGGTCTCTTGTATTTTTATATCATACCCTAAACTGGTTCCCCGCTGATTTGCAAGAGAAGCGAGGTCAACAGGGTATCATTTCATATCATACCCGACCTAGTTCATCCCAATCGTAACTACTCGGCTATTTCCGCAACCGCAAATGAACCTCATATGTGGATCGACGCCATCATAGTCTATTACCATGTGTACAGAAATGCAACTATGACGTCACAGGCGTACGTTACAATATGAAACGCGAGCTTTCAAATGCATTTAAGATATCATACATGTCTAAGGTATTCTACCACTATTATTTTTTACTTTTATGTTTATGTATTGGAGTGAATAAGACGTTAATGATACCAAAACTGAATCTCTGGTGAAAATATAAATAATACATTATACAAGGATTCGGTTTTGGCCTTTTAACCTAATCCACAGGCGCGCTTCCGGCGAAGAAATGCATCAATTTGATGCAATTCTTGCGCCGATCCACGTCCGAATCTTTTTACCGGTTACGGAAAAAGGCGAGCGCGTGATCCGATTGAGTCCATCCTAATCCTACGTCATTGACATTTTACGTTATAGCGCTAATGGCTTATATTGTTACATCATCACTTGACCTTTGACCCACCTATCAATGCTGTTTATACTTACAACGAATGTGATATTGCAGAAAAGAAGGATCAATTATACGCGTAACTCTCAATTAGATTTTTCACCCAAGATTTATAATAAATCATTTCTTTTTATGGTAATGTTGGTATATCAGTAACAATTCTGATTACATATACATGTAGTTGCAATGTCTCAAGCTCTCTCAATGCAATGATACATGCTTTTGCCCAAAATATGATGATATATCTTGAGTATATATTTGAATACAGATAAAAATATTATTATCTTACCTTCACTCAGTGGACTTATTGATTAAACTGCAAAATCAAAATAAATGAGGAGCCTTTCTTTTATACTGCAGTCGGAGAGAGAGGGGGAGAAAAAGAAAGGGAGAGAGAGAGGGATGAATAGAGAGATAAAGAGGTGAGAATGAGAGAGGGAGATAAAGAGGAGAGGGTAGAGAGTGAAGGGAGAGAGGGGAAGGGTGGTACAGAGAGAGGAGGAAGAAGACAGGAGACATGGAGAGAGAGGAGGAGCAAGGGTGGGGAGAGAGAGGGGCAAGAGAGAAAGGGAAAGACAGGCATGGAGGCATTGACTAGGGAGAGATAGATTAGACCGAGAGTGAGTGAGAGGAAAGGTGGGAGGAGGTAGACAGACAAGAGAGCGAGAGAAAGAAAGACAAGAGAGCGAGAGAAAGAAAAACTAACAACTAACACCCAATATAATATGTGAACACATTCATTTACAAACTATCATAGCTGATGAGCTTAATCAGTCTATCAAAAATTAAAATTCCGTACTAAATGTTGTTTTAATTTGATCTAGTCAATGCAACATGGTGATTATTTCATAACGTTTAAGGATGTCCATGGAGATTTTTTTATCATTACAGTGTAACGTCATTTCCATTACAGTACGAAGTGTTTCTCATTTACTAGTATTATACATCTTAGTTCCATAGTAATAACTATGCTAGGCGCGAAATACGTTATTGTAATAGCTTCATTTGTGCACAATAGTCCCCAAAGGCAGCTTAGCAAAACACCATAGGAATTGGCTTAGCTGTCCAAGGATTACTAACTCTGTATCTCTAAAAGGCAGATCTTATGAATCGATCTTTGTATAGGAAATCAAAAATACTATCCTTAAAAGGCAGATTAGTACCGTAGCCTACAAATCGTACTACACTCGTCGTTATGCGTTGCTGATTAACTCAGTATCCCTGAAAGGCAGGTCTGGGATAGGGCTCGCTGAGTGGTAAAGCTTATCTGGTATCCCTCAAAAGTAGGTGTTTAGATCTCCCGGGAACCCGGGCTAGTTGAGCCTTGATAATTAACTCGGTATCCCTGAAAGGCAGGTCTAGCATAGGTCTCGCTGGGTGGTAAAGCTTATCTGGTATCCCTCAAATGTAGGTGTTTAGATCGCCCGGTTACCCGGGCTAGTTGAGCCTTGATAATTAACTTGGTATCCCTGAAAGGCAGGTCTAGCATAGGGCTCGCTGGATGGTAAAGCTTATCTGGTATCCCTCAAATGTAGGTGACTTTAGGGCCCGGTTACCCGGGCTAGTTGAGCCTTGATAATTAACTCGGTATCCCTGAAAGGCAGGTCTAGCATAGGGCTCGCTGGGTGGTAAAGCTTATCTGGTATCCCTCAAAAGTAAGTGTTTAGATCGTCCGGTTACCCGGGCTAGTTGAGCCTTGATAATTAACTCGGTATCCCTGAAAGGCAGGTCTAGCATAGGGCTCGCTGGGTGGTAAAGCTTATCTGGTATCCCTCAAAAGTAAGTGTTTAGATCGTCCGGTTACCCGGGCTAGTTGAGCCTTGATAATTAACTCGGTATCCCTGAAAGGCAGGTCTGGGATAGGGCTCGCTGAGTGGTAAAGCTTATCTGGCATCCCTCAAAAGTAGGTGTTTAGATCTCCCGGGAACCCGGGCTAGTTGAGCCTTGATAATTAACTCGGTATCCCTGAAAGGCAGGTCTAGCATAGGGCTCGCTGGGTGGTAAAGCTTATCTGGTATCCCTCAAAAGTAGGTGACTTTAGGGCCCGGTTACCCGGGCTAGTTGAGCCTTGATAATTAACTCGGTATCCCTGAAAGGCAGGTCTAGCATAGGTCTCGCTGGGTGGTAAAGCTTATCTGGTATCCCTCAAAAGTAGGTGATTTTAGGGCTCAGGAACCCGGGCTAGTTGATCCTTGATAATTAACTTGGTATCCCTGAAAGGCAGGTCTAGCATAGGTCTCGCTGGGTGGTAAAGCTTATCTGGTATCCCTCAAAAGTAGGTGTTTAGATCGCCCGGTTACCCGGGCTAGTTGAGCCTTGATAATTAACTCGGTATCCCTGAAAGGCAGGTCTAGCATAGGGCTCGCTGGGTGGTAAAGCTTATCTGGTATCCCTCAAAAGTAGGTGACTTTAGGGCCCGGTTACCCGGGCTAGTTGAGCCTTGATAATTAACTCGGTATCCCTGAAAGGCAGGTCTAGCATAGGGCTCGCTGGGTGGCAAAGCTTATCTGGTATCCCTCAAAAGTAGGTGTTTAGATCTCCCGGGAACCTGGGCTAGTTGAGCCTTATTAAGTAACTTGGTATCCCTGAAAGGCAGGGCTAGCATAGGCCTCGCTGGGTGGCAAAGCTTATCTGGTATCCCTCAAAAGTAGGTGTTTCTATCGCCCTGGATCTTGAGTTAGTTTGGTCTTAATAATTAACTCGATATCCAAAAGCAGGTTTTGAGGAATGGTCTTTTTAGTGAGTTATAATGTTGAATGAAAGTTTTGAGTTGATTTTGTGTACTGAATGAGGGGGGGGGGGTAATTAAAATAATTTCTATGATTAACTTTTGATCAAAAATACGCTTCTGTACTTTCAAAAATAATTTCTAAAGATATGTTACTTTGACCACCGCTAGATATCATCAGTTTTGCTTTTAATAAGACTTCTTATTAAATATTATTTTTTTCCATGTTGCATTCGCTGTTTTATCTACTTCCTAGGGGCGAGATCGAAAGTTCAATGTCTGACAAAAAAACTAAATTCACATAGTTTTTACGTCCCCCCCCCCCTATCCGCCCCCACAACGACCCCCTAAACTAGATATGATGAGTGTTTAAACTATAATCGATTAACAAGTAAGAACAAACGAGTATAAATAACTCTGTATACCCTATCTTCTGTTTATTCACAAATGAAAGTGTAGATTAAAACTATCAAATGTTCATTAAAATGTAATATCGTCATGTAGTTTTAACAGTCACTTGTCTTTCTCCTTTTTCGACTAATGTGTAATCGATGTCGGATGAGAGAAACTTACAGAAGTTTTAACACCCCCCCCTCCTCCCCCTAACTATTTGAATTTAGATTTTTATCCGAAATCAATCTGTTGATCTCGCCCCTTACAGTTTTTTATATCAAATTTCTTACTGTTTTTAACATCTGAGAGAATTAGGGTTTGATTAATTATGTTAATTAAATAATGCTCTGTATACTTTCTATCAAATCGTATTTCTCTCCATATTGCGTTCATTGCTTTATTTATTTCTTACATTTTTAATAGTTCAGCTAATTAGGGTTTAATTAGTAATCTTAATTAGTAAAAAAAATCCCAACAATTTTCTTTGCCTTCTTTATCGTGAACACATTTCTTTACGAAATTATTCGACGTACGACTTATCTTTCTATCTATGATCAGGGGCAAGTAACTCGTGGGTCACCTGCTTTTGAGGGATACCATCTAGTCATAACCTAAAATTACGGTTACTTTTTTACCATTTTTAATTTATTGGTTAATTTTGTTTGGTTTTAACGGCCTTTTTCATTGCATACGGAATTTATTATTGCAATCTCTACCCAGAGTTGTCGTTCCTTGATCTCACGTACACCTCTGTTAACGTCTCAAAATAAGCAATTTTATCGTATATTCTTATTCAAAGAAACTCATGAACTCGTTCATCTATTTAGTCGTATTACGGTTTTATATGTATTTATTTGCTAAAACCTGTTACAATGATGATTATATTATTCACTTTGAACAAACTGAGTGTTTAAATTACGAATTGTACGTTAGAGTCTTCTATTATTGGCATTCAAAATAAAACACGAATAACTGTTGAAACAGGTAATGGAAAAATAAATGGCGGCGCCCATATGGATCACGAAAATTTCAGTGAACGTATATATAGAGATTATCTCTTTTTCTTTTGCTGATTTTGACTTTTTTCTTTTACATACGTGTTACATGTACCTTTAGAGCCTTGCTTCGCGGACGGGCCTTCGGCCCGTCCGAGCTTCGCTCGGTATTAACTCCCTATCACAATGAAACATGTATTTCTTACCTTTACATGGTGGAAATCCAACAGTAAATAAAGATGGCTATTTTCGAAGCCGTTGCAAACGGCCACAATTTCACATTTACCTTCTCAACACTGAAGAATTCCGATACACTATTTCATGACAGTTTGTACTACGATTGGAAATACAGCACTTACTGATTGATAACTACTTTGTACAAGGCATTTAATCATAAAAATTAAAAGCAATAAAAAGAAAACTAATATTTTAATCAATTTATTTGAAGGCGTCATAAACTATCGGAAACCTGCCTTGTACTTGTAGAAGTGAAGATACATGTACTATCCTGATCTTTTAGTTGTGGTACATCAAATTTGCATCTTCCTTTCAAAACTGATTAATAGTAAAAAAAAAAAAAAAAAAAAAATCAACACAAAACAAAGTAAAGCATATTTTAAACTTTAAGATGTGTCATTAAAAAATGCATGAAATATTGTCATCATAATTTTAATTTTAACTGTGAGTCACATGTGTCTAACAACTATTTAGACAAAAGGAAACGTTTTCCTTTAGTTTGCTATGTTTGTGGTGATGAAAATCCATTGGATGTACCACCTGATGTTATCGCAAGCCCATCCAATCTGCATGGTGTGTTCGCAAGAAGGGATACAAACTCAGATTAAGGTAAAAGTCTTTGCTGGGAAAACGCAAAAATTGACTTGGACTTGAAAATCAAATTCTACAACGTGTTTAATCTGACATATTACTTTTTTGGTCGCTAAATTGGGTGATTTTAATTGACTTGGACTTGAATATAAAACCCTACAATGTCTATTATTTGAAATTGATGATTTTGGGGTCACTGAATAGGTGATTTTGAATACACATTTGTTTCAAATTTTTATTTTTTTATTTTTTTCCTCCCTCCCTCGTAGGTTTTGAAGTTTTGAGGTGACATTAAACGTAGAATTAATTTTGAACAGCCTAAACAATCTAATTATTTTAATTACGGGATTGTCAATGAAGTATACCACAGTGACGGCGACATTTTTCCGGAGGCATTATGGGTAGTCCCCATCATTTTTCGGCTGATGAAGAGCAAACCACGTGACTCAATTGCGTAATCATTGGAGCGAGCTCGTCGCGTCGCTTCGCGACGCGAGCTTCGCTCGCTATAAAGTATTATTAAGTTCTTTGACGCGTTTTGACGGCCATTTTGAAAATGGTAAGTGGACCTTTTTATTCACCACTATCAACTACGCCTACATACGAAATGTTGGGGTCGAGCAACATTTAAAAAAAGTATGTGTTTTCGGCGGCCATTTTAAAATTCCGGTCATTTTGAAAATTTCCAGTTCACCAAGCATTTTCTTTGTTTTCCTCAACTAACTCTACGTACCAAATTTTGTTGAGATCGCACAAATAAAAAAAAAATGACGCGGTTTCAACGGTCATTTTGAAAATTTTGAGTTTACTTTTCTATTCGCCATCCCCTACATATCAAATTTCTTTGAGATCGTCAACATGAGCAACGTCATAAAAAAGTTCAATCGTGTATTCCAACTTATTTCAAGTCCAAGTCTCCACCCAGTATTTCCTATAAGTATAATTCTACTATTGCATCCAAACTTTTTAATTATAAACAAACTTTGTAGATATTGACCACCGTATACTTAATCCACCTACGTGTTATTGTTCTTCATCTTCTTTCAACTATAGTCCAGCTGGACTTGTCATGACTGTTGATGATATAGTTGAAAACGAGGACCTCAAATCACTTATTCTAAAAGGTCCTAAACACTGAGAACCTCGGTCTTTCAATTGGCGACAGAACTTTGATCTATTATGAATTCTGTCGAAGATTATGCCAGACGATGAAAAAGAAGAACTTGATACATTGTCAGAATGGATTAAAAGTATAAGAGGAATATTAAAATCCCGCATTAGACATATTAAAACAAAGTACATACCATCTATCCTTCTGTGTTCAGTAAACCAGAAATGATAAAAGAATTAGATAGGTTACACAACAAATATGTTTTGGTTCCAGCTGACAAAGCTTGTAACAACATTGTCTTTGTAAGGCTCATTATTACAAATGTATTTTAAACGAACTCCACTTTTGGTAAGCCCCAACTGCCCTTTCAAAAGATGAAATTCTTCAAAACAATGCTTCAGTTTTAGGCACATTTCGTATCCAAGTCGATGGGTCGAATGAATAAGAGTTACCGTACCTATACTGGATTCCTAAACTACATAAAAACCCTTACATCGCTGGATCCAGTAAGTGTTCCACCAAACCACTATCTTTGCTCCTCACGAAAATATTAACAGCTGTGAAGGAGAAACTTCAAACTTACTGTGTGATTTCATATGCCAGAAGTGGTGTAAATCAAATGTGAATTCTAAAAAAAATCTAAAAAACTTTTAGCTAATTTGAAATCGCCAAACTTTTCTCAGATCAACAACATCAAAACTTGGAAATTGACTTTTCACACTTTACACGACCAATCCTCACGGTAAATTAAATGCTAGACTTTTTGAAATCATAGACAGTTGCTTCTTCAACAAAAATGGAAAACGGAAATATTCCTATCTAATGATCAGTCATCCAAAAAATTACTCTGTTAAACACCACTCTGATTCCACGCAAAAGTATTCTGAAGTTGAAATTAAAAATATATGCTAGAGTTCCTCATTGACAATATCTTCGTGGTCTTTAGTGATCAGGTCTTCCAACAGTACGTCCTCTGATCGGCGCGGGTTCGAATCCCGGTCGGCCGGTAAGTGAGAAAGTATCCCAGTTTACTTTCGGAAGGTTGGTGTACATTTTAACTGGGTTCTCTCTTCCAGTAATAAAAATCGGGCGCCACCAGATAACTGAAAAGTTGTTGAGTGTGGCTGAAAACAGCAAAACAATCAATCAATTCAACAGTCCGTCGGAATTCCCATTGGCATGAATTGCGCTCCTTTGTTAGCTGACCTGTTTTTATATTCATATGAAGCAGAATTTATTGAGAAACTTCTACGTGAGAAGGAAATTTTTTTTTGCTGTGGCCTTCAATTCGACATTTAGATATATTGATGACGTTTTATCTATTAACAATAATAACTTTCTTTCATATGTCGACTCGATATATCCCTGCGAGCTCGAAATAAAAGACACCACAGAGTCGTCCAATTTTGCTTCATACTTAGATATTTTATTGAAAGTATTAACGGCAACCTAATAACTCAACTTTGTGATAAACGGGATGATTTCAGCTTCTCCATCGACAACTTCCCATATTTATGTGGCAATATTCCATTATCACCTGCATATAGAGTTTATATCTCTCAACTGATTCGATACCCAAGAGCTTGTTCTGCGTATGGTCAGTTTTTAAATCGAGGCAAGCTACTGACAAACAAGTTGGTGGCACAGGGGTTTCAACAGTCAGCATTTTGCAAATTCTATGGTCGTTATAACGATCTAGTTTCCCAATACAACCTATCATAGGGTTAAATGCTGATCAAGATATAGGGCTCACGGCGGGTGTGACCGGTCGACGGGGGATGCTTGCTCCTCCTGGGCACCTGATTCCGCCTCTGGTGTGTCCAGGGGACCGTGTTTGCCCAACTATCTATTTTGTATTGCTTATGGAATTTATGAGATTGATCACTGTTCGTTGTCTTCACATTTCATAAAAAAAAAACGCTGAAAATTTGACACACATTTAGTGAACATTTTGAAAATTTCAAGTTCACCATTTCATTGCCCATCCTCAACTAACCCTACATTCCTTTCATTGACAATGTAACAGTATTTTCCCATTGACTTCTATAGTAACAAGAGGCCCACAGGCCGTATCGGTCACCTGAATACTAGTGAAAAAGTATCACTACTTCCACGGGCTATGAAATTTTAAAAAAAATTCCTGTTCTGAATATCTAAGCTAGATTATAATGTTCACCAACAGTATAAACGATGTGTTCTTAAACTTCATTGCCCTCAAAAGTACATACACTGATGAAAGGCTTTAAATAATAGGTGTATTAACATAAAAACATAAAAATATATGACTAATTTGGACTCATCTCAAAGTCATAACCCTGGGTTGTGAAATTCACCATTTTTTGTACATCCTTTTCTGCTATTCCTAAGTATGCATTTAGATTTTATACAGTATCAGCAAACTTACACATAAATACTATATACTAAGTTTGGCCCACCCTGAGGTCAAAACCCTTACTCGCCAGGGGAAAATCAAATTTACAAGTTTGATAAAGGACTACCTGCTCTATCCATTCAGTTTCAATTTAGTATCAAAAGCACTAAAGAAAATGTTATTTAAGTGTTTTACACATAAACACTATATAACAAGTTTGGCCCCGCCCTGGGGTCAGAACCCCTACCCCTGGGATCATGAAATTTAAAACAGTGGTAGAGGCCTTCCTGCTCTATATCATTATGCATTTAGTTTTTCATACATGTGTGTGGTTCTTGAGAAGAGGATTTTTGAAAATTGGTCATTTTGGGACAGTTTTTGTCCTGCGCCTAAGGCCCCAGGGGTGCAGAAATCCTGAAATTTAAAATTTATGTTCCCTTTGTTCCAAATATATTTCATACCAAATTTGAAATAATTGGAATGATAGTTATCAAGAAAAAGTTTAAAATGTCTATTGTTGACACATTCAATAATGACCATTTTGGCCCCACCCTGATACCAAAACCCCTACCCCTGGGATCATCAAATTTACAATTTTGGTAAAGGACTACCTGTTCTTTCTAAATATCTATTTTTTCAATTTAGTATCAATAGCACTAAAGAAGATGTTATTTAAGTGTTTTACACATAAACACTATATAACAAGTTTGGCCCCGCCCTAGGGTCACAACTCCTATCCCGGGGGTCATGAAATTTACAATTTTGGTAGAGGCCTTCCTGTTCTACATCACTATGTATTTAGTTTTTCTTACATGTGTGTGGTTCTTGAGAAGATTTTTGAAAATTGGTCAATTTTGGGCAGTTTTTGGCCCGCCCCTAGGGCCCATGGGGTGCTGGAGTCCTGAAATTTACAATTTATGTCCCCCTTGTACCAATGATACTTCATACCAAATTTGAAAAGAATTGGACATGTAGTTATTAAGAAGAAGTTAAAAATGTTCAATTGTTAACGCACGACGCACAACGCACGATGGACGACGGACGACAACCAATTGCAATAGGTCACCTGAGTTTACTCAGTTTACTTCGTTTAGGAAACTTTTAAAATAACGCGAATCTAAGGCAAATGATGCAAATAAAAAACGTAATAATAAAGGCTTAATAATGCAAATGAAAGGTGTTATAACGCAAAAGAAAGGCGTAATAACAGTTTTATGCATACTGTACTTATAATAACGAATTAACAGATAATTATATGAGTCATGAGAATGATCACTGTTCGTTATCTTCACCTTTCATAGTTATCTCGTAATTACGAAATAGTTAATGTGATTTTATTATTTTTACATGATACTAATAGGCTTTCGTACCGATGACTCAAGTGAGCTTTTCTTATCAAAATTTGTCCGTTGTCTGTCGTCGGCGTAAACTTTTCGCATTTTCATCTTCTTCTCCAGAACCAATGGGCAAATTTCAATTTAACTTGAAACAAAGCATTCTTGGGTGAAGGGGATTCAAGTTTGTTCAAATGAAGGGGGAGATAATCACAAAAATGCAAAAATAGGATAAGACCATTTAAACATCTTCTGATGACGAACCACTAGGCCGGAAAAGCTGAAAATTACATGAAAGCTTATTCACATAGTGGAAATTCAAGATTATCAAAATCATGCCCCCGAGGGGTTGTTGGGGCTACAATAAGAGATCAAAGTGTATAAAGAAAATCTTTCAAAAAAATCTTCTCAACAACCACTGAGCTACAAGAGTGGAGATTTACCTGAAAGCTTCCTGATATAGAGTAGATTAAAATTGTTCAGATCATGGACCCCGGGGGTAGGGTGGGGTCACATAAGGGGGCTAAAGTTTTACATGTTGATATATAGGAAAATCTTATAATTTCAATCAAACTTGGAACAAATCATCCATAGGTGAAGGGGATTCAAGTTTGTTGAAATGAAGGGTCAAAGGGGAGATAATTACAAAAATGCAAAAATAGGGTAGGGTCATTTAAAAATCTTCTCAAGAACTACTGGGCCAGAAGAGCTGAAATTTACAAATAAGCTTCCTGACAAAATGGAGATTCAAGTTTGTAAAAAAGCATGACCGCTAGGGTTAGGAAGGGGTCACAATGGGGTTTTACATGCGACTGTATAGGGAACCAAACTTGGCACAAAGCATCCTTAGATGAAATTTGTTGATATGAAAGACCATATCCGTCTAGAAGGGCATATGCTAATTGATGAATTTGTAATCAAGTTTAATAATTAAGTTTGAAAATTGGTGAATTTTTAGTCGTTACCTTTGAAAAGTTTTTTTCTGAACCAAGCTGCTTGTATAATGACAGTTTTGCTCAAGCTTGTTTATTGTTAGGAACTGCTGGTCAGGTGAGCGATGTGGCCTATGGGCCTCTTGTTTGTTTTGTTTTTGTTCAATTTCAACCCCACTAGCTACACTGTAGTTACAGTACAATTATCTGGTAAACTATTTTTTTCAATCCATTTTTAGCTATTTCCAGGCGCAAAATATTTATGTAAGATATGTATCTTTTTTATTTAAATTGAATCTGAAGCAAGACGCAAATGGATGCGAGATGCAAATCGAATACTAGTATATACGAGGGTCATTCATTAAATATTGCAGCCTATGGTTTTCCATTAAATATATGTAGAATTTCAAGTTTTTCTTTTCACGGTCTGTTAGATCCATTCATTCCCTCTGACCTGTTGATAACCGCACGCATTTTGCTTTAGTATTCATAAAGTTCTTGTATTTCAAAGACAGCATGGTCACTACACTGAAGGAGTTTTAGTTCAAAGATGGCCCCTCAGGCGAAAGTGGAAATGAGAGCCTATATGAGAAACTGTGTATTGCTAGGGAAATCCTTAAAAGACACCTACAAGGAGATGCTTGCTATATATGTGAAGGCTGTAATTTCACACAGTACAGTTTGTAGATGGATGAAGAAATTCAAACACGGAGAAACAAGTCTGGAAAATCGAACACGCACAGGACGATCAAATTGTGTAATGATTCAGAGAAACATTGATGTTGTGGGTATTATGATACCAGAGGATGCAAGATACACAATAAAAGACATTGCCAGGGCCTTCCTGATATCAACGGGAACCGTACATAAAGTTTTAACAAAAGCACTCAATCTGAGGAAAGTTTCAGTCAGGTGGGTGCCTCATTTGCTAACTGAAGAACAAAAGAAAACAAGAGTAAAAATGGCAAAAGAACTCCTTAAATTGTTTAAGAACTGTGACAAAAGAAAACTATCAAGTATCATAACAGGTGATGAGACTTGGATTTATCATTTTGAGACTCAAAGAAAGGTGAATAATAGAATGTGGCTTCAAAGAGGCAGGGGAAGGCCAATAATTGCAAGGAGATGTCAGAGTTTCAAAAAGGTTTTGTACAGTATTATCTTTAATTTTAGAGGTGGAATTGTTCAAATTCCTACACCTAAAAGAAGGCCTGTTAATGGTTTGTTTTATAAGAACAGAGTATTGAACAGAGTGGAACAAGTTTTCTGAAATAGACGCCAAAAGACATGTCTTCGGGGAATGTATTTGTTGCATGACAACGCTGCCGCGCACAAACAGAGATGTAAAGGAGTTTCTGAGGAGAGAAAGAGTTGTAGAGTTATAATACCCGCCATATTCGCCGGACCTGAGTCCATGCGGCTTTTTTCTCTTTCCTAAGCTGAAGAAAATGTTATCTGGAAGACGCTATAACTCTAGATCGGCCCTTGGAAGTGCTGTTCATCAGTGTCTTTTGGGTATCCCACAGAATGAGTATGCTGCGCCTTCCGGTCTTGGATAAAAAGACTTGAGACGTGTGTAAGAGTAAATGGGGAATAGTGTGAAGGATTAATGAAATAAATCATTTGATAAACAAGCTGTGTTTTATTTTATTTAACCAATTGCATTATATTTTGAATGGCCCTCATACAAGTGTATCCATTTTCATGAAATGAAACTTCTAAAAATTTGTTTGCAACCCGCATGTACATGGAAGTAGTTGGTAAATAGAAATTAATTTTCAATGACCACGCATGTGACCTGAATATATACTCATTAAAGCATGTTTATACGGCTTGTATTTCAAGAAACTGTGTGTTTGTATGTGGAACTCTGTTTACGAGGGAAGTAAGAAGAAAGCAATTCTCACAATTCATCATCATAATTCATCAATTCAATAAAACTAAATGTTTGGAAATCAACTTAGAAATGAAATACTCCTTCGCGGCGTTAATTTCAATGATTGAGAGTACGCGCTGAGTTTACGTGCAGTATCCACTCATTGCATTGTAACGTCAAATGTTTTGACTGTAACATGAAACATGAAATTCACGAATGCTGTATATTTTATTTCTTACAATTTTTAATTGTTCCGTCATAATTATCATATGGTTGTTCCAACTTGACAAGTAGGAAAAGTTCTAGGAAATGGGATATTGACACTATCAAAAAACTCTAAACATAGACAAATTATAAAAAAAAAAGAAGTACTTTTTGAATATATTTTTATGTTGATAATGTGAAAACATGTCATGGTGTGAAAACTCTAACGACGTGCGTCAGCTTTATTGATTTCGTAAGGAAAGCAATGCAGTTAATGCAGATATGCCGGAATTATAAATATATTCTATTTGATATTATAGATTATAACTAGATATCATTGTGATGACACAAAAGGGTCCGCTCTGTGGTATTGTTTGCTAAGTTCAAGGTCCATAACTCTTTCAAACAAAGGTCAACAAAGCCAAAACTCTAAACATGATCTGTAACCCATATATTTAAGTTCCTGTGTAACGCACGCACAGACTGATCTTTAAAAATCTTTAGTCCATGATTTTACAAAACTGCATGTTATTGATCTCTTATATGTATAACAGATACCTTAAAATGGGAACAATTACATTAACCAATTAACAAAAACTATTTGCAGGATATTGTTGAACAATCAATGTCTGCATCAGGAATGCTGGTCATGGTAAGTGTACATTTCCCAGAATACTTCCATCATTTTATATCTCTATATAAAGTAAATGCTAGTTGAGATTAAACAAGGAGTATTATGTGACAGTTACTGCGTATTAACTTATATCTTGCATGCATGTTGGCATGCTTCAATCTAGCTGTTTATTATATATCTTAATATATTTTATTGAAATGCTAACATCAACTTTATATTGAAATGGGAAACCTTTAATGATATTATTGCAAGATATAGCTCAATATTTGATATTGCATGTTCGAATTTTGCGCCATGTCTGTTTCATGCCTTTTTAACTGCAATGATGAGATTAAATTTAGATGAAAAATAGAGTTTGATTATTCTATATTCAGTATTTCTAAAAAGATTTGATATTTGGTGTCAGATCTAAAATGTATTGTTACGCTTACTTTTTAGTGAAAACAAAGTAACCATACCGGTTCTTAGAGTGTAGGTATGTGGTGGTGAAGAGAGTAAAAGAATGGGAGATGGAAGGGGGTGGAAAAAGGAAGGATAGCAAGGGAAGGAAAAGGGAAAGGATAGTGTAGGAAAAAATAAAGAGAGAGGAGGGGGAAAAGAAGGAAGGTGCGGGAAAGGAAAAAGAGAGAAAGGGGGAAAGGAGGTGTGAAAAGAGAGAAAGGAAAAGGGAAGGGAGGTACAGGTAGAGATAAAGAAAGAGGAAGGGAGACGCGGGAAGAGATAAGAGAGAGAGGGAAAGGAGGTGTGAGAAGAGATAAGGAGAGGGAGGGGGTATTGAGGTGTGAGAAGAGATCAAGAAGGGTAGGGTGAAGTGATGTGCGAGAAGAGATCAAGAGAGGGAGGAGGAAAGAGAAGGAAGGTACGGGGAGAGAAAAAGAGAGGTACGGGAGAAGAAGGGAGGCACGAGAAGAGATAAAGAGAGGGGACAAATGGGAAGGGAGGTGAGAGATAATATACCCATAAACATCTGTAAAAATATGAAGTGCTATATTTCAAGATCACATATATAGTTCTATAAGGAGTAAATGGAACGCTAAAGATATGTCACTATGTATTATACGAATTAAAGTTATTATAAAATACTATTCGCATTTTCTTCACGTTCTGTGTTTGGATATGTCACCTGTGACTTTATAGTTGACAAAGACCTGTTGGTATGTTGGAGAGTTTTAGTTTGAAAGGCAAGGTTAATATGCTAGCTCGAGAAAAACTCCACTAAATGATAACAGTTCATGCCAGAATTAATTAGTTTATAAATGTATATCATTATTGCATTAATAATGATTCAGTTAAATAAGCATAAAACAACTGTAATATAAAGAATTCGTCTCCTATATGCCAGCTGCTGTTAAAATTCCAGTTGGATGTTTTCTTCAATATGTTACAGAGGCGTGGATCCAACGTGTTGTTTTGATAGAATGCAGATATTCAAAATAACATCTCTTATTCAATTTTAAAGAAAAAATTATTTCACATTATTATAGATGATATAATAATGTCTTTAATTTAAAAAGCCGATTAGTGTAAAAAAACAACAACAACCCAACCCCAATTCAGATGAGGACCCCGGAATCGCGAATCAGTGATGCATGTAGTCTAGGAGTAGCAGAACCCCATCAATCCACGAGATGTCAGTCTTTGAAGGGACTGTAAGCCCAAGTTGGGATTCGTTCATTTAATATTTTGAATGAGTTGCTACCAGAAGAAGTTGGTCATCTTTTTAAAGAACATCTCGCTTGCTTGCTTGATTTGGTGGTGTGGCCCTTGAATGATGAGTCGATAAGTCTGGGGAGTACAATTAACTGAAGAAACATTAAAACAGCGCTTTAGTAAGTAAGAAATTCCAACATTAGCCAGGCGTCATCGCCCTTTTACTAAGCAAAAACATGAAGAGAGGATTGAGAGGTTTTCCAAGAGAATTTACTCTCTTGCCATGGATGGGTTTGGAAATTACGATGGTGACATCGTGGAAGGGGCTGTATTTGAGGCATATCCCAGAGGTGTCGTGATAAAGACGCAGCTATAAGAGCAATGAACAAAAAAACCCAGTTAAGTACAGAAAAATCTTCAAATATGCAAAAACAACAATAGCAAATCACAAAGCATTGTATGGGAAGAAGCAAAATACTTGCGCTCATCGCCAAGTTTCAGTGTCAAGCCGAAAACAGTCGCCTGCTAAGCCTGTTCAACCTTCAGTCCAAATTGCTCCTTCAAGCAGATGAAACGCTTAGTGGAGAAACAACCATTGACACAGCAGCAATGACGACCTTAGTAAACTATTACCGAACTCCAGTTACATTAATGCAGAAGTCGTGAAGTTAAAAGGGCTCGGATGACAAATTGTTCACCATACCATCTATTACATTGACACTAGGACAAAAGCACACGAGACAGTGGGATTGTTGTGCTGTGCAGATGATATCTGTGCTGTACATCTGTACACCACAGCAATCTCACTAGGTCATGTGACTTTGTATGCAGAATACAGACCGAACTATAGGGACTAGGACTGTCAAACTTCGTACACATACTCCTCATGTCAAGTGGAGGACGCCTTTTGTTCTTCAAGGTTAGAGGTCAAAGGTCAAGATGGTAGTGTCACTTAGTAGGAAAACAATTTAGGAAGGACACAGACCAAATTATAAGATTCAGGATCTTACAACTTGGTACATTTGATAATCGTGATGAGAGGAAGATGCCTATTGTTTCCAAAGGTCAAGGTCATAGTATCACTTTGTATGAAAGCTTTGTAGACAGGATACAAACCAAACCATAAACTCCAGGATCTTACAACTTGGTACATATGTTCAACATGATAAGAGGAAGATGTCTACCGGTATTGTTTTTAAGGTCAAGGTCGTAGTATCAGTCCATAGGAAAGCCTTGTGGGTAGAATACAGACTGAATTATCGGTGCTAGGACCGTCGAACGTGGTACACATACTCCTCATGCCAAGTGGAGGACGCATTTTGTTCTTCAAGGTCATAGTCATAGTATCACTTAGTAGGCAAATCTTGTAGGCAGGATACAGACCGAACCGTTGGAGCTAGGACCGTCAAACTTGATACAGATACACCTTATGTCAAGCGGAGGATGCCTATTTTTTCTCAAGGTTAAATGTCTAAGTTGTAGTATTACTTAGTAGAAAAACATTGTTCTCTTTACGGATACAGATACTGCCCTGAAATTTAGTCACGCCGCAGTGGTCTAGAGGTAGAGCGTTCGCCCCGCATGCGGAAAGTCTGGGTTCGAATCCCGGCCACGACAGACCTAAGTCGTTAAAATAGGTAATGGCAGTTCCTTTGCCAAACGCTCGGAAACAGGTGTGAATATCACGGGTCCTCGGAATCATTAAAGGTCAAGCATCCGACAAACTGGTACGCGCCCATGGTTCCAGTTCTCAATGTTCACATATGCGTTAATCTTAAAAGATTCAATGAAAAAACATTTTATGCTTCCGAATTTGGATGACAGTTCGCCAAAGCTCAGAGGAGCAACCATTTTCTCGAAATTAGATGCGTTGGGTGGATTCTATCAAATTCCGCTGCATCCGAGTAGTTGTGAGCTGACAACATTCATTACTCCTAAGGGTCGATATTGTTTTCGTCGAGTGCCATTCGGAATCACTTCGGCACCGGAAATATTTCAGAAGAAAATGACGGAATCATTGGACGGTCTTGGCGGAATCGAAGTCATAATAGATGACATTCTTGTGTACGGAAAGACTCGCGAAGAGCACGACAAACATTTAGATGCTTTGCTTGAGAGAATTCATCATTCCGGCCTCAAGTTGAATCGCGATAAATGTGAGTTCCGGAAGTCTGAGTACTTTGGACATGTCATTAGCTCCGAGGGCATCAGACCTAGTAATAACCGTATCGAGGTGATTAGGAAATTGAAACCACCGTCAACCGTATCTGAATTGCGTCGCTTAGTAGGAATGATAAACTACCTTTGAAGGTTCGTTCCAGACCTTGCTACCGTTATCAGTCCCTTGACTGATCTTTTGAAGTCCAACGTCGCGTGGGTATGGGACTCTGCACAGGACATCGCGCTGAGAGAAGTGAAACAGTTACTTACTCGTGCGCCAGTTCTGACATTTTACATGTATGATCCACATAAGCCAATTGTCGTGAGTGCTGATGCGAGTAGTTTTAGACTTGGAACTGCGTTGTTCCAACAGGAAAGGAACGATCATTAACCAAACATGTTCCGGGAAAGTGCTTAGTTGTTCCAGATAACTTGTCTGATGGATTCCATGGAACCGAATGGAAAACTTAACTAAGGAGATTGCATGCTACGTAGATTCAATCAACAGTACGGGGCCGATCACTGATAAACGTCTTGATCGAATCAGAAGTGCTACAGAGAAGGATCACACTCTGCAGGATGAGATAAATTACACGAGATATGGATGGCCGTCACACATAAATGCTGTTCGAAATGGAATATTTTGCATCTCGTAGCGAGTTATCGATTTCCAATAGTATAGTTTCCAATTGTATAGGGACCGAATAGTTGTACCAGAATCGCTCCGGATTGATATTCTGAACAGTTTACATGGAGGTCACGCTGGACTCAATAAATGCCGTGCATTGGCTCAAACAATGGTTTAGTGGCCAGGAATATCAAAGGACATACATAACAAAATTGCTACTTGTTCGTTTTGCCAGATTCATAGACCGTCACAACATCGGGAACCACTCAAGGTTACAGCCCTCGCTGAAAGACCGTGGCAGAAGATAGTATCAGATCTCTGTGAACTAAAAGGGAAACACTAATTAGTCGTTACAGACTGCTATTCGCGTTTCCTTGAAATAGCATACCTCGAATATATCACTAGTGAACAGGTCACTGGGAAAATGAAAAACATGTTTTTGCGTTGGGGCATTCCAGAGGAAGTCGTTTCAGATAACGGCACACAGTTCACCTCTGACTTATTTCGTTCATTCGCAGAGGAGTATGGTTTCAGACAAACATTTACTACAAGTCCGCATTATCCGCAAGGGAATGGAGCAGCGGAGAGTGCAGTCATGGTTGCAAAGAAGATTCTTTAACAGGATGATGTATTTAAAGCATTACTAGCTTACCGATCAACTCCGTTGGAAGCCACTGGTGTAAGTCCAGCACAGCTGCTTATGGGTCGTAAAATACGTAATCTAGTTCCGACTTTACCGGAGGCTTTCGCACCAGGATGGCCTGACCGTGATGAGGTGTACCTCAAGGATTCGAAATATAAAGACCGATACAAACTGCGATATGACCACCGATATTCCGCTAAACTTTTACCCAGTTTGCATACCGGAGATACTGCACTTGTGAATTAAAACGGACAAAGACAAATTGTGGATTGCACAGGGGACAGTTCGAGAAACTGATCCAGAAAACAGATCTTTTGTTGTTGAAAAGGCCGAAAGGATACTATCGCAGAAACCGACGACATCTGCAGTCTACCGGGTGTGACAGTCCCGCAAGTGATTACTCATTCACATCGGTCGTACCAGATGAACTGACCGATACAGGTGTGCCGCATGAAACCACAGAGTCACCGCATGAGCAGTCTAATGTTCCGAAATCTCCTGAAAAGGTTCATGTCGCAAATCAACCAGCAAAATGTAATGCGTCCCAGCCAGTGATCACTCGTAGTGGATGCATTATCCGCAAACCAGCTAAACTTGACAATTATGTTTGTTAAATTTACTTAATGATGATGTTTGTTAAATTGGTGACAATCATTTTCGTGTTTTGAATGGAACAGAAAATTTTGAGTTCTATTTTTCAGGGTATGAAATATAATTTGACTATTAATGGGATTGTACTTTACTTAAAGATAGATGTTACGAAATTAGTAAGTTATCCCTCTTTGTACATGTGTATGAGTTTTGTGTATCTTGTGACAGCTTCAGTGTAAATTGTGACGTAATTGATTTTTGTGTAGATGAATTAAATGTCGTTCAGTTAACACGTGCTTTAGTGATTCTCCGCGCTTACAGAGCCCTCATTATTTATGAGTTAGTACGGACGAAGCATACCACTATATTTATTTGAAGTTAAAATATATAGAATAAGTAACGATTAATATTTCATTTAAACGTGCGTAGTTGGACAGAATGGACATTTAGAATTTGTTAGGGCCAGGAAATCAATAGACGTAAAAAAAAAATCGCGTTTGTTGTGTATTGTTTCGCTTTATTTCCGTAATACACATCAATATTGACATTTCAAACACTCCATGTACACGCAAGTTTACCACAATTTATCGCCTGCCCTCACAGTACCCTCTTGTACAGACCAACGAATTATTTACCGACTTGTAAATTACTCGTGAAGATATCGATTTTGGCTTCTATTTGTTTGATTTGCTTATTTGCAGACCACTTTGAAACGGGCGAAAAAATAATCGAATGATCTGTTTTGCGGGCATTCTGTCATCTGATGAACAATGCTGTCAAATCTTACAATTTAGGCCGACTAAATTCAAGGAACTGGAGAAGAGTGTTGAGGGAGTTTCTAACATTTATGGTGATACTTGAAATTTTCCGTTTGACTTTTTTGGTTTTATTTTTTCCTAGTTACAAACTATTTTACTGTCCAACAATGAACCGAGAACAGCGAAAGCGAATCACACAAAACATCACAAATTTGAAAGAGCGCCTCGTGGACCTCGACCCCATCATTGACAGGCTGATAGAGAAGGATGTGTTTACCTTGGAACACCGAGAGAGGATAGAACATGTGAGCCCCTGTATCCCGCAGAAGAAATTCAATGAATTCATCCAACTGCTGCTGTCCTCCCCGGAACCTAACACCTACTTTGTGTTTTTGGAGGCCCTGAACGAGGAGAGACACCATTATATGGCAGAGAGACTGCAGAACACGGTCATAAGCGGTACAGTGACTACCACAGTATTCTCTCTCTCTCTCTCTCTCTCTCTCTCTCTCTCTCTCTCTTATGAATCAATGCTCAAAAGAAGACGAAATACATGTAGACTGTTCGTTTGGAGAACAGACAACATTTTGGCGAATGAGGGCGTATCAATTGCATTGTACATGTCCGTGAGGTACATTGACTATTTATGTATGTAAAAGTTTTACAATGATCCATGTTCAACATATGGAATTAGGGGGCATCAGAAAGTTTGAGCGACGGGTTGGAAAAGGGGGACCAATTCATATTTCCACCAGCATCATAATATTATTTCTTTTGTGAGGATCCGGGTTAAAATAGGTCCTCAGTACCCCTTGATTGTCGTAGGAGGCGACTAAATGGGGCGGTCCTTCGGATGACAGCGTAAAAACCGAGACCCCGTGTCACAGCAGGTGTGGCACGATAAAGACCCCTCCGTACTCAAAGGCCGTATATAAGCGCCGAGCATAGGCCTAAATTTTGCAGCCCTTCACCGGCAATGGTGACATCTCCATATGAGTAAACAATTCTCGAGCGTAATAATTGCTAATTCAAAAGTACTACGCAGCTGTTGAATCCCTTATCATCAACAAATACATGATAAGCTTGTGCAAACTTCGCTACTCCAGTGACCACAAATATCGTACATAGTTGTGTTCGCTGCTCCAATGTTGCAGATATTGGCGCAAGCTTCAAAGAATGGCTGCAAATAATTTGTTTTATTTCATCGACCGTCATGAATTTGTCATTTTTTCCTCATCCCCTCTCCTTTTTTTCAAAATTATTGGGGCGGCATCTGTATAACGCGATTAGTTCCTTATTAAGATTGCATCTACTTAGATCGGCGTAAGTGGTGTACATGTACATATATCCAATTTATGTACATGTAAATGATTTCATGACCATTGGATATTCATGTCTCAGGATATAAGATATAACACACTATACTCGCATGTCTCAGGATATAAGATATAACACACTATACTCGCATGTCTCAGGATATAAGATATAACACACTATACTCGCATGTCTCAGGATATAAGATATAACACACTATACTCGCATGCATTAATCATATAAGCAAAACCATCAAAATTCAGTTTGCTATTTACGTTTTATATTCTGTAGATTTTATTTCAGATAAAATGTAAAATCTAATTGCAAACCACATGTATCTTATTATACTTATAGCTTAACATAGTTCAAATTATTATCCAAGGTTATAAATATACTCAAATTTCACATGGCGTATGAAAATATGATAATATATAATTTTTCAAGATTTGGGGGGGGGGGGGGGGGTGTACTTGTTGTAGAGCTTATAGCTTTTGAAATGATACGTCAACATAAATTTTCTTAAGCAAATCCTTATTCTGAGATGATAATCGGTAAATTAAATACAATTTATTCAAGGTTTAGTCCATAAAAATTGGGGGGAAAGACCAATACTGACATCAAATGGTATTATCAACAGTATTTCTTTTAACATGTTTGGGCTTACAAATATGAAACATATGAAAATACTTATTCATATTTATTAAAATAAATGATTACATATCATTAAATAATGTGTATATAGTCTATGTTGCTTATTTAAGCCCATTTGTTTGGGGAAATAATAATTATTAAGAAAAATAAGAAGGAGGAGTACATTTTCATTAATGCTGATTATATGTGGATGGGGTGCTTACTTTTGATCGAGAAGCAATAACAATGAAAATAGCATGTTAACATATATATTTTCAAAGTTTATCTATATGGCATGTCATACGTTGCAATATTTGATCTTTTCTATTTGTATTGTAAAATTTTCCATTTGTATTCTATATTTTCCATTTGCATTGCATAATTTTTATATGCATTGTATAATTTCCATTTGCATTGTAAATTTTTTAATTTGTATTCGATATTTTCTATTCATATTGTATAATTTTCCATTTGTATTCTATATTTTCCATTTGTATTATATAAGTTTTTCTTTTGCATTGTATAATTTCCATTTTGCATTGCAAAATCTTTCATTTGCATTGTATCCGAGGGATTGTTTATTTTGATTCGTTACGAAGGATTTCATTAGTTTAGGTCCCACTTATATTTAGCCGTCACCAGCTGTAGGTGTCGTACCACAAATTGACTTGCTATGCTCTGCGCACAGTGGCGTAGCAGTAGGGGTTGATGTCTGCTTTTAAGGTCACATTATCTGAAAGACCCTTGATTTTCACTTTTAAATAGCCATGCATATGGGGAAGTATTAGCATCACTGAAGAGACATTATTTGTCGAAATGCGCATCTGGTGCATCAAAATTGGTACCGTATAAGTTTTACATTATGACCCCTGGGTCGAGGCCTCTGCTGGTGGAATGTTAGTCCCCGAGGGTCTCTACAGCCCAGTAGATAAGTACTTCGTTACTAGCTTGAAAATACGGATGTATATTTAATTGCTGTTATAAAATTTAGAAACTCATTTCAAAATTAAGGATTATCTCCCTCATGCATAGCTCTTATCCTTGGACGAATTTGGCTCCACTTGTTTGGCACGCTGTTTTTAGCTATATTTAGATCTAAAACTTCATAGTTATTTCGGATTTCAAACATTTCGGTTGAGCATCACTGAAGAGACATTATTTGTCGAAATGCGCATCTGGTGCATCAAAATTGGTACTGTATAAGTTTTACATTAGCTATATTTACGTCTAAGGTTTGATGCAGCCATGACACGAGTAGAATTCGAACATGCGACCTCACGGTTACGAACCAAAGGGTATATCACTGAACTACACGACCGGTTTTATATAGTAGCCTTTCCCCCCGGAAAAATGACTATATAGTAGATCTTCCTCCAACGGAAATGTGGCTATATAGTAGGATTTTCCCCCTTTTATAGCCAGATGACACCCCCCCCCCCCCAGGAAAACGTACTATATAGTAGACCCCCCCCCCCCCTCTTTTCATTCCGGTTACGTTTACGGCGGACCATTCCCATATACATATTTTTTCCATTCTGAAATTAATCATTTTCTGGCTATTCATTTCTTTATATCCTAAATGGAGAGTTAATTTCCGAATTCCCTTGATTGGGATTTTTGGAAACATTTATTATTCAACAAATATTGCATTCAGTCAAATGTTATGTAAAACAATCATATATTTAGAATGTAAAACAGAATATTTCGTGCATGTAAAACAGCACCTTTTTAGGCAACTCAGAATTTCTTAGTTAAACAAATAAGTATTTATCGCATGAGAAATCAAAATGGTCTCTCTGCATTTGATTAACACAAAAGCTTTTCATACAGATAGTGGAGTAAAACTTAAATTCTACAACTCTGTTGATTCCAAATTGCCGCTACTACGTAACTCGCTAGACATGATTCTTTTTAGCACCTCATTGTGAGAAATTGGGATTTTTCAATTGAATTAGAGGTTTTTGAGAGGAACCCCCCCCCCCCCCCCAACTGTTATCGGGTCATTGGTGGATTAATAGATGTGAAAATGTTATTGAAATATAATCGTGACTATTCCAGGCGGTGCAACTCCCAGCTGTACTGTCAGTACTTTGATTTATACATATTCTTTTACAAAAATTCTCCAAAGATGAATTTATTTTGAATCTGACAGATGGACAACGTCATCATACTTAATCCCATACGAAGAATATTCTGGAAAAATTTTGATTTTTAACATGCACTCCTAAAACTTTTTAGCTCATCTGAGCTGAAAGCTTAAATATTTTGCCATCTCAATTTATTACATGTACATGTTCATACATGTATATTACATATCCTAAAAGATCCTAGATTGTTTTAAAATATAAAAATGAAGACTCGGGGTAATATTTCGTACATCTTGTATTAAAATCTTTTGCATAGTACCCCCCCCTACCCTATGGAATTTTGAAATTTCAATTTTTACTATATATTTGCACCCAAAAATATGTTGGACCCCCTGGTAAAATTGGGTCTATACCTAAAATATTTGGACCCCCTGGGAATATTACCTGAATACATCCCTGACTTGGGTTGGTTTCGTTTCGTAGGCTCGTTTCGATTTCGTTTCGTACAGGTGCCCTAATGATAAAAAACAAAACAAAATGACGGCCTCAAACCATTTGTTTCATCTAAAAAATTCCAAGTAAGCATGTTTAGACAATAATGATAATGCATTGTACATTCATTATTTCAAAACATTGAAAATGAATCCTCATGACAATATAAAAGGTACGTAAAATGATGGTACATACAATCTTTCTTTTTATACAATGCCTTTTGTTCCGCAGTTCAGACTGTGCGTTACCATGGTTATCAGGAAACGTTTTCTTTCTTTATTTTTGTTTACTTATAAGTTTTTCTTAATACATGAAGAAATTCTTTGCTAATACACACTTCTACTTCACAAACGATGTGTTAGAAAAGCGTAGTTGAAATACAACTTGCGTATCCATACCGACCGCCTCGTGGAGGCCCGTAAAATTCATGATCAAAATTCTAATAATTATATGCGCTTTTCATCAGATGTGTTCAAACATGGGTAGAACATTAGAAATACCAACAAATTAAATTGATATTGTACATGTACTCGAAAATACAGATATCCTACCTTTGAGCATGCTTTTTCATTGTGAACTAGCTGATTCTCTCTCTCTCTCTCTGGTGTCACGGCATTGCATTGCATTTAGCAAATACGGTACAATTCTTGCGAAACGAGGCTCCTGAACTTGACCTCCTCAACATCTCGCACATTACCAAATTCGATAAACGATAACTTAAGATTAATCCAATGAATAGTTGTAACAAACCAAACTCGATGTTAACAATTGGTGGGGACCTAAGGGACGAAGTCCCCTGAAATGTGCATGCTTTCCTGGACAGTTCTATAAATAAAAATAGATCATGTTGGCGGGGGGGGGGGGATTCGCCTTTGCTAGCTACGTATTTTTTAAAAATAACTAGTCCTGCATGGACCTATTCGCGGTAGTTCAGGGCTGGAGGTCGTGAGTTCCAGCCCCGCTCCTGCCACTGCCGCATCAAACTTAGACATAAACATAGGTAGTGATCACAAGGGTAAACGCGTTATCGGCTATTCGATTGTTATCGGACATTCGGTTGAAAGTGGTTTCTGACTGGTAAGTTTATTTGCTTAAAATCATTGTGATTGACGTTCTTGTAGGGCACGACAACCGGTTTGCGTTGAACCGTAAATATTAAAATTCAAGAAAAATGCGCGGATGTATTCTATAGTGTTGATGTAGAAGAATAGGAAGTTTACAAAAGTAGAATTTACCAATTTTGTTAGGCATTTTGGTCACAATTTTTATTGTAAGTAAATGCAACCCGACATTTTCTGCAATTTATCAACCATTACTTACTGCCAACAATATAACATATGGTCAGTGTAATTGAAACAAGTTTTGTCAATCTACAAACAATAGTTTTGATTTTAACTCGTTATCGGAAATCCGGTTGATTGTTTTGAAATGTTATCGGAAACTCCGGTTTTGGTTATCGGTAATTAGGTTGATGTTAATGTATAGGATAGTAAGAATCACACGAATTACTCAGCATTGACCATTTAATGAGTTGTATATGAAATAAAATAAGGTATAAAGACTTCTCTTCTAATAAAAAGTGCAATTAATTGCCCTTTTTTTGGTTTTATACACAAGTTGTATGATCTCTTCATCGGACTTATTTTCTATATGTATATTACATTAAAGTGAGAATAAAAATAACAATCAGATACAAAAATACGTGGAGTTTTGCATCTTTTTATCTTATAACAGAGACATAGAATACTCTCAGTCTGCTTATGGTGACAAACATAATCAGGCCTCAATTGCAATGTTATTCAAATAAGTGTGAATATTTGAATTCATGTACGTACAAGTATATTTGGTGTGAAATTCAAAGAATGCAATGAAAATGAGAAATGTGTCGAAAGAGACAAATATCAAACAATCGGGCAAGAACCAGCCCAATAGCGTAATAACAAATAGCCAGTGAATAAATGTGCTAAGTGCATGACAAAAATACCTTTCTGCATAATAAATTGCATGTTATGCATGATCGGAAAACATGTCCTCATCTGATAGAGAATGACTGTACCAATAATTTAGGGTTTGATCACGATTTACAAAGGGCGTGTATTTATCCCTGTCCATCCATCTCGATTGAGTTTTATGTCCGTGCG